>NC_054545.1:17073546-17423546 GCF_017654505.1 Polyodon spathula
AAAACAAGCCAGCTTACATATTTTGCGGACAAATTGTTCTACAGGAGCTATTTAAATTGCTATTAAAAATCTGTTGTTGGAGAGAAAATTCCACATTTAAAGACATGCATGCTTTACCAAGGCTCACAAACCAGCTTTGAACATCTGTTCTAATTGCAGAACAAGGCCATTAAACTAGCAGTTTGCTTATGTTGAAGATGGAGTTTCATAATGTGCATCTGGTGTACAAGAAACATTTCTGCCAACTGTTTTGGTCATGTGCTGTGCACAACTAAGCTACAGCGCAAAGGGAATTGGTAGAAATTGCACCATCATCATTAAATACCATTCACGGAACAGAAGTAAGGGCTGCAATGAATAAGCCCTGGGACGTGAAATAGAAATTATGTGCATTTGACTTTAGGAAAATGACATGCTTTGGAAGATGATATACTTTCCCCTTGGCTCACTGAGAGCCGCCCTCGCGGTGGTGAGACTGAACCAATCGGCCCCCATGGCCCCCAAGGCTAAATAAAGAGATGGAAAGAGGAGACTAGAAGAAGTCGCCCTGACTATCAAGGAACGTCTATGCTTTGGGAGATCGGCACGTCCAGACCTCTAGACAGAGCCAAGAGGGGCGACAGGAATTCTGAATAAAGAAAATGAACATGCAAAGGGGCCAGCGAAGAACAGTGGCATAGATAAAAGCAAATTTGTTAGTAAAGAATACAGGATTTCCCCCGTGCTCAGGGAGAGACATCCTCTCAGAGGGGGAACCGAACCGATCGGGCCTCCAAGGCTGGGGAGCATGTGTGCTGGCTGCAACGGGAACAAGTGATAGAAAACTGAGATTTGAGAAGTACAGGGTTGCACCCTGGCTTAGAGAGATACCACCCTTCCAAAGGTGAGACTGAACCGATCGATCTGCTGCCCCACAGGGGGAACCTGAAATGATGGAGAGAGTGTGACTGAAGATTTGACTGAGGGTCCCCTCTGGCTCTCGGCGGTTGAGGCCAGCTCGGCTGGGCCTATGGTTCGGAAGTGATGTCGCCCTTGCCCCCAAAAGAGGACCCCGCCTCCCCATATCTGCGCCACCAATGTAAAAAAAAAAAAAAAGATAAAAAATTAAAAGAAGGGTTAGTAAAGAAACCTAGGTTAATAAGTGACAAGCAATACTGGAGGATTTAAAAAAACAAAAAGAATATTAAGGACTAATCTCACCCTTAAAAGGGAGGGGTGGGAAAAACCTTATTGGGAGGAAACCTCTTGTGGTCTTGGTGGAGAGATGGTCTAGTAATATTATGTTGGGCTGAATAAATATCATGGAAGTGAAGAACTAATTATTTAATGTATATGAATACTTTCTTCTACCTAGTGTAGTATCAAATATTTTAAAATGAAAATACATGTCTTCCATATCATATTCTTTTGAAACTGCACATTGTAGACCTATGTACAATAGTGAATGGAAGTGCACAACAGTTAAGATTTATGAAAGCCTTTTGTTAGCGACAAACACTTTCGGTGCATAACTCATTGTCATTGTGGAGATTGTAAAGTGAAGCTGGAAAGACACAGTGTTAAACTCAGATGCTGTACTTCTGCAGTGATGTTATAATCAATGTACTCATTTAAAGGAGTGCTAACCAGGGCTTTAAAATGGTACCCATTTTATTGAGCTGAACAAAGAATGGAGAATGATCTGTAAATGGAGAGGTCTGTCATCTGCTTATTTCCAGTATTTGTGTATGTGTAGTGTCAGTAAAAGAGTGTCTGCACATCTGAAGAATACTATTAAGAAAGGAAAAAAAATGTTTAAGTGGCCACAGTCACATATTTCACAGGAGCTAGAAGCCCTGTTAACAGTTTCAAGTGCTGTGTTCTGTTGACTGGTCGGTTGTAAGACATTCACTTCCATTACAAGGCACTAAATCAATCAATTGTGCAGCTTTTGATGTACTTGTGCAGCATCAAGACTGACATTCACGTGTTTCAGCAGAATGATGTGTTCGGCCCAACGGTAAAGAACCAAAAGCAAAGAAAGAGCAGGACTAAGTCTATAACTTCAAACTGTCCAATTGATTCTGAGGTAAAACCACAAGAAACAGTCAAGTAGACAAACATTTTTGCTAATGCCTTCATCAGTGTTTTGAATGTCTACTTGGTGGGATTTCTTTGAGGTTTTAGCTCTGTGACAGTACAGTACAAAGCATCTTCTTTTTCTTTTTCTCCATCTTCTTGGATCGCATTATTGAGGAGTTTGATGAAATACAGCGAACAAGGGGTGGGGCTTGGCTGTAGATATAGTACTGAGTGTCCTTTTGTGATTCAATGCCTTTTGAACCTGTTTTACTCTGGGGGGGGGGGGGGGGGGGGGGGGGGGGGGATATATATATATATTAAAAGCACGTGTAAAATAAACAGCACATGTGAAAATAAATTGGACCTGACGTGCCTGACAAGCTCTGAATAAGTGGACTGCAAAGAGTTAAAGAGGCTACACAGTGTATTTGAGAGCTCATTTAAGCCATGACAAATTATTTTAAAAAGGGTTTTATTGGCAGTGTCCTTTCCCCTCCAGTAATGTTGGAGATTAATGGTTCAATGCATATTAGGTGAAACCTGTGCAGTCGGAGATATACAAATCTGAATTGTAAATAAATTGGCTTTCGTTTGAGGGAAGATCATTATCAGCTTTATCTCTAACAGTATGCTAAATAATAGGGATCCTGATTTTGAACGCACCCTCTGTATGGTACGTACAATGAGAAACTTGAATGAATGCCAGTTTGAACAGCTGGGAAGTCAGTAGAACATGTTTTAAATCTGTTAAATTCTTTGGTGTGCATTGATTTTGCTGGGCTCTGATTCAAGGTGAAGCTGGGAATTGTTTTAGTTAACATTAATTTGCAAAGGCTGTGCTTTATCCCAATGAATACTTTTTTTTTTGTATTTTTTATTTAATAAACCGTTCAAATCTGAACCACTGGCATGTGACATATATATTGATGGTAAAATGTAAGGAGTGTCTTCCTGAAGCCGTTTTAATAATTTCATTGGAAATGTACAGGGATTGACAAAAAAATCTTATCATCTTATCATTTTTTTTAGACTTTAGTTTAATTTTGAATCAGGTTATTACCATTTTTCTTTCCACAATTCGAGGTTCACGTCTTGTGTTACAGCCAGTAGGACCCCACCAGTAACACTCACTTTGAATGATTCACATAGGAATCCATGTGATTACAGTGGGGACTCAATGACCTGTAACACAGACAGTGAATCTGTACCGCTGTGGCAGGGAAAAAATGGTCTCCTTTTCCCTCTAGGAAACTAGCATGGGTTTGCTAAGCTAAGAATGGGTGTTGGTGCACTATAATATTAAAAGACTGGCCTAAACAGCAGGTCAAGTAGTGTAAGTGCCAAATCAAGTACATGGCGATTCTGTCTGAACTGTGTTTAAGGGGGCTTTAGAAGGAGATCTAATGTTACTCTGCCCATTCCTCATATGTTTGGTTTTATTATATTACATGAGTTGAATGTCTTCATTAACTCTTAGTAGTCCATTTATTCAGTGCTTGTCAGGCGTGTCAGGTCCAGTTTATTTTCACACGCGCTGTTTATTTTACACGCGCTGTTTTAAAAAAAAAAAAATTCCCCAGAGTAAAACAGGTTTAAAAGGCACTGAATCGCAAAAGTACACTCAGTACTGCATGTCCAACCAAGCCCCACCCCTTGTTCGCTGTATTTTTCACATACCTGTTTATAGACGTGCATACTGATAAATCTTCTCCTGATCACTCGTTTTTATCACCAAACTCCTCAATAATGCGATCCAATTCATTATTTCATTACTATAACATCTCAAAAAGCTCTGCAAATGTCTATCTCCTTTGTTTTTGTCTGTGTTATCTCTGTGGTGCATGGGGCTATCAGATGTGCCCCCTGTTTTTCGGCTTCATTCGGCGCCTATCGGTCTCACTCAGCCATTGGAAGGTTTTCTCTGCTTTTTCTAGAGAAAAAACGATTAGAGACCCGTGCTTTACCTCTTTTTGATGATGTCAGACAGGAAAGGGAAAATTGTAATGTCGGACCTGGTCCGACACAGGACTGCAAGGGGTTAATGCTCCAATAAGTTCACCACTCTTAATATTAAACTACTTATTAGAAATTATGGGGTTTCCCACAACAAATGCAATGAGGTGACGAAACAGGGTTTAAAATATACTGACAGGCTGGATCTGGTCATCTAAATGGTTTGTATCTTGGCAATACTTGAGTCACTCTCAAATTCCTTTTAAGAAAAAAACAATTTCGATTTTAGTGTAAACTTTACAATTTAGTTTACTGCAGTTCTAGAATTCTGCTTACTGGAATTCACTGTAAATTTGGAAGCCCCAGAAGAGCAGTACAAGGGTTTGAGCATGACAGTCTCCACTGTAGTACTGAATATTGTTTCTTTTTCAGAGTTTGAAGTCCTGTGTTTGAAGAGTATTTGGCTGTTTTAACTGGAGCCATTTGGATTTTGAAGGCTATAGAACAAACACAGTAAGCTTGGACCAACTGAGATAAGAGGTTCTTGAACTATATCTTCTAGGCCTAAAGAAGATTTTTTAAAATAAGTCAAAGGCAGGCGTTAGACTGATTTAGTAGTGTGAGAGTTGGAATCGAAGCTGCAGGATTTTGGATACCGTGTCAATTAAAATCAGGGGGTACTTGAGAATACCTGCAAGCAAAGAGTGGACAAAATCAATTCCGGTTGAAAAATAGCTGTCTTTACAGCAGACCAGACTTCATTCTCAAATTCGGGATCAATGCATAGAACCGCTTGGGTATTGAAACATCACACCAGCAGCACTTACAATGCCATAAATACAGAAAACACATTGTATCTGAGCAAGCGGTCAGTTCTGGGTAGTGCCTACACGGGTACTTTACTTACATAACGGTGTGTATTTCTGCACAGCTGCCTGTTTATTTTGAGGGTAGTTTAAAATGGTATTGACAGTGAATGGTTTAATCATGGGCTCTATGGGTAGCTGAGCACCATTCAGATAAGCCATCATCATTCCTTGTGTGATCGACTGGTTATCCCCCAGCTTGTACAGCAGGTGAGCATTGTTCTATTGCTAGACTGTATTCCATGATACTGCTTTGTAGTTTGAGTTGAAATTATTTTTACAAGTAGATTTATTTTATGTATTTTTGTCGAGTACCCTGTCCAGTTATTCAGCTGAAGGCCTTGGGGAAAGAAATTACTTTAGCAGCAGGCTTTATTTGTCTCCTACAATGATGGCCATTTTCTGTGCATTAAATAGGATTTTTCAATTTTCTTTGTAATTATCAGAAATCTGTCTACCTTTTTATTGTTATGTATCTAGTTTCATATTTCAAATTATCAGTATGATTTTACTAAAAGCAATATCACAGCTGAAACATAAAAGTTTCAACTTACAAATCTATTGACCATTTTTATTATTGCCTAATTTAGCTTTGAGGCCTATTTTGTTGTGTATTGTATTTGACTTTAGCATGCCCTGTAGTTGATTTCTGACTCCTTTAGTATTGGTATAGCAGTGAAGGATTCAGAACTTTGTGTTAGGGGAATATTACTGGGGAAAAAAAAATTCAAGACAATTTCAGTAGCTATTTATCAATGTCTGTAGGTTTCAATAAAGAGCCATTTTGTAATGCATAGCAATCTAGTATAAACACACATTAAAAAGGTACAGAAACTATTGTTGTCATTTATTTTCATTTACTGTGCTCCTCTGCATTTTCTAAGTACTGAGTGGTGGGCTGCACGTTTTCATGGACTACATAAGTTGACGCTGGCATTGTTGTTAAGTGATTCAGTGTTAAGTGATTCAATTGAAAAGGCTGTATTTTGGGAACTTTGTGTAGGTGGGGAGTTACTAGTAGCTCTGTAGTCACAAGGTTCAGCTGTTGCTAGGGGCAATGTGCAAAAATGTCAGTTGTACAAACCATTAAGGTACCTCATTTAGCAAGGTGTTTACAGCTAAATGCATTTTGCACCACATTTGCATCAACAGTGATTTTACTTTTACTTTGCAAAAAATGCTGCATGCGGTAGTGTGCACATGTATTAGAACACCTCAAGGGTTGTCATTTATATCCTTTATAGATAAATCCTTTATAGATACCTGCATAAAGTATAATGATAACAATTTTAGGCCAGCAATCAGGGATATTGAAACATTAGGCACTCTTGTGAAAATAGACCACTTTGTGCTTTAATTAGGCATCTTAAACAACTTCTAAAAAGTCTCATGCATTTTACCATTTGTGGCTATGTGTTCCTTTTCTCTTACTATTGTAAATGAATTGCACACTTGGCCTATTAAATCCATCAGTTAAATTAGACACACTAATTTGCCTATTTTGACAATTTTCCAAGATTTTCAGTTACAGTGGTTTGATTTCATATGCACAAGAAGTCAAAACAACAGAAGCAGTGGGGTATTCTAATACATTTGCACATGACTGTATTTTAAACTTGGTGTAAAGAGCTTGATAAATATGTCGCCCTTTGTGGTATTGATTTTAAAAATACTGAGCATTGAGCAAGACCTGTATTTTGATGTTAAGCAGCTGATTCCAGAGTTATCTAGGCAACGCTTGTTCTGTCTCAGCTAATTCTGAAGCCAAAATAGTTGCTTTGAAGATTACAATCTTTGACTCTTACCCTACACTGCTCCAAACATATCAAGCATGTGTGTATACAAGCATGCAGACACTCATTTCCAGTGTGCATTATTGCAGTGAGTCGTGGTGATCACACAACATCTAATGCAATATATACATGTCAGTGGAGCAGTGTATGGATGCTGTCTTGAACTCTGTGTTTTTACACAGCATGCACTAAGAATCCTTTATTAACGATCGTTGATATTGAGAACTACTTGCAACACAATGATAAGTATGTGAAAAACACAGGACTCATTGATAAGGATTCAGAACAGAGTTCAGAACGCAGTTAAAGAAAGCAGTATATATTCAATTGCCCTAAACAGCAGCAGATCGAAGACTATCACTGATTAGCACAGACTCCCCAATCAAGCAGCTTAACCACTCTGCAGAATGAGCCAGGCTGGTTTGCAGCTGGGAATTGTACAATACAAAGGAGCCCTTGTAACGTCATATTTGGGAGTTATATGAAGCATGCTAAATGTGTGTCCATATTTGGTACATAGCTGTGTTCTATAGTTTTTCTCAATTAAGATTCACTGTCGGTGTTCCATGTTTCATAACATTTTTACAGCTGCTTAATCTTTGGCCATATCAATGATACAGCCCACACTGAGATAGATACCTTCCCCTGTGGACAAATCATAGGCAGATTGCTTTCTGCATAGTATGTAAATGTATGATATGGACAATTTGACAATGTTATTGTCTAGATCTCTGAGTCACTTTTGATTTATGGTGTTGTTAATAAACCGTTTTGTGGCCATATTTTAGAAACTGTTCAAATGTGGCCACAATTTATGCTTTTTCCTCCAGGTATCCAAAGCAGTCTGTCAGATGATTTTGCTGAAAGGGGATGCACCCGGGAAGCTTTGATTTTGTTCACAGTTAAAATAAAGAGTTCAGGTAGATTTTTTTGTGTTATTAAATGTCATCATCGTTATCCCCTGGCTATATCCATATTTGCTTGTATATTAAGCAAAACCGCGCCTGATTTTTGAAATCTTGGTACAGTGCTTACAGAACCAGTCTTTCCTATCTGCAAAGAAGCAGCTGCGGCAGCAGAGCCCCTAAGGTACTGACTGCACACCAGGAGTACCAACACAGATCAACAAGCAGATTTTATTAATCTCAATGATGAGTAAATGAAACTCAAGCAACTTGCATGTGAACATTTCAAGAAAGTGGAAGGGACAAGGCAAGGCAAGGGAAGTCATGCAGAATTGGTGACCTTCATTTTCTTCTTCTGCATGCTTAGGGTTTACATTCTTTAAAAAAGATTCTCTTCAGGTCCGCCTTCAGTCAGAGAACTGGAACACACTGAAAGGAGCATGATGTTCCGTCGACCATTAACCCATTGCATACCAAATTCATTTCTCTTTGAAAAAATGAGAACACAAGCTGTATTTGTCATTTGATACATTGCATTTAAATTTTACTTTTGCAGTTAACAAAATTGGAGTAAGTTGTCATAGCAATATAAATGAAGAGATGTTTAAAAAAAAAAAAAACAGGTAGGTGCTACTTAAAAATGGCCTATAAAATTACAAAGTAGCCTGTCCTCAAATGAGGACTTAATGGGAACATTGTTTAAAAAAACAAAACCTTTAACAAGATAAAACCTTGTTTTGGTTAACAACAAGGGTGCCTGGTGCCACATAGCAATACAACAAGAACAAAAACTATTCACAAACAATACACAGTTCCAGCCAAATTGTCCATATCCCTGTTGACAGAGTTATGTCCCCCCCTCTAGGTTCAGTATGGTCTGTTTGGAATATCTGGAAGCAAGAAATGCACAGAACATGTACCCAGCCAGTCCATTCAGACACTGGTCCCTGTCAAATATACACTTCATTATTTAAATGCAATGTAGGCAAGAGAATAAATATTACTTTGCACATACAGTAATCTTTCACATATCTGACTGCGGTGGGTGGATATGAGTCCTGCTTTAAATACCATTGTACTCAGCTGTAACAATTACTATATTCACACAATTATTGTTTTGAGATTCAATTTTTATTAGGGAGTTCCCCTAAATCCCTTGTTTAGAAAGATACAGTGTGTTAATGCTTGTGACAGACATCTGTTGTGTGGGTGTGTGCTTTCGCTGCTGAGTGACAGGCAGGAGATCGAGACGGAGATTGAAATTGATACGCCCCGCAGACTAACAGGATTTATTTACATATCAAGTCAACACATTGAACAGCTCATGTGACACTTCCAGCAATGGTAGCGCACGGAGCACATACAACACAGTGTATGAAAACTTTGGTAGGATCAACAGTCTCTGAAGTAATCTTCTCTGTTCAGTAACATACTAGCGTTGCTGAAGAGCTTGATCATGGTGGATAAATGGTTAGGGCGGATATGTGATGGGTGGATACACGACGGATGACTGTATTTATAATGTGTTGTGATCAGCAGGTAAATCTTGACCCCAGCATCATCGCTTTGATTGGTAGTCGCAGTTGCCTTTGAAAGCCGGCCGATTGGCTACAGACTGCTTGATCTGCTTTGTAACCTCACGCAGGTGGCCCTGAACTCGCAACGACATAGAACTATGCAGGGATGTGCTGCTAGACCGTCCCCAATCTTCTCTGAGAATAAGTCGATTCAGTCACTGCACCTGCTCTAAACAGAGTTTGTCATTTTTCTATCACATGTAGTGAATTGTATACAAATATAAGTGATATGTTTCTTTTGATGCTCAGTATAGATGTAGAGCTGTTTTTTTTTTTTTTTTTTTTAAGTCTCTATCGTCTAGAGATGTTTAACTGCTCTAATACTGTCAACTGGTCAAGTGACCTTCTTAACGTTGTCTAAATAACCTTTCTTGTTTATGTGGTTCCAGTCTTGGCAGTCACCACGGCAGAAATTAAAATCTATATTCTGCATTGATAGTAAGTGGGTAATATTTTGTATACCACTGCACCCGAGGGACAAATTACTCATTCAAATATTTTACATGCATTTAAAGAGTTTTAGGGATCTATTCAGGGGTACCAAGACATTTATCAAGAAAGCAAGGGGTCTGAGTTGTGTAAAATAGGCAGCTTCATAGTACATTTCTTCCCAATAATACTTTCTGGAGGGCAACTATGTCTGTTACAGTGCTATTTCCATGCTTCCTACAGCACAAGAGTTCTGAGAATTAACTTTTAGAACCACGTTTCCTCATTTCTGATGAGTTCATCACAAAATATCACCATCTTCTCATTTAGTTCTGACCCGTCAGCTCATTTGCAACATTTTCTGCGTCCCAACATTGCCGCGTCTCTGGCCACAAACCGCGATTGGCTGCTTCCTAAACCTCAGGCTAAAGAAAGCTCTGGCCTTCATGCTAATGTTAGTAAAGAAGCAAAATTGCAAAACACAGTATTGCGTTCCATTCCCTGTCAAACCAGAAAAGCTAACAGGATTTTGAAAACACTGTCTGGTCTAATTGATGGGTGGCATGCTGAAGGCCTGCAGGCTGTTGGGCCCCAGGGCAGTTTTATCAGTTGATGGGATTTTAATGTATGCCATCGATCCTTACGTAAGAGACAGTGAGGCAGCTGGAAGGCAGTTTAATGTAATGCATGTTAACTGTTACATGTTAATGATATTGCATGTTCCTCACAATCCCCCAAACAGAAGTGAAAACAAAACTAGCAGAACAACCACTGGTAACATGGAATTTGACGACCCTCGTCAAATTCAGTTGATCGATAAAAGCTACAGGTCTAAATACCACCGTCTTTAGATAATTAAAATCAGTGGGCACACATCCTGTATAATAATAGTAGTAAAAGCATAGCAAACTGTAATAAGGCATGTTAAGCATTGTAAAGCCCAGAGTGGTATGGTAAAAAAAAAAAAAAAAATTGATGCTGAAAAAAATCTATAAAGTACTAAAGGATTAATACAAGTTTCCTTGTTGTGAAAGCGAGTTAAGGATGGTATTTGTTCAACGTGCTGCACTTTTCCTTTCATGTTGGAAACAGAGGTATATATGTATATATATATATTATATATATATATAATATATATATATTATATATATATATATACTATATTATATATATCATATAATATGTGTATATATATATAATTGGCGCTATTATATATTTTTCACAAATATTTACGTACGTTACACGTTACTTTGTAAATTTGTATCATTGTAGCTACCGGTGCCAGTAATTAGGTTTTTTGTCCTTGTTTACACATGTACTTCTATTCTGTTAATGATGTTTAAAAAGGCAAAACTGTTCAATGAAAATTAGTTTCCTATTTTTTTTTTTTTCACCCGCAACTTTCTTCGGGTGGAAGCTGGTACTAGGCACTCTTTTATGTTTTGTCTGCGTCTCTTTTTCCAACTTTGCAAGCACTGGTGATTTTATGTATTTATTTATTTATTTATTTATGTGTACAGAAGATTGACCCATTGAGACGAGGCCTTGTTTATACAATAAAACAATTACAAATACAAACAACATAATAAATAAATGTGTTCAAACTTAGTCAACAGGCTACAAAAAATATTGCAGAACAGTTCCCCACCATCCTTATAAAAGGTTCTGGGGTTCTGTTCAGCCCAGTCTTTCGCAGTTAGTGCAGCATGATTCATCCTGTAGCTTAGGTGGAAGCAGTTAACAGGTATTGCTGGGTACCAAAATAAACTAAAGCAAATTTACATAGCTGTATTTCTGACTGAAAAAAAAATTTCTACGTGAGAAAATGTCTGCAGAATTCTTCCCCTTCGCCCTTGTGTGTATTCTGCAGTGATTAAACTTGTTAGCTTATGATTAAAAATAGTGTAGTGTTAGGTGTAAAGATGCATGCAAAATGCAATTCAGGTTGGCAAGTAGAAAGCATTCTTATTGTATGTAGTCATATACTGTGTCACACATGCTAACGTCCTGAGAATTAGATATTGTTATATACTGAACACTTGACTTGTTTTATGTTTATGAACACAATAAGGTCCTGCACTAAAGCCCATCTTTTTCTTCCTCCTCTGCTGTCTAAAACTGGTAATTTAACAAGAAAATGACTGTCAAATGCTATTTTAGCAATAGAACTGATTTAGAGTTACAATAATAGCCTAGTTTTCATATACTACGATCGATTAAAAATGGAACTGAATGCCACTGAGTCAGTGTACGATCGCAATTCAAACACAAAATGGATATAAACAATACAGACTTGCCAGCTGATCAATATTGGTTAAAGCTTTTCTAAATGTTAATTGGTACTAAACTAAACAGACATTTACATGTTAAAAGATGCCTTATACACGACTGTTGACGATGGTCCGTTATTATAAATATGTTCTTTATGACAGTCTGAAGAAACCTTGATAATTACTGGATTTAATATTTTATTTGTATTTATAATTTTCATGCGTAGTCTCCCTCTTTATATTCTAGAGTGACAGTTTCCATATAAAAATAGCCTTCCCAAGGGTACTTTTAACAACAGAATCCTGAAGTAGTGATTTTTACCAGAGGCTGTTTGTTGTCTGGTATGTTTTTAATGTAACATTATGAAATCTCTATAGAAACCTGCTCATAGTCCCTCATTAGCCATGTTTAGAACAGTGGGCCTCCCATGCTGTGCTAAATCTAAGAACACCAAAAAAAAAAATAAAAAAAAATAAACACATTTCAGCTGCCAAGTATGCAATAATAGACTTGTACATAGAGACATGAAAGGGGTTATTTTCAGTTTTTTACATTTGTGTGTGTGTTATAACTAAATTTGGAAGGGTGGTGGGTTATTCACTGACACAGGAGACAGACAGGTGAATTTCGCAACACCGCACAGGTGCCCAGTTTTATTTCAGGGTGCTGTTTTTCTTTTTATCCCGCAGATGGCGCTGTGGGTCCATGGTCTGATTTACCAACGATGGTAAACAGTACCACGGGCATACCAAGCGATGGTACACAATACCGGCACCCTTGCAGGGGCTTCGAAACAATAATTCAAAACAGAAGGCACAAAGAAACAGGGAAAATAAAACAGTAACAAAACTACAAAGAAAAGGTGCTGCACTTGACAGCTATATCCCAGTCGCCGCTACCCGTGCGACCCGGATCACCGTCCTACACTGCCGGCTAACTAGCCTGCTCCGTTACAATACTCCGGGGTCTGCCCAAGGGTTCCCCGCTCTCACTGTCTCGCTCCGACACACTCGGTTTCGGTGTCGGTTTCTCCCGACAGGTTATCGGTCCTCGACCAGCGCTTCTGCACTCTCGGTGCGTTTAAAGGGCAGACCTGAGGAAACAGCAGAGCATTTTTTTATAGGGCTAGCAATCTCCCAAGACTTGCCTCTCAGCCACTCAGAGAGGGGGAAAGTCCACACACCCACTTTCCCACCTCCCCATGGCACTGCCATGACTCGCAGGCGGTTGTTGGACGACTGCCGCTCTCTTCCTGCAGCCCATGAACACGCCAGCAGAGTCAGCACAGATCTCCCCCTGCTACACTAAACTATAGCTGTTGTGTTGCAAGTTACACAAGATCAGGTTACACTGACTGCACAGTGATGCAGGACAGTTATATGAGATCAAGTTTTCAGAAAACAAATGTATTCAGAAAACTGAATCAGAAAATTGTTTTTCTAAAAATGACCCTTTTCTGTGTTTACATGACTTGGACTAGATAATCAAATTACAATTCTGATAAGTTGAACTGTATGGATTCAATTTTTCAGAAAACGCAGAGCATTTGTGTGAACTCTGTAGTGAGTAGGATGGAACAGACAGGGCTCTGTTCAGTCTGCAGTAAAACTGAGGCCGCAATTATAGATTTGGCAAAGCTGCACATTCTTATGCTGTATGTAACGACGTATTATCCTATACATCACTGTTGTTCTAATTCCCCAGCGTGTGCAAACTGTCCACTCCTTGCAACAGCTCATCCTTTTCTTCATGCAAGCTACTGTACCTTACATACAGTACTGTGTAAACTGTTTCACAATCTTTGTGACTTTTGTAACCTCCAGTCTAAGGGCCACATTCACTAAACGGCAGTCAATGACCAGAATTACCGCATGGCAGGGGGAAGCAACACCATGCGCAAAAATGAACCAGAGGTAGATCTATTCACTGAGCTAATTATATGCACAAATAAAGCAGGCTAAATGATTCATTTTCAAGTTGTCACAACATGCGAAATTCAGCACACAGAATTCAACATGAGGAATTATGCATGAGGTTTTCACCTTGAAACATTAAGGACAAAATAAAGGAGGAGGAGGCGGGGGTCCTGTCCCAAATCACAGCGTCCTGTGAGACAGTCAAAGCAGAGAAAGTAATTGTTAATGGAACCTTTATGTTTAACTCTGCAAATCAAAAAAATATGTGTTTGTTCAACTTGATCTCCCTCTGATTTATTTTGTAATATTAATCAAAAGTCAGCAAAGCACTTGCTCAGTCAGTTAGAATTTCACTGTTTACATTTCAAAAGGTGTTTGGTGAAACGTCCCTTTAATATTAGATGCCGTTTGATTACTTGTATTTATGACTGCACCTCAACTTGCACTCTGTGTACATTCGTGTATTGAACATTTACAGTTTCTTTTGTATATTTTAAAGATACTTTAAGCATAGCCTACTTAAACATCACAAGTGTATAGTGACTATAAAAATATATATTAACATAGCCAAAAGTGTTGCTTATACACCTGCCTCGTAATCTTCATATATCCCGGACTGTCTGAGGATGTACGAGTACATTGTAACATTGGAGCTGGAGTTGCTATTGAAACAATCTTTAAAAATTAAACAAACTTTTGCTGGAAACAAGAGTCGTTTTAAAATGGACTGTGTTGGCTGCAAAAAAGAAAAACAGTAGTAAGCAGACAAAATTAGATTTTTTAAAAAACAACCCTGAATGACATATTCAGCAACATTTTCAAATGACCGTGGGATTCCCATAGACTATTTTGCTGCCCTTTTAATCCCAAAATATTAAACATGGTAGAAACTTTAACTGCAAACCTGAAATGACAAAACCAAAGCTTCTGTATTTTTCTTTATAAAATAATAATAATAATAATAATAATAATAATAATAATAATAATAATAATAATAATAATAATAATAATGACGTTTTAAAACCACAGATACCATTAAATTATCAGTAAATGATAGCCACTGGAGCATATCAACCTAAAAAAAAAAAATATCAAAAAAACCCCATTGTTTACAACTAAGCATAGATGTAAACAGCTAAGTTGGCTGTGTGATTCAGTGGTTAAAGAAAAGGGCTTGTAATCAGGAGGTCCCCAGATAAAATCCCGGCTCACTGTGTGACCCTGAGCAAGTAACCTCCTTGTGCTCCGATTTTCTGGTAAGACGTTATTGTAGTGGATCTAAAGCTGATGCATAGTTCACACACCCTAGTTCTAGTCGCCTTGGATAAAGGCGTTTGCTAAATAAACAGATACTACAGCTACTACTACTACAACTAATAATAAATAATAATAATAATAATAATAAATAATAATAATAATAATAATAAATAGTAATAATAATAGTGCTTCTCACTCTGTTGCATTTTCTATTATTACAAAGGCAGACACACAATTGAAATCAATGTCATTCTCCACAAGCGTCTTAAAAATATCCTGACCTACACTACTCTTGTGTGGTTAGAGTCAAGATGCAGTGTATCTACTAAGTAAGCAGTAAGTTCCTCTGAATTAGCAGTTGTAAAGTTCTGTGGGATTAAAATAATGTGCAAAACACAATTGCCTTTATCAACAGTGTCCTCTTGGCACACAACAGAAACAGAAACAGAATCAGAATCGTTCATTTTACCATATTCTTCGTCTGCTGCATACACTTTAGGGAGAACCTCTCGTCTGACTGTGTCACTTCAGTACGTTTACATGGCACAAGTATTCAGAACATTAAGTATTCGGAAATCCCTTGCTCCTTTAATATTCCGTGTTTCCATGGTAAACGTAATATTCCTTTTATGCCATTAACGAATGCATGTCTTTCTTCCCACTGCAAACCACAAGTGCAGATTATAGTAGAGTAGCTTGTTGTTTATTGTAAAGTGTTGGTGGTGTGGACGTATATTTCTATTTTTAGTTTTTGTTTTTTCAGATATTGAATATGATATTCTGACGTTGTGTAGATGCTTAATTCAGTGCAATGTGCTCACACAGACATGCACACTTATGTCTTTATTAATATAACAAGGAGACAGATTGAAGATCAGTTGCCCCTGTTTAACCAAGCACATCGTCAACAGAGCCTAAAGTAAACAAATGTACAGTAGAATAATAACCATAGTAAATAAATAAAGCAAATACTGTGCGTGTGTGTGTGTGTGTGTGTGTGTGTGTGTGTGTGTGTGTGTGTGTGTATATATAGGAGTAAGGGATTGGCCGATTAAAAATGGAAAAGACAATGTAAACTAACTGGATAGCAAACAAATTACGGGACATTAGGACCCAGTAGAGGTTACTAGACTCAGGACCAACTCCACGTTTAATCAATAGGGTAATTGGTCCATTAATTACTCATTACCTGGAGTTTTTTTTTTTTTTTAAAAACGTGTTTTTTGTACAGGTTACAGCAGTTAGCAAACTACAGTTGTGCAGGCACACTGCAAACCGAACAACTAATATCATTATTAAACTCCAGCCATGAATAAATCTTCAGCCTCAAAATGTATCTTTTTTTTTTTTTTTTTTAACTTTCCCTTCACTGACATCGCTTATTTGCGCTGTTGTATCACTAACGTTGTATTTTTTCACAGTGAGCATGGATTTCACAATTTCCATGAATCAGAACCTTTCATAGTGGACCACCATTACCTGCAGAGTCACTTACAAGAGGAATTTTATTTAACATCTCATCCACAGGATGGAGCACAGTGAGTGACAGGGGTGGGATTTGAACTGGTGACCTGGTTACAAGCCTTAGACTTTAACCACTGGACCACACTGCCTCTTTCTGCCACTTACTAGTTATATACAGTGTTACACTTAATAAAACGTTGAATACAACATCGTCAGTTTTGTAATACGAGTAAAAAGTTGTGTAAATAAACACACCTACAGCAAAAGTACAGCCAAGGGAAAAACTTGCAAAGAGGAAAATGTACAATATGTGCTTGTTTCTTCTTCTAGTTTTAAAGTGCACATGTTAAAGGTACACTGCTGTGCTGAAGGGGTGCACTATCTCACGGGATGCACCTTCGCATGCTACACCGGGTCAGTGAAGACAAAGGGTGATTACCTAGTATGTCATTCATATGAAGGGAAAATTGATAGATTCGATTTTATTTTATTTATTTATTTTTGCTTTTTGCTGTATAGTACTGTGCTTTTAAAACTTTACATCGATATATTTGGGTCCAACCGTCGAGTATTTGTAAGACACAGAGAGGGTGAGCGCATGAGTTCTGCATGTGGGGTTCCCACTGTCAAGCATGGAGCAGGCAGTGTCATGGTCTGGGGTTGCTTTGCTGGTGACAGAGTTGGTGATCTTTACCAAGTCCATGGCAAGCTCAACCAGCATGGCTATCATAACATACTTCAGAGGCATGCCATTCCATCAGGATTACGGCTAGTTGGGCAGTCCTTCATTCTTCAGCAAGATAATGACCCGAAACACACCTCAAAGTTGTGCAAGAACTATCTGGCGAAGAAGGAAAGTGAAGGACAACTCAATCTAATGACCTGGCCTGCCCAGTCTCCAGACCTCAATCCCATAGAACTTGTATGGGACGAACTGGACAGAAGAGTCAAAGCAAAGCTACCCACAAGTGCCCTACATCTCTGGGAATTGCTGCAGAAGAACCGGGAAAACATGTCGGGTGATTTCCTGCTGAAACTTGTTAACCGAGTGCCTTGTGTTTATGAGGCTGTTATTAAGGAAAAGGGTGGCTATTTTGAGGAATCCAAGATTTAGAGAAAATTAAAACATTTCTTGAACATTGCTTTGATACTCATGTTTTGTTTTGTATATTGTAACATGTTTTCATTTTCAAGTATTTACAGAAATGTATGTATCGTAAAACATTGTCAATTATGAAAAAAAACTAGTTTCCAGCAAGTGTACTCACACTTTTGACTGGTACTGTATATTTGGATGTGGGAAAGTACCTGCCCCTGTGTGTATTTTGTGTTATGTGTTGTGTTTTAATGTTGGTGTGTAGTCATCGGTACACAGGATATTTTAAAATCTATATTTGTATTTAGGCACGAGGATTGCACAGCACTTCACGTGCAAGTAAAAAGTAATAATATGTGAGCACGGGGAATTGCACTTTATTAATTCACGTGCAGTTGTACCGCGACTCCAATTGAATGATTGATTAGCTATCGAGTCTCGGTACAGCTGCATAAAAGCAACATGTTTTCACGTACTCTGGGCTGGGTGTTCGGTGAGTGGAGAACGAGATTGGAGACGGAGGTAATAATAAGAATAAGAAGAATAATAATAATCGTTAAATCAGCTCACCATGTTTGTCTATGTAGTCCGTTTGCTTGTCTCTTTTGTTTTGGCGATTGTGCAGTGTCCTGTATTTTTGTTTGTTACAACCATTTATCTTCTGTCTGTTCTGTTCACTCATTAAATGTTGAGCGAAACCATTCGGTCAGCTCCACCAAACTCCACCTCTCTCTGTCATTTATTTCCTGTTTCTGATCTGACGTCATCCACTCCGACCGTCTTTGTGACATTGGATTATTCAGTATTCCGAATACAGTATAGTATTGCTGGCCATGTAAACGCACTGAATGTTATGCACAGCTCCACAATTCATGATTTTTTTAATTACAAGACTTTGTAATATTTCATTGACCAGCCATTGTATCGGTATGTTCACAGCACAAAGGCTTCCTCTAATTCAAACGTGTTGACATTACGTGCTTTTCCACTTTCTGTGCCCTCTTTAAACAGTCTTGTGATTGTGACTGGCTTGTTCGGTAATTGTTTAGCCTGAACTTCAAGTTTGATTTTCTTGTTTTTGTGCACTGCGCTGTGAAGATGCTTGTCAATAATTCCTTTTCTTAGATGATCCAAAGACACATTACAAGTTGAGCAAAACAGAACCCCACCATCTGCATGCAACTTCCCCTTTTCGTAGCTCTGAACACGACCCTGTGTTGAATTGAATTGAGCTTTTTTTGATTCATCAGCTTTCTGCATTTTTTGTTTTAATCCTACCCTGCAAGCTAATAAATCAACAGGAAGTCAAATACACGATTTCTGTGACATTTATAATATCCTGATTTTTCCGGTGCCCTACATATAAGGCTAGTATGATCTGTGCTCAGTCTGTATTTAGTTATTACCTCCTCCTCACACAGCCCTAGGAACATCTTCCTGGTCCGAAATACTCTCTCCCTGACTCTTCTTCTCGCTCTCCTGTACTTTTAACATAAGCTGAGGCACCTTGTAAAGTTAGCACCCTTTAGTGAATATGGTTTGCATATCAAATACTTCCCTTGCGTATTTTTTGTGACGTAATTTGCATACATTTCCACACATTAACATTATTTATTTAATTTATTATTTAAATGACTCAAATGCTGTGCTTTTTTCCACGCGCTAGGTTGTCTGCCACTGGTTAGTGAATACAGCAGGTATACAAAGCACACAGTAAAGGGGCACACTGCCTGCAAAACATGTTACCGCTGTTTAGTGAATGAGGCCCTGAATGTTCAGTCTGGGGTAGACAACCTCAGAAGCTTACTCATTTGAACCAATTAAACCTGGAAAGGTCAGCAGAAAGATTTTCTTTCATTCCTCAAACCTATGTGAACGCCTGAACAATGACCAAAACTACCTTGTTTAAGTTCCCTTCTCAAGCCCTGAATCTGTTTTTAAATGTTTTCTTTCCACCTTTTGTGGGGATGTGTTTTCATGAGTCGTCATACTCTATGGGGCAAGCTGCTGAGATATACAGAATATTACATTTCATTTAGGCACACATTTCACCACTTATTTAATCATCATTAAAACCTGTATCTACAGTCATACTAGTACAACTTTCAAAAAAATGTGTTCTGCATATTGTTTGGGAATCACTGCCAGAATCTTTGAATACAGGGACTCCCCTTTTGCATTACATTATCGTAGTCACTGTTCACAAAATGAAATGCGGTTGTCAAAATAATGCAGTTTTCAGAGCTTGAAGGGGTTGACTTGGAAACATATTTGCTAATTGAGAAAATCTAGGACAAATTCTCATTTGATATGCCCACGCTACCTAAATAATGTGCAAACAACACAAGTTGAAAGCACAGATGTAATGGTCGTGCATTATGTAGGCACAGTAGGATGACAAACTCTGCTTCCTTCCCTCTCTTCCTGCCTAATGTTAAAGTAATGCTAAACCGATATGCAACAGATTCTCTCTTTGCAAGTACTGTATGGTGGGTTTAGTGCCTGCAGAAGGCTGATCCCTTGTCAAATGAAGAACGATGATGTCAAATGAATCTCATGTTTGCTGTTTAGCCTATAGCCAGTGCTCCAGCCCGTGCCGCAAATGAGTTGCAGCTGTCTTGGAGACACCCTAGAGATTGTGTGTAAGAGGGGGAGGTGGTTGGGACTGTGCATTGCATTTTGAAGAATCGCACATTTCCAGCGTGTTTCTACTTGGCAACCCCAATGGGTGTGGCACCATTTTATTATGAGCTTAGGTTAGACTCTTAATTTGTAGGTTAGGCTCTTATTTTTTTGTGGACCTCATGTGGTTCTCAATTTGTATTTGTTTTTTGATTAGTAATGTAAGAAATTAATGAAAAAAAAAGTGATGTCTTCTTGCTTTTCTCAGTGCATATGATGTTACTGTGTATAGCAATATGCACCTGCATGTCTTTAGTTATATTTTATGCTTTTAAGTACTAAAGTGTTCCCAGTGCACCAGCTGTCATTTATTACCTGTCCGAAGTGTATTTATTTTAATTGAGTTCCCAATGTCCTTACACAGTCCTTCACTCACATAATGTCATTTTTTTAAAGCGATTTTTCCACTTACAGGAAAGTTTTGTAAGCGTGCTAGCATCTCGCTAAAGGCACGATCCTGGTAAAACGTTTAAAATAAAATAAATAAATCATGACTGCTGTATTTTTTTCATAGTTTGCTGAGTGCCTCTTTGGGAATGACTGGCAGTTTATAAATAAAGCTGGTCTGCTTTCTATTTTTTCAATTCCAAATGGCTTCTTTGGTCATAGATTTACTCTGATGATGGGGTCTGGTAATCTCATCTCCAGACGGTATGGTTTTGGTAATAGTCTTTAAATCTTCCCTGTCATGGATATGGGCAGTTTCGTCTGACGTTTTTGGCACAGTGAGATTTAAAGTCTGTTTAAAACGTTTTTTCTTAAAGCGGCAGTGTTTGTTACAGTATTTACTTCATTTTAGGATTCCATTCTGTCTTGGAGCATATAGATTAAAATTGTTTTTTTCATTTCCCCAATTACTACTAAATAGTATAGTTACTAAATCTTACCTGGCATTGACCTTGTCTGGAGCTGAACCCCAATCCTCATTCCAATCAAGTTGTGTGACAATCTGACCTTTCAGCTCTGACCCTCTTTACATTTTTATAACCGGAGTAGGTATGTTTGCCTGAGTTGAAAGGTGATTTATATCAAATTCAAAATAACTATGTAACGGCAATATCGTCACGGCATCTGTATGCACATTTTTTTCATATGGCGAATCACTTACCTAATTATTAGCACAAGCGATTTAGAGTGGATGTCTTTACATGTTAGCAGTAAAATATTTCTCCATCTGCAGAACTGATGAGTAAGTAGAAAT
Organism: Polyodon spathula; assembly: GCF_017654505.1. Lineage (NCBI taxonomy): Eukaryota > Metazoa > Chordata > Actinopteri > Acipenseriformes > Polyodontidae > Polyodon > Polyodon spathula. The sequence goes on from NC_054545.1 coordinate 17,095,018, forward strand.
AGGAATGCGTCTTAGCTGTAACTCACAACAGAACCATTTTTTTTACTTGGATACATGCAATCCCCTCCCTCTGTGTTCTTTGGCTATATCAGTAATGCTCTGGCTGCTCCAGAAGTCTCTCAGCATGAAGATATTACATTTCTCATTGCCCATGACCTCCAGTGCAGACCGAGGACCCAGGGAGCTCCTGTGGGCATCTGGTGGCATTTTGAAACGCGTAGCAGTGTGGTCCTAGGAGCTGAAGCTGCACTCTGCACACGGGGCACAGCCTTGAAGCAGTGGCCCTCCCTGAAAATTTATTCTTAGCATGGAGAGCTTTTATTGAATGCAGGATGAGAGACTGGCAGCACAGAGACAGCGTCCTGCACTACATCGTTCCTGTTCTAGACTCCAGAGGCAGAAAAAAGAAATAATTAGGGCAGACATAAAATATTTTTTATTTGGAGCATGTACTTTCTACAAAGTGATGGTGATTTGCTTGGTATAAAATAAAACACAGTTCTTCGTTGGGGGGAACAAATTTAGTCCCCCCCCTTTTTGACAAACTCCTGCTGCTGCATGTAGTAGCACCGTCACTACCACATTCATTTTATATAGCGCCTTTCATGGAAAAATGCTTTACAACAAAGTATAATAGAAAATGAACACACTTGAACCGTCAAGCCCCCCAAGTTAGGATATGCTAGCAGTTGTTTCATGTTGCAAAATTGTATGGATTGCTGTGAAAAGATGTTGTCTTTAACTTGGCCATATATCTTTCAGTACATTTGCGACTGCCTCTGCTGATATTGGAGGAATTAGAAATTCAAAAAGATAAAGCTGGTTGCTTCAGCTACTTGAGCACAGTACACGACACAGTGATCTCAAATGATCGCTATCTTGATTTTCTTTTTTTTTTAAGTGACAGAACATGTCCACACACAAGGTAAGTACATTTTTTCTGAAACATATTTGTAGAGGTTGTTTTACCTGTAAGCACCTGTGGCAGTGTGCCCCGCCCCTGTGCGTATCTTTGTGTTTCAGGTCGTCTGTTATATGTGGATATAGTGGTGCATGCGATATAAATGGGTCTGTGTAGCACAAATGATTTAAAATATATCATTGGGTTTAGGCATGGGGATTGCACAATCACTTCACGTGCAGATAAAATGTGTATTCGTGTGTGAGTACAGAATTGCACAAATTAGTTCACGTGCTGGGATTCAAGTGAATGATTAGTAATTGAATCCCGGCACAGCTGTATATATAGATGCACAAGTCACTCACTCGGGGTTGGGTGTTCATGAATGGAGAACGGGAGAGAGAGAGACGAATTCACCCTCAGTTGCATTCATTTCCTGGCCTGACGTCACCCCTACAGTCAGCCTGTTCACAGCACCATACATACAGTACTGTATATACCATGTACCTTTCGATACAGCAAGGGTGGCAGTTATGGTAACATTCTTTGTCTGGGAGAGCTCTAAATCCCTTTCTGTTGTGTTGTATTGTATATTAGGAGTGTGATTTTCAGAGCCTAGTTTGAGCAAGGGGAGCATTCCGCTACAGAAAAGATGGCTCATAAACCACTTAATACTAAAAAGTCTTTCTTTACCATTGTATTTACTGACACAGCTGTCTTTGTCCTTGTATTTATATAACTTAACATGAGCTTTAAAGTTCTTCAAGTTATTACAATTGGATATGATATGGGACTGAATAACACGTTTCTTAGAGGTGTGAAATATTTTAACTAATACATTCTTCTTCTTGATTAGATTCACTTTGTATAATTTTCTGTTTTAATCGTCACATCCTGATGACTTGTTTTTAAAATGCAGAAGTTAAAAGCACCCCTATGGCCTCAGTAGAGCTTTCAAACATGCCTTCTCTCTTAAGTACAGCTGGTACACCAGAGTGTAAGCAGTAACATGCCCCTCCCTGCAACGCTCTGCCCCCTATTGGGTGTAAGAAATACATCACTAAGAAATACCTCATCCACTAGGGGCAGTGTTAATGGTTAGAATAAGACCACTCTTCTAACAGCTCCATTGAGATGCATTGAACCCGATGAATGAAGCAGAAAAGTATATATAAAGTTATTCTAAAGATGAAAACTGATATTTTAAAAAGTCACCAGGGTCAGATTTAGAAAAAAAAAATAGTAGTTCAGATAACTGATATTTTATATATGTATCAAGTTGCCCTTGAAGTTAATCAAATGGTGAAATGAGTTGCTCATCAGTAAATGTGAATAACAACACATTATTCCTCCTGAAGAAAGTTGAAAAGAGGGGAAAGAAAGATGCATTCACAGTCTTGGAAATAGTAAATCAGTAACTCACCAGCCCAGTGCTACACCGTCACATCTCACACGTGTCCTTTTACAAAACTGAATTTACCAAGTGTGGGTTTGCTGTGGACAGCAAGTGGTAGTTGTTATCCGGAATACCAGCGTGTCTTTAACATTGAAGGTCTATTTAAAGTGAAGCCAGTGGAAGCACATCAGAACTGTACACATGTGGCTTTAATGCTCGTGTGTAACTCTGGATGAATCTTCTTGTTCCGTTCAAGAGCTGTTTATGTATTCTAAACCCAGTACTCAGTGTGTAAACAGATTTACACAGGTCAAGTCAGCAGGAGACAAAGCGCTGGTTTCTGTTGAGGCACATAACAATTAGCACTCAGACAACAAATAGGGCTGCACGGAGGCAGGAGTGCTGGAAACAGCCAAACAAAACGATCCTAATCTTAACAGAAGCCTTCCAGTACCACATGAAATAAATACACATTCCTGAATATATGACCTGCTCTGAGGTAATCCAGCTACAGCAGAAGGGATATTGCTCACCTTGCACCCAGTCCAGTGTTTAGAATTGTCTTTATGAAATGTGTTACAAATACCATGTCTCCATTGCACCATAATTCAGTCAGTAATATCGAATCTCATTACAGTTTGAAAATTTGTTTGTGTGAATTAATCAATTAAGGACATGGTTAGAAGGGTTAGCATGGTCCGTGTAGTCATCGGTATTCAGTCTGCACATTTTATTTGAAGGCCTCTTGGAGTATAAATGTGAAAGTTGTGTTTATGCAAGGAATGATTTGGGAAGCTCCTTTAAGTTCCATATTTTACATTTTGAGATCTGTGGGATGTTCCCAGCCACTGTAATTGCACTTTTGTAAATTCACCTCCACCTCTCCCCATGGTACAGTATGTAAGTCTCTCTCGGTGTAAGAGCACCGTGTTTCTACACAAATTAAGACAGAGAGGAAAAAAAGGAGCTTTTTAACTAAATTGATGTCAAAATGTCAGGAATTTAAATAATTTTGCTTTCAGATATAGAAAAGAGTGTATCTGAAGGCAAACGACACTGGCGTATGACTTTAGTACAGTCAGGTTGAGTTGTTTTTGAAAGCTACAAATTCAGATTAGACTGTGGTGTAGGGCTTTAGCATGCTTGGATACTTTTCATGAAATCTGAAAAGATATTTCTCTAATATATATATTTATATACAGCTCTGGAAAAAATTAAGAGACCACTGCAAAATTATCAGTTTCTCTGGTTTTACTATTTATAGGTATGTGTTTGGCTAAAATGAACATTTTTGTTTTATTCTATAAACTACTGACAACATTTCTCCCAAATTCCAAATAAACATATTGTCATTTAGAGCATTTATTTGCAGAAAATGACAACTGGTCAAAATTACAAAAAAGATGCAGTGTTGTCAGACCTCGAATAATGTAAAGAAAATAAGTTAATATTCATTTTTAAACAACACAAAACTAATGTTTTAACTTAGGAAGAGTTCAGAAATCAATATTTGGTGCAATAACCCTGATTTTCAATCACAGCTTTCATGCGTCTTGGCATGCTCTCCACCAGTCTTTCACATTGATGTTGGATGACTTTATGCCACTCCTGGCGCAAAAATTCAAGCAGCTCGGATTTGTTTGATGGCTTGTGACCATCCGTCTTCCTCTTGATCACATTCCAGAGGTTTTCAGTGGGGTTCAGGTCTGGAGATTGGGCTGGCCATGACAGGGTCTTGATCTGGTGGTCCTCCATCAACACCTTGATTGACCTGGCTGTGTGGCATGGAGCATTGTCCTGCTGGAAAAAACAATCCTCAGAGTTGGGGAACATTGTCAGTGCAAAAGGAAGCAAGTTTTCTTCCAGGACAACCTTGTACTTGGCTTGATTCATGTGTTCTTCACAAAGACAAATCTGCTCAATTCCAGCCTTGCTGAAGCACCCCCAGATGAGTCCAATTTTCAGCTTTGCCCAACACCTGGTCGTCTAATGGTTAGACGGAGACCTGGAGAGGCCTACAAGCCACAGTGTCTCGCACCCACTGTGAAATGTGGTGGAGGGTGCTTCAGCAAGGCTGGAATCGGGCAGCTTTGGCATGAATCAAGCCAAGTACAAGGTTGTCCTGGAAGAAAACTTGCTTCCTTCTGCTCTGAAAATGTTCCCCAACTCTGAGGATTGGTTTTTCCAGCAGGACAATGCTCCATGCCACACAGCCAGGTCAATCAAGGTGTGGATGGAGGACCACCAGATCAAGACCCTGTCATGGCCAGTCCAATCTCCAGACCTGAACCCTATTGAAAACCTCTGGAATGTGATCAAGAGGAAGATGGATGGTCACAAGCCATCAAACAAAGCCGAGCTGCTTGAATTTTTGCGCCAGGAGTGGCATAAAGTCACCCAACATCAATGTGAAAGACTGGTGGAGAGCATACCAAGACGCATGAAAGCTGTGCTTGAAAATCAGGGTTATTCCACCAAATATTGATTTCTGAACTCTTCCTATGTTAAAACATTAGTATTGCGTTGTTTAAAAATGAATCAACTGATTTTCTTTGCATTATTCGAGGTCTGACAACACTGCATCTTTTTTGTTATTTTGACCAGTTGTCATTTTCTGCAAATAAATGCTCTAAATGACAATATTTTTATTTGGAATTTGGGAGAAATGTTGTCAGTAGTTTATAGAATAAAACAAAAATGTTCATTTTACCCAAACACATACCTATAAATAGTAAAACTAGAGAAACTGATAATTTTGCAGTGGTCTCTTAATTTTTTCCAGAGCTGTATATTGTTTTACTATGGAGCGTTGTTTATAAATCACCCTGAGTTAAGGCTTCCACCTTTTAAATGTGTTACCCTCCTACTTGTTTTTGTTTTACGTTGCACTGGACTTTCCAGGCCCACTGTTAAACAAGCAAGCCTCATTTCGCACAAGAATTGACTGTATTCTTCTTGACACATTGCATTGTTTAAACATTGCCCTTTAGTTTCCCACAAGTGGTTTTACACAACTACAAAATACTGTAATTACTGTACCTTTTGTATAGTTACAAAAATAAACTCAAACAAAACTGCTATTAAGTTAACAGAGGCTATATCAGTAGTCCAAGAAATTTGTTTTTCTAGCAGTTTTTGTTTGCCCTTACAAAACTACTGCTATCAGATCACAGTATTTGCTTGTGGTTTGCAGTTGTTTCCAAGGCACACCAGCGCGTGTGGCATGGCCGCTGTATTTCCTCAGAGGCCTGCCAAAGTAATTGTGTATGATTTAACGGACCTACCACGCAGGAACGGTGCCAATGACACGTAATTGGCAGCAGTAGCTGTCACTCTTAATCAAGGGAGCTTGCACTCCAGGGTGCCGTCAGTCATCCTAAACCAACAGAAAAGAGAATCGATCAGCTGTCTACACGGAGAACTGTTTAGGCAGGGAAATCAAATATTTATTTAAGAGTTTATGCCTTCCAAAATGTGCTGAGTTCAGTCTCATCCAAAGTGATTGTCAGGGAAGTGCGGAACAACAATGTTTGCATAACTTGTTGGTCAGAGAAAGCGTTTCCAGATGGTGAGTTATAGCAAGAAGTGTTGTTGATCTTTTAGAGTGCCGCAGTAGCAGCAGTATTTGATTTAAAGGGCATTTTTTATTAAGTACCAGTTTAAAACACTGCTGGTATAATAAACATATTGGTGTAGTCTGTTAGATTTTGAAGAAGTTGGGACCATGGAAAAATTGCACTAAACCATCACCCAGAGATCTTCTTTTTTTTTTTTTGCAATGCAGCTGTAAATTGTTCAGTGTTTAATTTGCAACCTTATCGGGCATCATTCTGTGCGGGAGGGCAGGCTGTTTCACACATCACTGCCTGCAAGTCGCAAGCCCTGCCAGCACACTTCTTGATTGGCAGGTTTCTTTTCTTTTTTTTTTTATATGCTGTAATGCTTCTGGAAAGAAAAAAATATTTTACTTTTGTTTAGGAACACACTGGTTTCCAATACATTGATTTGGTATCGCATGCAACTTACATAAGGTCTAAAATTGTCTCTGGGTGGCCTTTCCTGTTTGTATTGGGAAGCAGCTTACTGTAATTTACAGTGTAGGAATGTTCAATGAAATGCATCCGAAACTACCAGCACCAAATGGTCATGTGTCCTTAATTTATAAATATTGCCCAACTCCACTGTACAATTGGTATATCCTAGCTATTTAAAGGCCAGTGTCACACACCACTACACTGCTAACCCAGTTTAATTTTTAATAGTTTACTAGACAAAATAATTGAAATAACATGTTTTAATCATTTAGACTAGCTGAGCTGATTTCTACAAAACTAATCCAGTCTTGTTTTGTTAAAAAATAAAAAACTCCAGTTATTTTTTGCAAGCCTCAAGCCTGCTATGAGCTAAAAGTGTTTTGGAGAAAAGAGGCCTGCATCTCGCACCTAAGTCCTGTCCTGAACACCCCCTGCTGCCTGCCTGCCATTCGGTCCTGGGCCTCTCTCAAGTAGAGATTGCCAACTGTGCCACACTGTCTGGTTGAGAACCAAACTCATTCAGCTTGTATACCTAAAAATTGTCGGTTGAGGAAATGTACATATATAGCACCCGGGTCAAATGTTAACATCTGTTGAAGCAGTTTGGGGTTTTGAATATTTATGAAAAAAAAAAAAAAATGACTTTGTTGCACCACTGTGTTAGAGCAACCATGTGCCTGCTTGTTTAGCAGCTGTAGATAACAGCTAATGAGGAGAGGTGTGATTTCAGGCTTTTTCTAGAAGTCCTGTTATCTTTCTGTCAGAAACCACAATTGTTTACTGTGACAGGATACACCCTGCCCTTGTGTGTGTTTTTGTATTATTTTATATTGTCTGTTGATGTTTCATGATTTAAGCGTATGGATGTATTGGTGCACGGGCATGGTGTTATTAGTGTTGAAATGTATCTTTGGTATGCAGTGGTGTTTTAGGTGAGCAGGGAAGAAGTAATTACCTTCCCTCCCAAATCACTTAATGTGCAGAATGTGCCTGAGCTCGACTGAATGAATAACAAGCAACAGCTGTATAAAAGAGCTGACCAGCCACTCATCAGGGTCGGTTTTGGTTCAGAGGAGGAACGAGCGACGTGAGTCGTGAGTGAAAATATATGGAAGAAAACAATTGATACTCGTGCTGAGTTAGCGCTGCACGACAATTGTTTTGTTAGCTGTGTTTTTTTATTGTCTGTTTGTTTTGGCCACCGGGCCATTTTGTTTTGTTCGTTTTGTTTGTTTAAATGTTTTATTTACATTAAACACGTGCATCAGCACTTCCCCTCACAGTCCTGGTCGGACATCACCCACAAGCCATCTGGGTAACCTGTAACTTAATTTGATCAAAAACGGTTCCAGGAAAACAAAATGCATGTTTCAAGGGCTTTCTTATAGGGCTATAAGGGCTATTATAATTCTATAATAATAATGGTAAGTCTTTATAATGCAACTCCTCCAGATGTTTCCCCTGTTTCTTTGTAGTTCACTGCCTGACCAATGTTTGTCATATTTCTCATTCTTTTGTATCTCACTTTATTTTACCCAAAACATATCTGCGAATACATAAGCATGTATAAATGTCTGAAATAAGTATTGCATGTTACAGAGCAGAAGATTGTTTCCCTCATTCTCCTTGGTTGATGGAGCATTGCGTTAGCTGTAGTAATGAGGCTAAGGTAACACATTATTTTAAAATGAATAACGGTTTGCAGTTTGAAAGAATATTCAATCCTCATTAACCCAAATCCAGAATCAGCTCATCTCACTGTCCTATTGCAGCCACTTAAGCGAATGAGCCTGAGGATTTGAAACAGAAGTGCATCCGTTTGTCAAAAAAGATTTGTGTAAGGCCGCCCTTTATTTGTTTGTTGCGATTGAGTTTTATCTTTTAAATAAATGTTTAGCTTCTTTTATCTACTTGATTTCTGACATATGGGTCTAAAAATAAGAACTGTTTCAATTATTACATCTAATTGTAAAACGCTGACACCTCAGCACAGCGTTGATACAGGTTCCCTTCACTGTTCTTGTTCATTATTCTAGACAAAATCTCTAAATGTTTCATTATTTATCTCTCAAGGGTTTCTTACAGTTATTCTATTCTCAGCTTATTTGTATGGGTTACACACATTTATATATATTAATAGGTGCAGTTCAATATTCTACATGTGAAGTATGGAAGCGGTGCTCTCCGTGCCCAAGAAGTGATGGTTCAGTGCTCCCTGCCAACCCCGCAGCACCGCACCTCTGCATTTAACAGCATTTTTAAGGCTGTGAAAAACTGTAAGGCAACCGTCAGCTAAGTCTCCCATAAATCGCATAGGCTACTCTATCAATACTATTGAGGTAAAACTATATAACTGAAATGCAGTAAAACTACAAAGAAATTCAGTAGTGAAACCAGTTCTGCTGAGAAGTTTTTATCTCCTTTTTCTTAGGGTTGACATAATTTTGCAGTCTAAAGATGTACTTTTAGGGCTGTATTTAATCATGTCACCCCTGTTTCTTCCCCAGCACAGAAATTCGATTTTTAAAAAGGCAGCTAGCTTAGGGCTTCTCCTTTAGTGCTTGTTTGGTGCAAGCCATTCCAGTGAGTTATGATTTTCTGTTCCACTCCAATACCAAGCAGTTGGGCGTAATTATAACCTTGACAACTTGTTGCCAAGGTAATCACTTAGTCACCTGGAGTGCGATGAGATCCTAATAAGTGCTCAACCTGATTATAATCCCAGCGTCCTTTGATAGGTTTGGAGTTTTTCTTTTGAAATTCGATTCTTGGGGTCGTTTTTGAAAGTAGATGAAAAATGCCAATGTTTTTAATAATACTCCTACTTGTGTGGAATCTTTGTTTTGAAATAAATCTGCATTTCGTAGCTTAATATCATACTTTAGTGTGGATGCTCATAGCGTTAGTATATGGCAGTGATGTAAGTTGACACAGTGTGGAATTACATTCAACATGTACGCTCTACACTTGTTTATTGACACCTCCCTTAATAATTGTAAATATATTTCAATTTGAAGAAAAAAAGGAGCCAATATTTCCAATCTTTGATTTGAGATGCATTGAAATTCCATACCAAGGCTCTGTTAAAACAAATGCAAATACGTCAGAGCAGCAATGCACCCTGGGTTATTGCTAATATGTCTGGGCTGTACATGTTAACAATCCAAAGCTTGTTTAAGTAATTCACATTTTTGCAACTGTTTTGAATCCTTCAAGTCAGCCACAAATTCAGATAAATATTTGCAGATGTTGTAATTCAGTAATATCAGTATCAGCACTAATATAGTTCAATAAATTAGATCATGCTCTTGTAAAAGCTTTTGAAAATAAAATGCTGACAGTGCTTAATGGTTTTCAAGAGATGGCCATTGTTTTTTTTAGTAAATGTAGTATGCTGCTGTGAAACACCCACCAGTACTTAACATTGTCTAAGAGGGCAGGTCTTAATAGAGGGGGATGTGTAAGTTAGGTTATATTGCAGGTATTTTGAATATTGCTCCATGCAGAAATGGGCATGTGGCATCTTTAGTTCAGTTTAGAAAAGTATTAAAATAAACTTTGAAATTATGACATACATTTTTGCTATAGGTTTTCATTTCGAAGATACGTCTTTGTCTGTGTCAGACACTTATAGTCGAAACTTCTGTTTTCAACTTACAGTTTATTTTAGTATGGTAATGAATTACATATTTTTAATACACGGACAAAAAATAAGGGGTCTCCATTTTAAGCGCGAGTTTTACAAGATTGCTTGGTCCCTGACATAGTGTTTCCATATATACCCTTGTGCTTAACCACCCAGCTGCTCATTTATTTTGGCAATTTCCATGTCAAAAATTAGCTTTTTTTGGTGCAGATTTGTTATTCTTAGCCTGCAAGTAAGGGATTTGGACAGTTCTCATTCGTGTCCACATTCTCTCACCCCTATTTTGTGTATCCTCGTTTTCACTGGATACCAGACTTTCACTGCTACTGCCATCGCTGTCATTGCCACTCTACAAATCTATAGATTTATCACTTTCCTCAACTTGAAAATCACTTTCTTTCTCCTCCTCGTCACTACTAGCCACTCTCTTGGTGCTGCAAGATGCCATTCTGTTTTTACTGGCTGTTGAATTTCTTTCTGATGTGCTTATGTATGAAATAGTCGGTCTGTCAAACACATTTCTTAGGGACTGCTGCCATCTGCTGGTGAAAAACAAAACTGCAGACTATAGTAGCGTATATGCTACCTATTGATTTAGTGTAGCACCTTCGAAAAGATGTGAGAAACTTTGCAGATGCACAGAGAACCTCCTGCACACTATTCTCCCGAGAGTGACAAATTTGGACTCACTTGCGCTCCACGTGGAAATCACGGGATAAGCAGCGGGGTGGTTAATTTAAAACCCTTTTCAAGTTGTACCAATCAGGTGCATCAATCTCACAGTAACGATAAACTGTAACATTTTGGATTACCGCACTCATGAACAAAAACTCAGAATTCATCTTTATTTTTTATTCGTTGATCACGGAGGTTAAAAATAAACAGTCTTGAGCCAAACAGGTCCAAAGAAAAACAAACTACAGTCGTGTGCAAATGTATTAGAACACCCTGCTGCTTCTGTTGTTTAGAAATCAAACTACTGTAACTGAAAGTCTTGTCAAAATAGGCAAATTAGTCTAATTTAATTCATGACTTTAATAGGCCACACATGCAATTCATTTAAAATAGTAAGAGAAAAGGAACGCATAGCAACAAATGGTAAAATGCATTAGACTTTTTAGAAGTACAAATTGGTCTAACATTTTCACACATGTGTTTTTATATCACTGATTATTGATAGAAAATTTAATTGATTATTGATCAAGAATTGAAAAACTCTAGTGAGCAAAAAAAGACAATGTTTGTCCCCTTTTCAACCCCCTAGTTTTTCACTTTAAGCCTCAACCTGTCAGTATTTGTTCAATATGGTGCAAGTCTTGCTGTCCATTATTTGGTGTATGCTAGTATCACGTTTCACTGTGCCACCTCTAGTGATTTCACCACCAGTAGTTTTGACTAACTTTATAAACGACCCTGCAATTTTACTCTGCAGGTCCTTCAGACAGAAAAGACAGGGCTGCTTGTCCTAAATTTCAAACGATGTCGCAATCTTGAGTCTGGAACAGGAACTTTTGGATCCAGGTCATTTGGGTAGTTCCTGCATGTTCTGCTTGCCCTGAAGTCCCGGGTAAAAGTTGTGTCTGAAAGTTAAGGAAACAGAAGTGACCTTCACATTACTGCCAGTAGCTGTCCTCTTTAAAATGCTGGAGTGGCTATAGTATGTGAATAATGAATAGGAAGGAATTTTATCTACAGGAAGTCTATGACCTGGAGAAAGCTCTGCTATTAATAAAATAATGTATTATTCAAAGGGCTTCAGCGTTCCACGATCATGCTCAATTTTACTCAGTTTAGCGTCGGTCCTGATTCTGCCGTAGTTTAACTTAAACTTCACTTATCGGAAAGCAAGCTTTGTTGGTGGCTCAGTTTGTTTTCATTCCTCCAAAGGGTAGTCTAGGGTAGACCTGCTTCACGCTGGGCCGCCCAGTGTTGGTGTTTGCAACAGTAGGGGGTTATAAATGATTTAATTATAGACTGGGTAGTGTTTCCTAAATAGTGGTCAGTACAAGAAAAGCACAACGGATCATGAAACCTGTGCCGCTGCTAAAACTATATACAGGGAATTGAAAGACACAGACCAAAACGTATCTGCATTCTAATGGACACATATATCAACCATGCAGAACTCTTGCAAACCGACACCACTGAATTAGGACCCAATGGTAGAATTTGAGTGTTATATACTGTATACCCAGAACAAGGTGTGCCACATGCTTTGGATAGTATACTTACTATAGTAGTGTTCTATATTGTATTAGAAAACGATGGAGTGCAAACAGCCAATCAGCTTCCAGATCTTCTATTTTGCATAGATGCCCGCTGGAACGTTGAAGTGCTTAATTCTGAATTATATTTTAAAATCAATCTGTGCACAAATATCAGCTTTTTCCTTAACATTCTAATCTATAACTAATCTGATAACGTTAAAAAGCTACTTAAAACATACTTTCTGACGCTGGTCTAGAGACAAAGGAAATCATGTCTGTGACAGGACACCGTAAAGAAGGCTCAATTCGCAGCTACTGGACAGCAAATCAACAGCGGAGGCACGATTGGTCCACAATTCTGTCATCGGCTGGATCCAAACAACACCCGCCCTCAAAACCAGCCAGTCAAACTCCAATCCACTCCCTGCCTGCTTGATTGACGCCCCCGCCTCCAGCAACAAGTTTCAAGTCTGATTCAATACTACACGGACTATTCAACAATTGTACATGTCCAGATAAATTATAATAAGAAAGAGTAAGACCCCAATAAATAAAAATGGCGGCAGTAATAATAATAATAATAATAATAATAATAATAATAATAATAACGTTTTCTCTACGTGTATGTCGTTTTTCTATTCTAATTATATTAGGGACTGTTTTCCTCAGCGGAATGTTAACTGGCAAAATATCAGAAGTTCCAGGTAAATACAGGTTTTAAAGCTTTTTTTTAAAGAGAAAATAAAGAAATAAATTGTTTTCTAATAGTGATCAATGTGGGCTTTACAGTGTGGTAGATGACCTTGAATTTCGTTAGTGCCCTTGCCTTCGGTTCGGGATACATAACTCCATGCCCGCATCGGCTCTATCGCTTAACTGTATTCTGCATTGCATTGTATATTGTGATATTTTATGCAAGGCTCATATTTTACAAGAGGTAGCGCCACCATGCGTGTTACACAGATGGTGTGTGTTACGTTCCAAAGAATATATATAACTATGTACAGTGTACACCCTTAACTATAAAGGGTACAAGCAGTAACTCATGCAGCACTAAAGACAATCCTACTATAACTAAATGAAATAGTTTCAGTGTCTTTAACAGAAAAAAGTCACACAGAAGTGTTAAAGGGACGTTATTTTGTTATTTCTTTACACTAGCAGCCTACCATTTAGAGTAGTTTACCAAGCCTGTCTTACAGGTCAGCACTGCTGAAATAGTTACATTCATAGGAGCTAGTTAAGAGGCTGTAGTACGTATCATCAGAAACAGAGAGCTGCAGACCCTAATAGTCTGTTACCAGAGAATTATTTCACTGGCAAACACAGTTGCATTATTTTGTTAAAGGGTTTGATTTACACACTCTTCTCTCTCTCTCTCTCTCTCTCTCTCTCTCTCTCTCTCTCTCTCTCTCTCTCTCTCTCTCTCATTGCACAGTAAATGTTAGCTAGTGTTAATTTTTCCTGCATTTTGCCAATTACACAGCATTTTAGAAGCTTTTACTGTTTGTGACACGCATACTAGGGATTTAACGCAGATAGAGCTTTAGTCACACAGTCTATGTTGGGGGGGGGGAAGAGCATAACCATTTACCTACTGGAGACAACTTGTTATGACATGAAATGCATTTCATCTATTGAGCTCTGCTGCTAAAAAACATCGGAGCCTAACCACTTAGGAAGGCACCGGGCATTCAGTGGTAACAGTGGCATTGCTATAAATCTAAGCAGACCGTTTACATCAGTGCTTGAATAATTCAGTAGATTATAGGCTGTCTAGATTCATACTTCTGGGGCAAAGCCTGGGAACTTGTATGCTGTTTGGATCATTATTATTCCCGTCAGGCACAGTACAAGTCTTTCTTTGAAGAGTCACCATTGTGATTCTGACGTGTCCGTGTTTAAAATTAAACAGAAGGATGGCGAAAAGCTGTATTCATATACAGAAAAGAAATGTGCGTATGCTGCACTTAAATTCATGGAGTTTGAACTTTAAGAATTACATTGATGTATTGAATTTACTATGCCTCCACCTGATTGCTGTTAGGACAGTGCTGTTTCCTATTGAAACAATACTGTTAATATTTTATTACTAGTTGTGGTCAATAAACTACTGCTAAATGTATTTATTAAATGTTGTTTCAAGCATCTTATTCTTAGTAAACTTGTTTTGTTTGTCCAAAAGTAATTCTGAACCAGTGAGGATCAATCGCTTTTATCTTATTCAGTAAACTACATACAAGACCTTACCTTTAGTTACAGCTAAAACTGTATTGATACCTTTCTCAGTGGCATGGAATACGAACCTGGTGCAGTCCACAAACCCAGTCACTGACTGAATTAAAATGAACTTTAAGTAACAAGAAATAGGAGATGTTATCAGCCTTTTTGATCTTTGCTGCACACCTTGTATGAGAAATACATTGGAGTTATGTTGGGTATAAATGTGCCAGGCTAGCATAGTGTCTGTGTCTTGTCTAGCCGAATTACAGAGCTGAATTTTGTTAAAAAAAAGTGGCCGTATTGAAACCATGCTGTGACATTTTTGCTGTCCTTTTTTTGTGTTCACATTTTGTGTTTCATAGTTAACTAACTGCATGCACAGGAACATGCCACACAGTAAGAAGGATCATATGTAGGGTTAAAATTTGAACCGATAAACGCCCCCAAAATAAGGAAATAAAACACAGGAGACTGGTACTGATTTTGGTTCCTGGTGCAGTTTATTGTATTTTGGGTTCTTTTCTGCCCTGGTGCAGTTGACTGCTTTGCAGTCAAGGTCCAGCGCTCACGGTGATTCCTGTCTGTGCTGTTAATTGATTGGAGCAGTCCTCAGGATGCCTCAACACATCAGAACTCCAGAACTGTGCTTTTGTTTAAAACCCAGAAGGAACTGGGTCAATTCACTTTTTTCAGCTTATGAATCTCAATATAGCTGCCCTGAACCTCGGAAACTGTCTGCTGTTGCCTTCCCCCAGAGTACGAAGCCTTGGTGTACTTCTTGACAGCAACCTCTCCTTTGATGCCCACATCTCTTCCATGGTCAAGTCTTCCTTCTACCATCTTCGAAACATCTCCAAAGTCCATCCCTACCTTTCCCTCCCAAATGCAGAGATACTTTTTGTCATGTATTTCTCTCCTCTCGACTCGACTACTGCAACTCTCTATATGGTGATCTATATGCCAGGATCTTTACCAGATGTAAAGAACATGATCACATCACCCTCTGTCTTGACCAGCTGCACTGGCTACCTGTAAAGTTCAGGATTATGTTCAAAACTCTCCTGCTCACCTACAGTGCTCTTCATCACACAGGTCCTGAGTACCTCCTTAACCTGCTGACCCGCTATGTCCCTGCCCTCAAGCTGAGGTCCTCCGACTCTGGCTTGCTTATTATCCTCAAACAAAGGTGCACCACACTTGGACAGCGCTCATTTAGCTTCATGCCTCTGACTCTTTGAAACTCTCTCCCAGCTTTGGTGCGTGTTGCTCCAACCGTCACTTGCTTTAAATCAACTCTCAAGACCCACCTGTTCTCTCTTGCTTTCCATGCTCTTTAAGCCTGATATCTGCTATTAGCTGCTGCTACTATTTCACATGTTATGTTGTTATCATGTATTATGCACATTCCACTGTATTTAATGTACCATTTCATGTATTATACTACTATCATGTATTATCATGTATTATGTATTTAATGTATTATGCATTTCTCTGTATTTGAAGTATTATGGATTTTCTTATTGTTACTGCATCTTGTAAAGTGTTTTGTGATGCTGGTCCAGTATGAAAGGCACTATATAAAATAAAAATTGATAGATTGATTGATTTCTGACTATGAAATACAGCATAAGAATGTGCAACTTCGCTAAATCTAAAATACCTGACAATTCATGCCTCAGTCTTAATGCCTCAAACTGAACAAAGCCCTGCTACTGCATATGCGCAAATGCTCCACGTTTTCTGAAAAATTATATTCATCTACACAGTTGAATTGATCGGAAATGTAATGGAATTATCTATTCCAAGACTTGGAAGGACAGAGAAGTGTCGTTTTCAGAAAAAAAAAAAAAATCCTGATTCAGTTTTCTGCATACATTTGATTTCTGAAAATGAATCTCATGGGAACGTACTGATTGTTAGGAAAGGAATATTTTGATGTAAATTGTGCAATGATCTGTCTTAATGATTTGTTTATTTATTTCAAATCGAAAATGTAAGCCTGTAAAGCAGAATAATGTTTTACTCGGCACAAAATAACAGCACTACTGCAATAATTTAGAAAGTCATAGATCCATCATGTCTTTTAGGAAAACATGCATCAATGCTAAAGCTGTAAATTAGATATTCTAACATGTAACAAGGTTCTAAAAATCTTCATCAAGTCCAATGTAAATCACAGTAAAACAGTCATTTTGTCAATGTATTTGCAGGTTTAAAGCTCTTTCTGCTATCTTTTGATGCAGCTATCTTTCCAGAAGGATGCTGAATCGCTAAACCCTTTTTAAAGGCTATGCTTTTTGATTGTGCTGCAGACACTGCCTCAGCATGCTGCAACACAGAGTCATTCCCCAGTCTTAGCATTGACAGTGTGTAAATTGACTTTGTGCTTGAGTGGTGCCAACAGTGAAATGTATAGTTTCAACACAGCTGAGAACGGGTTACACAAATGGAGAGTACATCACTAATTTAATTAAGAGGCCTGGACACTGGACATTACATCAGTACTGGCCTGAGAGCTAATTATTAAGCATATTTAACCTTGAACTCGCTAAAAGCTGCTGAAAAGGAACAGTTTATCATTATTTAAGTCCACATTGGACACAAAGGGATATTTTCAATGTGTTTGCTCCATTCTTTAATGACCTAGTATGTGAAAGGAGAAAAAAATCATGTTAATGTTACAAAGTAAAAAACAAAACGCACAGATCTCTATTTAGCAAATATGTGGGCATGCGCTTTCGCAAGGGCAAGAATGACAGCGATAGCGAACTGGCACAGTAGCGCACAAAAAGTCGGGGCTAACGCATATCAAATAGCGAATCATGCGCCCAACCAATCAAAGCACAGTAGGGGGTGTAAGGTTATAACCAATAAGGATTCAACTTTTCCTTTAAGATCACCTGTGTGCCTGCATTTTGAAAAAAAGAAGAAAGTAGACAAAAGCGCAAAAAAATAAAAATTATCCAGCAGCCCAAGTGAGCAGGATGACCAAGCCCCTCAAGCAAGGCTACAAGGTGGAGAGTGAATACTAATGAAATAAAAAGGCTTTGTCTGACCTGTCTGGCACTTGCAGCATCTGCAGCCTCCACGGCTGGGGCATTAAGTTCAGCATCTGCTTCCCTCAAACCCTGTAATCCTCTGTAAGTTCAACACCCATTACAGAGATCTTTATGTAAAACACAAGAAGCCAGGATGATATTGCTAACCTTCTGAGGAGTGTGCTGTAGTGTCCCCCCAGAAACATCCAAACATCGGAATCGCATTTTGAGGATTCCAAATGTTCGCTCAATTATAGTACAAGCACATTTAAAGGTACGGTTAGTACCTCTGTGTGGCAGGGGTCGTGGGGTTGAGCAGCAATGTCAGTAGCCACCGCTTCAGTGGATACCCATTGTCCTCTATCAACCAGCCTCTCAGACTGTCATCCCGCTGAAACGCAGCTGCCACCTGTGAATTGGTGAGGATAAACGAGTCATGAGTGGAGCCAGGATGGTTTGCATGCACATCTGTGATGTAGTTGTTGGCATCACACACTGCTTGCACGTTGACAGAATAGGTCCCCTTACGATTTATGTAGAGATGCCTATTCTGTGTTGGTGCTTGTTCTGTGTTCAATCAGTGGCTCCCAGGACACCAGAAAACCTCTACCTCCTAAGAAAACACTTGTATTTTGTTGCAGCTGGTGAGAGACAGGGAAATGGGTGAATTCTCCTGCCCGCTTTACTAAATCTGCAGGTACATCTCACACTGCACAGCCGACTGGCTCATGTCTGCAGTACACTGTGAAGCCATAAATATCTGCAAGCCTTTTATTATGCGTTTTTCACGTGTGAAAAAAAAACACGCAAACAGACCTGGTTTTCATGTCAATTGAAATGCATAAGCTAACACTGTTGATGGTTCGCTAAATCGCTACATTTGTATGTAAATGAGGACACTCCCCTGAAGTTCAGCCCACGCCTAGCACTAACGCTGACTTGCCGGGTGGGCACTAAAACACAGCAGGCGGGCAAAGTCTGTTTGCCCACACGTGCGCCTGATTTTGGTGCGCTAACTGCCAGCATAAGTGTTTAGCGATTGCCTTAGGAGTTTGCAAACGTTGCTAAATAGAATGCTTAAGACAATATGAACTATATTGCCTAGTTGTTTGATTCTAAATGTATAAATTTCAAAATAGGAGTTTATCATAGACTGGAGTAAATGCTTTTAAAATATGGCCTATTGTGGCAAGCAAATCTTTACTACTAGGTAAAGAAAACTGCTTTGCTTCAGGAGAAAGAGTGGTAGTTAAATTGGTAGTTTACATCTTCCCCTTAAATCATGTATAACATTGATAAACTACAGGTTCATTCAGGTCTCAGTGTGGAGAATGATGCTAAACTAGAACGAATCTCAGAATGCACCTGCATTGCAGTTTTTTCGATTCAAGGTAGTCTTCTGCTAGGTTGTGAAGAACTCAATACAATTCTTTCAGATTTTGATCGTCTTATTGTAACAGGCAGTGTTGTGTGATACACTGCTGTTACAGACTATTTCCTGTCCCCTGTCGGTGATATGAGAGGTTAAAAGCTCTAAAACCATGATGCAGACAAGCCCGGCTCTTTTGCATTATGGTTAAGACACTCACTTGCGTTGCGCAGGGTTGCCGGTTTCCGTTCAGCTTCCACCCTGTTACATTGTTGCCGGATCTCATAGATTGGCTGCAGCTGATTGCCAAGGTTACAGGGGGGAAGAGTGTAATGGGCAGTGTTGTGTGATGCACTGAAGAGTGTAATTGGCAGAGTTGTGTGATGCACTGAGGAGTGTAATGGGCAGAGTTGTGTGATGCACTGAAGAGTGTAATGGGCAGAGTTGTGTGATGCACTGAAGAGTGTAATGGGCAGAGTTGTGTGATGCACTGAAAAGTGTAATGGGCAGAGTTGTGTGATGCACTGAAGAGTGTAATGGGCAGAGTTGTGTGATGCACTGAAAAGTGTAATGGGCAGAGTTGTGTGACACACAGCTGTTATTGATTCTGCCCCATGTTGGTGAGATGACATGAGGTTAAAAGATCTAAAACCACAAATGCAGATGAGCCAGGCATTGTGGTTAAGAGATGCTCTGGTTTGCATGCAACCTCCGCCCTGTTACATTGCCTGTTGATTCCTGGTACCTATTCACTTTCTGTGTTGAGAAAAGGCAGACCTACCACACAAGAATGGGTTAGGTGCCAGGAAGCAGCAGTTGAATCGTTAAGTAATCTGTAGTGCATTTAAAAAAAAAAAAAAAAAACACAGATAACCACGCACATATCTTTAGGACAAGAAAGGGAGCGTTTGCAGTTGTTATGTCGCTGTTGCTAATAAGTGAGAAATGTGATTTCCAAGCCTTGTCTAGCACGCCTTTACATTGCAAGAGAGAGACTACAATTTTGGACATGGATTAAAAAATAAATATTTTCAGCCCCCCCCCCCCCCCCCCCCAAAAAAAAAAGTCTGCTTCTAATTTGTAAAAGCATGACAGTGCATAAATGCATTGAAAATCAGATTTTCTGTTTTTTCATGTTAATTCAGTTAACATAATTTAGGACTTGATTATCAGGCTACTTAAATTGTAGATTTACTTTTTCGGAAAGCCATGAATTTAAAAGAGTTTATTATTCAAATGTGGAACATGTTTCTAGGAGTTTGTGAGATTTAACTTTGACAGGTTCATTAGCACCCTGGTCATGGACATTGTGAATCTGCATCCTGCAAGTTTGGGTGTCTCCATTTATTAGACTTCACTAATACAATATCTACCCCTGAGTGTTTCTTATAAAAGTGTGAATACATCCCAAAAATGGTGACAATAAGTGGAGTTCTCTTGATCAGGCAGAATAATTAAGCAGTCAAACATGTTAGTGTTGATACAACAAATATTATTGTTCTGCTAGGAACCCTGAAATATACTGTAGTACTACAGCTAAAATAGTGATTATTAATAACATTTATTTTAAATCAGTATAGTGTACTTCACTAAAACATTGTAATAATTAAAAACATAACAATGCTATAGACATATGCAGTGCAGTGTTCTGTAAGCTATAGTGATTTGCAGAAGTATTCACCCCCTACTAATAATGTCACATTTTGTTGAATTATAAATAATTTTAAGTTTTGTTTTAAGTTTAATTACAAGTTTGTTGAGGATCGTCGATGGACTGTAATCTTCAAGTCTTGCCGTAAATTTTCGATAGGATTCAAGTCAGGGCTTTGACTGGGCCACTCAAGAACATTAATTCTCTTCTTGTTCAACCACTCCACTGTGGCTTTGGCTTTGTGCTACGGGTCCTTGTCTTGCTGAAGTGTGAATTTCCTCCCCAGTTTCAGAGTCTTGGCTGACTCAAACAGGTTTTCCTCAAGGATTCGCCTGTACTTTACACCATCCATTCTCCCCTCTTTCCTGACAAGCTTCCCAGTCCCTGCTGAAGAGAAGCATCCCCATAACCTGATGCTGCCACCACCATGCTTGACAGTTGGGATGGTGTTGACTGGGTGATGTGCAGTGTTGGGCTGGCACACACTTGGAACTTGGAATTTAGACCGAAAAATTCAATTTTGTCTTGTCTGACCACAAAACCCTTTTCCACATGTCTGCAGTATCATCTACATGCTTTTTCGTGCTTTAAGATAAGGCTTTTTGAGTAATGGCTTCTTTCTTGCCACCCTTCCATACAGGCCAGCTTTGTGTAGGGACCTGTTTATTGTTGATGTGTGAACACTGACTCCCATCTCAGACACAGAACTCTGCAGATCTCTCAAGGTCATTGTTGGCTGATCTGGGTAGTGTCTAGGTGGTATGATGCATCTTCCATTTCTTAATAATGGACCTCACTGTGCTGAGAGGGATAATCAACGCCTTTTGAAATGTTCTTGCACCCCTGTCCTGCTCTTTGTCTCTCAACCACTTTATCCCCAACTTGTTTTTGAAAGCTCCTTTTTCTTCATGGTTGCTTTGTTGGATCACTATGTAAGTTGCAGCTTGAAAGTCTTTATACACCTGAGGGAAATTATCTACAAGTTAAACCACTTTGAGTACACACAGGCTGAAACTATTTCACAAATGTTGTGACCTTTCAAACAAATAATTTGCACCTGAGCTGATTTAGGGCTGCGGTAGCAAAGGGGCTGTTTTTCTCTGTAAATCTTACTTATTTATATTCTATATGCATTTTTTCAACTGTATCAATGTGGAGTAGTTTGTGTAGATTCTACATGTAAAGTCTAATTTGAAAGTGTCGTGGAGTATGCTCAGGTGCAAACAAAATGTGAAAACTTTGCAGGGGGGTGAATACTTCTGCAAATCCTGTATATATCAGATATTTTTCAGTACTGTACTGTAAGCTTTCAAATTATCTGCTTTTATTAACTGTTAATCTAAACAAAGCAATATCGTCCCGTATGTTCAATCCAGGACATTTCAAAGGGGTGATAAGATGTTGGTTAGGTTGATATTAGGCATCTTCAAAACCTACCTTGATGTGACTACAAACTTTGAATTCACAATTTGGTTTTATTATTTATCCAATATAATGCTGCACCCTTGTTGTACAGCCTGAATTCAATAGAATGCCTTTTCTATTCTTTGACATGGTTACAGAAAGAGGTAAAAAGTGAAAGGGAGAGAGGAAGAAGAGAGAATTGTGGAAACACAGACAAGGTAAGCACGGAGTAAAATATATTAGTGAGCACGAGAACACGAATATAGTTTTAAGGTGATAGTTAAAAAGCGCCTTGTTATAGGTATGAAATATGAGAGTTATCATAATGAATGTGTTCTTCTTGGGTTTTAGATTCACTGTATGTTTTAGTCAACACAAAGATGGTGTATCTTTGCATTAGGTGGATCGTGGTACATCGGTTAGTGTTGACCTTTTTACTGCTCTTCTGTTATTTCTGTACTGTAAATAATGTAGTTGCATGTAGTTTATGTGTAGGGATTGTCTGCTTGGGAATCATGTAGATGAAAATGCTTAGGTGCACTACATAAGTTTAATTAGCTAAATACCAATTCAATACCAGAATTGATGTATTGATATGAAGTGATTACAGTAATGATATAAGTCATGCAACTTTCAGCTCTGGGAAAACAGGCCTTGTAAACGTTTTTTCTTTGCCAGACAGGGGAGTTGAGTAAACCCACATACCAAGAACATGTTGCCACCTGTTCAGTGCCTCAACAGCAAGTGACCACCTCACAACAGACAAGGCTGAAAGCCCTCCCCTTTTTGTTAGGTCTGGCTAGGATCACATAGCCAGGTTTTCTTACAGTGCACATATATCCTGTATTTAAACACAATACATTTAACAGAAAAACAAAATGAAAACAGGTTCAAAGGAGCGACGTTCTTTCTACCCTTTCACCTCCTTCATTCCTGTTATTAACTAGCTGCTTACCCTTGGTGGCTGACGTGCATTTCAGCCAGACAGTGACAAGACCCCAAAGACATGACCTAGGAAATGAGATAAAGCAGACTACCTGAAAGTATGTGTGGCAGAGTGAAAGCCCTGCCAGTGTAATGAGTGTGTGTGTTAGAGGGAATGCAAGTTGAATGGGAGTTGATGTTAGTTGGTGTTGTAGAGGAGTGCTGTGCTACTTACTTACTTAATTACACCTGTTGCCCCGCCTGGGACATAGGCCTACAACAAATGCTCTCCAGCCATCCCGGTACTGAGCCAGTCGCTCCAGCTGTCCCCAGGTGTGGCCTGTCCTCTTCATGTCTGCCTCCAGGTCACGGCGCCATGTATTCCTTGGGCGACCTCCCTTTCTTTTCCCCTGCAGGTTCCAGGTGAGGGCTTGCCCTGTGGTGCTGGATGCAGGCTTGCGGAGCGTGTGGCTGATCCATCTCCAGCGTCTTTGGAGGATCTCTTCTTCTGCAGGCTGCTGTCTCCTCCGCTGCCACAGTTGTTCATTACTAATTCTGTCTGGCCAGCGAATTCACAGAATCCTTCTGAGGCAGGTGTTGATGAAAGTCTGAATTTTCTTCATGGTGGTGACAGTGGTTCTCCAGGTCTCGGCTCCGTAAAGTAAGACAGGCTTCACGATGGTGTTAAAGATCATGATCTTGATGTTGGCTGTCAGGTCTGTGGATCTGCGGTGGTGAATAAATGATTACACAGTGGTAATGTTTGGTGTTTAGGTGCGTGAAGAAAATTATAGAGCGATTGTGTAGTAGTTTTGCTGTTTGTCTCAAACCATTTATTTTGGCCACTGCGCCTATTTGTTTTCCTGCTGTTTGTGTTTGTTCGTTGTTTGTTTAGTGTGTTGAGTAGTTGTTTGTTTCTGTCAATAAAAGTGCGCACTAGCACTTAAACTGCAGCTTCTGTCTCTGGGTCTGCTTCCTGGGAGTAACACACCTTGCCAGTGATGCTGGCCTTTCCACAGTATGGCATGCAGATTGAAAGCTTTTTTCAAACACACCAAATAACAAAACAGACAGCAACTGAGACGAAGATAACAGATGACATTCTATGCAGTGTGCATTCAGTTATTGCACACAGTTCTGATTGTTTGTGTTATTTAGTACAGTAAGTAAAACAGCCCCATAGTTCAAATGAAATCCCAGTGATAGTAACAGCTATAAATAATAAATAGTGTGCGCTTCTTTCAAAATACCTTTTAGTGAATAGAAGTTTGTGGTAGGTAAGATGTAAGGAATTATTTCATTAGCAAGCGCTTTGATCAGTCGAGAGTGCTGTGAGGGTTGACCATGTGTTCAGCAAGTGATAAGATTTGCCCTTCAATACCTATAATAAGTCTGCAAAGTGCTTTCTTTCCCGCAGTAGAAAATGCATTATTCTGAATTTGTAGAGAAAAAGAATTGGTATTCAGAAACGACCAGCCTCATTTCAACTACCCTTTTCAATATATCTCTGTAATTAATCCCAAGGAGAACACACTTGGAATAATGTTAAATAAACATGTATGTATAATTTACTTACGCATTTTATTCTCTCCAACTGATGAACTTTGATGTCTTTCAAAGGATAGGCTGACATTAAATCTAAATAGGTCCACCAAGGGTAGAGAACATGGGGTGCAGTCACATACTTTAATCCAACTTTGTCAAAAGTGTACTTTTCATAAATGCAGCAGTAGAAACCGTTGCTATTCGTTTAGAATAATAGAACAGTATACACTTGGCCATACAATTCCCTTCTGCGTAAGATAGTCATGCAGTAGTCTTATTATCTGCTGCTGCATCTCACCACTAGGGGATATAGTGGAGGCGTGCTTCTCCAGTTGTGCTGAAACTTGAGATGGACATACTTTAGCACAGCGTATTAATCGCAGTCTGGGGGTGTATGGATGCATGTCTACATTTCTACATAGCAGCCCGTATTTAATTGTGAAGAAAGTTGCTTTGGACATTTTTTTGCACAAGTATAAAAAGCTGTCAGTTTTTGTATTTTTTGTATTGCAAGTACTCTTAGAAAAACTATAAGCGACATCCATTTAGTAAGAAATGACCTCCCTGGGATGTTAGGCAGCTTAGATTGATGGCCTTCAGAAAGCAGAGGTTTTTCATGTGATGTCATCACAGCACGGTGTGGCCATACTGGCGGGCAAAAAGCATTGCCGGTCGTTAAAGTTTTGATTTTACAGTGCCAGGTGTATGTTATGCTGTTGGGAGCACCAATAGAAAGGAGAACAACTCGGAGTACCTTCTACAAGATTCCTTCTGACTGGACTCCAACTCAGTACACACGTTTGTTTAGTCAGCACTTCATAAAAGGATAGTATCAGCAGTATATTACTGGTAGTTAGTTCTGGTCTTATGATATTATTATTATTATTATTATTATTATTATTATTATTATTATTATTATTATTATTGTTATTATTATTATTAGTGTAGTACTCTTAATTTTATAACTGATTTTTCTGAAATATTTATACTCTTAATTGGAGATAGCACTTAAGCGGGTTGGTGATTCCCAGTCCTTACATAAAATATTACTTTACCATTAACAGAATGCATCTTTCTACATTAGTTATTTTACTGAACTTCAATATGAAATCACTGAACCATCAGTTAATTACATATTTAAATGCACAATAATGCAAACTGCATTCATCTGCATGTCATTTTAGGCTACTTGAAAACTAAACAGAAATCGTTATGCGCATACATTACATATTGTTAATCCTGTGCTCATTTTTGTCAACCATTTAGCTGTCAAATACTGTATGTGATTCATATTAGTACTCTATTTTTAAACAAACTATTGAAAATGTATATTTTCTTATTTCGTATCATATAAGTAAAGTTTTTTAAAGGAAAAAATAAACTAGAATGATGTTTACACCGCAAATCATTCAGTTAAAAGCACTGGGGGTGTGCAGTAGGGGGTCACAAATTCCAATCATTATATGTTTCTAATTCCTGTGACTGGAGGTGAGCAGTGGGCTCTGTGGTTGCAAAAACATTACATTTTGATGCAGAAGATTTTGTACCGTTTTTGCATTAGCCACCCGTATGGTGACGTAGAGCCTGCTAGGGTCACGTGACTGCAAAACCAACGAGAGGAAGTCATTCAACGCCACCCTCCAAAAAAAGCAGAGTGAATTTTCTACTGCAATGTTTAATAATAGTACATGTACTTTTCCCCTGACCTCCCACCCAAAAAAAGGTTAATAAAATGTAAAAAAAAAAATAAAATACTGAATTATAAAAATATAAACTTGTTTTCAGTTTTTTAAATTCTGTTTTTCAAAGTTATTCTCAATACTTGTCAAAAATATACACTGTTATCTGTTATTGTATGTCACTATATATTATAACAAATAATATGCAACAAAACTGTACATATAAGTGGGGTCTGACCAAATTCACGGTACATTTCAGTAAATTTCATGGTCATAACATTTTAAAAATCTTAAATTTCACGGTTTCAGCTATTTAAATCTTAAATTTCACGGTTTCAGCTATTTAAATCTTAAATTTCACGGTGGTGTAACAAAGTATGAACATGTAGTTAAAAACAGCAAAATATAAACAGCCCTGAAGTTAATAAAAGCCAGAGGATCTCTCTATGATATTTGTTTCTTTTATTGTTATTATTATTATTAAAAAAAAAAAAAAAAAAAACTGTTCTGGTTTCTTAACGTTACGTTACTGTATGCAACAGTAACTTAAAAACTATTCTGAGATTCAGTTTTTCTTCATTCCCTGTCTCTGCGGTGTAAATACCTGTCCGTATTTAGACACGGCTCCATTGAGTTTGTTGGAATTGACAGACAGCGCTGACGTAGGAATGGTTCTGTAGCTGAACAATGTATCCAAAATATAAAACGTGAACTCTCTGAAATTACTGACGTGTTTGTTTTATTTATTGTTTTGTCCTGTGGCTCTTTTAAAGTATTTTTCTGCTCATACTACTACTTGGTATCTATTTGGCTTCCAAATTGTTTTACACGATCCGCTGCAGTAATGATTGTAGCACTTTTTAATGTATTTTGGTCACAAAATGTAGGTCTAATTTGACTCGCCTGACGGTACTACCACTTGAGATCCGTAGGTCATACTAAACTCGCCGCACTGTGATGACATCACATGAAAAACCTCAATAGCCTCTGCTTTCTGAAGGGCATCAATCTAAGCTGCCTAACATCCCAGGGAGGGCATGTGACTGAGGTCATTTCTTACTAAATGGATGTTGCTTATAGTTTTTCTAAGAGTACTTGCATTTATTCTGATTGCCACAAATGTGCCTTCTGTGGATAAATCATTAAATCTACTGGCCATTGTTGTTTGTCTTGGTATTGACAGTGACAGCTACTGTAGTACTGTCATGATTTGTCTTTCGTTTTTGTGATTTATAAGAAGTTAATATGTTGTTTGTCGTCTTATTAGACTAATATCATTGTGCATGCACTCTGAGCAGACAGAACTAATCAGCTTCGCTTTGCGGTCCTCACGCAAAAGATGACATCTCTCTTAGAAAGGTCAAGGGGTTTGAATCAAGTAAACAGGCTCGCACTTCTTTATGGGTTAATTTGATGCTCTTATGTCTTCTGTGCTGGAAACAGTATTGTTGGATTAGATTACAGTACCTGCATCCAGTGGTTATCGTTAAAGCAAAGTGAAATTCCTGGTCCCTCTCCAAAGCAAAATTTCACTGAATTAAGTTAAAGATTCAATACATGATGAGACAAATGGAGATGTAATGGATGGTGTTGTTCCCTGACGAACAGGATGTGTGTGTTAAAGAGCATAGATCGTGATTTGTTTTAAATGGACACATGAAAAAACTGTTAAACACTGAACACTATAAATGCCATTTTGAATAATGACTTCATTCCTGCATCAGCACTCGTAACCTCAAGTTTAAAGATGGACCTCTTCGCCGAGATTGAACCCGAACTTGAAATCATTAAGTTAAGCATGCTGGGAATAACGTTACGATTTAAAGATGAACCATATAAATGACTGTGGGAGGGTGGTTAATTCACCAGCTCAGGAGACAGAAACTGTAATGCTAAACACCACTTGGGTGCACTGTTTGTTGCTGTCCGCAAGGTTGCACTGCTATCCTGTGTTTACCAGCAATGATAGAAGGTTCACAGATCACCTTGGGTACACTCGCAGGTGCACGAAACAATAATCAAAACTGAATGCACAAAGAAAAAGAGAAAATAAAACACTGTTAACCAAACTACATAATAAAGGTGCTGCACTCTACAGCGTTTCTCTGACCGTCGCTATCCGCACAGCCAGAGACTCTGACCTACACTCTCCAGTTCCCTCAACAGCGTAGGTTAAAAATGTACTTTCAGGGATCGGCCTAAGGTTTCCTCGCTACTGCTATATTTCCTTTCTTATTTGGTTTTGCTTTATTTTATTCGTGGATTGTCTCCTTTCGGTTCTCTGTCTGGCCGCAAAGCTTCCGCGGCTTGTTTACATCCTATAGGGGCAGATCTGAGGGAACAACAGAACTTCATTTTATAGGTCCAGCAATCCCCCAAGGCCCACCTCTCAGCCACTCAGAGAGGAAAAGCTAACACACCCTCTTCCCCTCCTCTCCGTGTCACTGCCATGACTGACAGGCGGATCTTCCGAGGCTGCTGCCCTCTTCCTGCAACTCTGGGACACATCCTCTGCCCTCTTCCTGCATCTCTGGGACACATCCCAGAGATAGCCTCAATGAGAATCTTGTCTAAACTCATGCTGGTACACCAGAGTGTAACCATGAACCTGTCCCCCTGCAACACTGCTCCTAGTGGATGTACTAAATCAGTAAGAAATCCCACACAGACCAGAGATACATAACAGGAGAGCAGTTTGTTTCACGCAGGTACGATAATCTGACTTAAATATAATAAAAATATAATAAATATAATAAAGAAAATGCTATTTCTGCACATTATGCATTAAAACTATAGCAATATGTATTATAATAATTTATTAGGATGGTTCATAGCAATATCTTCTCCAAGACCATGACAAGATGCTTTTAGTTAGTTCCCCACACAGAGAGAGAGAGAGAGAGAGAGAGAGAGAGAGAGAGAGAGAGAGAGAGAGAGAGAGAGAGAGAGAGAGAGAGAGAGATATTCATTTTATTATTAGGCCTGCCCAGTTTTACAGAACCCCCACCCCTGCCCGTAGTGCTCTCAAGAAACACATTACTTTACCTTTGCTGTATCCTTTGATGTTTCTAAAATATTCCCATGTTTTGATGTTTTTTTTATCACACATCATAAGTAAATCAAGTGCGGAATTACTCTGAAAGTGTTCATCTAAACAACGCAGTGTATCCAATCCATGCTCCCTTCTGTAACAGTCTTGGTACTCTCATTGAAATGGGTGGAATATTGCAGGAACAGAAAATCATTGTTGTTGCAGCAGGGAGCGTGATCTAGATACACTGCAATCTTTAGACGGCATTAGATTTTTTTCCAGGTGAATGGTCCCGAATAAATGTTGAGAAATGTTTGATCCGTAATGTGTATTTAAGAACTTGCTATACAGACAGCACAGGACACACACAGGTAATGTAGTGCTTTTCTTGTAAACACTGCAGGAGGTTCCTACACCTATGTGTACTTTCCTGTAATAAAAATGAAGTGCATCTCATTAGCAATAGCAATCAACTCAACTAGCCCATCATAATGTATTTGTCAGTAGTGAAGCTTGCACAGATGTAGAAGAAGAGACTAATAATCAAATTATTCTCACTCGCTTACCTTTAGTTTTACACTGATGATGCAAAAAACCCTTGTGGGGAACTAACTGCTGTAACGGTAATGGTTTTTAGTAGAGAAAATATTGCAATCAACCTTGCTGAGCTCACACTTTTTTAAAATAAGTTTCATGGGTGTGATGAAAATTGGAAGCAAAACAAGAATTGGAAACAAAATACCATGATATGTGAATGAGAGAGAGAATCATTTATTTGTTCTACCTTTAACCCAGAACCATTGCATTGTCATCGTACAAGACAACTGTCTGCCTGCGTTGTCATTAAGGATCATTTTGGGAAGGCTTGACAGCAGCTAACATGTTGCTACAAAAATACACACACAATACAACAGAGTAGACAAGACGTGGTTTTAAAAAGGATTGCAAACAAGGGCTGAATCCTTGAAGATGGCTCAATTATAGATGAACAGGCAGCATTCTGTTCCTGGCACAGTGCTGTGTAAGCACTGTGTACCATGCAGTCTGTTTAAATGATGGGATGAATAAGGCAATGATAGCTGACAGCCCTGTGTATATTAGCACTGGCATGCACAGACGGCGGGACACCTTGGTTATGTGTGTTGAAGTTAGAAATTGCTCTTGACTTCTGTACATTTACATTGCACCCCCTTGAAATGCAATCATTTACCTCTTACTGTGCCGCTGTGACCCCCTTATCAACCAAAAACTTTGTAAACCATGTTTCAAAGATGTGGGATTCTGAGGAGTCTGATTGATGTAAATATGTTCACGAAAAACGTATTTTTTTTTTTGTTGTTGTTGTTGCATGTGATTATTAAAAATATGTTTTAATTTCATCAGTTATCTAAAATGATTTCATTTTACACTGCCAGGAGCATTGCATGTTTGTGTTCTGGTTGTCTAGGACTGTGGATTTTCTTTTGTTTTTTGTACTGAAAGTAGTTTAAATTACTGGATAATAACAATGTCCCAGTTTTTTGTATATCCATCAACTTTCCATTAAAGACACGAGAGACACACTCTTCTGTACAGTAGAATGTGTCGCATGTCATTTAGGTATTTTCTTTGCACGATATCTTTTTTATTCTGTTATATGAACGCATAAGAACATGGTCATTTTTGCCACTGAATATATTTCAAGTTGTTCAGATGTTTTACTGTGGTTCACAGTAAGACAATTTGTGGAAATACAGTAAGCACACAAGAATGACAGTATGTTAAAGGTGCACTAACCCTTAGCAAAACATTGAATAACTTGAAATAGTTCCATGTTGAACTTTTCATATTTCACAGATACTCCCTGGTGAGTGAATACCTACAGCAGCATTGCGGATTTAATTGACAACGTTAGTGTTCCACTCAGAGAGGAAGTTATCCTAATAGGCTTGTCTGTAAAATCAGCCTGCAAACAGGGCAGGAAAATAAATCATTTAACAGTGCATAGTTTAGAAAATAAAGTGGAAAAAATTGATTATACAACTGAAATCAATGTTAGTAGATTGTTTCCTGCCTGTAGTGTCCAGTTAACAAGGTTGTGGACAATAGTGTTTGTTCAGCAGTAAGCAAGATCAATCAATATTGAGCATGTGGATATGTAAAGCACATGTACTGGGTTTGGACCAAAAAAATAATAATAAATTAAATATCTGACACATACAACACACTCTTTTATGTAAACAGGCAGGTCCCATCCTGGCTGATGTAATTTGCAATGCAAAAGGGCTTCCCTGACATGTATCGTGGGATATATACAAGCTGCATCTCCCTGGTGCAAGCCTGTTTCAGTCTAGACTGCACAGATTTCTGTTTTATCAGGAAGACAGATTTCCACGTTCAGTGGCTTCTTACAGAGTCATGAATCACTGAGAAATGGGAAGAAACCCCTGCAGACTCTTCATGCTGTGGGGAGTAGCTGCCTTGAGGAAACATTATTTGACATTCTGAATTGGGATGAAAAACAGGGTTCAATAATTGGACACACTAAATTGAAAACTGCTTTACTGAAGTTCCCAGTTTACCTGCTCTGTGCTTTTACTATGCTTTACAACACTTTGCATGCTTTTACTGTGGCTTAGTACAGTTTAACACAGTATGAAGGAAAACAACTGTTGTCTCTACTAAAGCTATTACATATTCAATATGTCAAGAGATATAGTTACGATGTTAAACATTTTAGCTTTTCCTATAGGTAGGGGATAAACAGCAACCTACAGCCGCTGCTCTCAGCTCATTAGGGCTCAATAATGTATGTTCACTTCAGTCAGATTATTCCAGCAGGAGCGAATAGTGAGCTGAACGGGCAGCAAAACCATCTGGTAAACAACACTTCTATTAAATCTGATAGATGTGACAGTAATGGTTTTGCTTTACTTAGGCAAAAACTGCCAGAGGATGGAATCTGGGACTGGAGAGTTGTGCTGGACTATACAGTGTCCTGGTTTAAAGAGGTGCTGTAAAATCCAAAGTCTAAATGGGTTAAATAATTAGTCTTTCTAGATTAAAAAAGAAAACAAAAAACATTACATTTGTATGTCATTCTTCAATTCAAGTGCACACAGATTGATTGCTTAAACCAATGCTCATAAAAACAATACCATTTCCCTGTGGCTGCTATAGTAAAAGGAAAGCCTCTCTCTACTTTGTGCTCACAACCGATAAAGGTTACTGACTAAACAATCAAATGTAAATTATTTGTCGTTGTTTTTCTAAGCAGTTCCTATGAGAGAAGAAGTGCAGACGGTGTAATTTGTTATGTGAGGCTTGACATTTTGGTGACACTTCCAAATATCTGCAATCAGTAGGAGTAATTAATTTCAATAGTGGGGGGGTCATCTGTGCAACATCACACCTCTTTTATCTGTCAGCTGCACAAAGCCATTAACACTTAAAGATCATCTTAGATTTCTCAAACTGCCTGGTCTTTAATTTGCGGTTGTATCATTATTATGCCCATCCCGGCACCAGATATAGTGTAGGCGAGTGGAAATATGTCACTGTGGAAGGGTGGTGGGTAGTTCTCTGATACACGGGAGACAGAAAGTTGTACTTGAAACACTGCACAGATGCCCAGTTTTATTAATGCAATTTCTTTTGTTTCACTGTTCAATGATTTATTTTAGCCTGCAGTGGGTGCTGTTGTCCGTGGCCTGACTACCAGCGATGATAGACAGGACCACGGGTTTCTTTCTTTTCTGACCATTCTCGGTCCTGGAGCATTGCTTCCGCTAGCTCATGGTTTCGTCTTTCAGGGGCAGACCTGAGGGAACCGCAGTACGTTATTCTATAAGACTAGCAATCCCCCCAAGGCCTGCCTCTCAGCCACTCAGAGAGAGGAGAGCCCACACACCCTCTCTCCCACCTCTCCGTGTCACTGTCATGACCCACAGGCGGCCATTGTAAGGCTGCTGCCCTCTTCCTGCAGCACTATGAATGCACCAGTAGAGTCAGCACACATCTACCCCCCTGCTACAGTCACACACACACGTGTCTGGAGAGCCGCTTGTTCAATTGTGGTGAAACTTTGTTAGGATATTCTTTAGTTATTGATCAGAATTTGGGGTATAAGGAGGTGTTCGTTAAACCTTTTCAATATATTCAGCAAAAAATGCATTATCATTTATGGTAAGTGTTTAGAAAAAAGTACATGTATTATAATTTTAAGGTATGGACAGCAAACATTATTTGCAGGTGACTTTAAACGACAGAAGACTGTCACCACTTTACCCTACCATTAGATTAACAGATAATGCAACAGTAACATCAAGGCATCTTTGAATTCTCTAATATCCCCTGGCTAACAAGCTACTTGAAATATTTTGTCTTTATTCCTGTCATCCTCTCAGTTAATAAGATTATACGATTAGCTTCACTCAGACTGATGAAATCATAAATATTTGCTCTATACAGCAGGCTAACAAACATAAAGTACTTGTGCTGTAGTTGGATTACTGTACCAGTCGAATCTATTTTTATCCTCTGAACAGCAGGAGATCTAGTGACAGATAGCCATCTAGCACGGGACCTAGTTGACACTGATTTGAAACCAGTCCTGTTCGTTTCCATCTGCAGCAGGCAGACCAATATAAAACTGGTTTGAATTGGGACTTGCAGCCCGCTGTCAGAAATCTCGTCATTACTGATGAAGAGAGTTACCTAATGAGTGCAGCACAAGGACAGGTGTTGAACCAGGAACTAAAGGAGGAAAACAATGGAGAATTGAGGATTATATATTTTACTACCAGGGTAGCTACTACAGGTTAAGTCATTCCTAATGGGAATGTGTGGATTGTAGACTACAGGTGGAATCGGTGACAGTTTGACTGCAGACCACAGCATTGCCAACAAGGGCGACACAATAGAATCGAAACATAGTGTTCCTGAATCTGTAGAACTAATGTGCTGGCAATGTTACCAGACACGTGTATAGCGCTCTGTAGGTACCCATTTATCTTAGTGATTGTTGCTTCATGGTTTTAAACGCAGTTCTCCAACATGCATGTCTATCAAATAATTACAAAACGAACAGAAATAATATTACACGTTCATTTTCACACATGGATGGATAACATATACACATGGTCCAGCCATGCCTTGCTACCGACTGCTACAGACAGTAAAGAGAAACCTCAACACATAGATTCCTTCAGGGACTTTCTGTTGTTTTAAATAAAAAAGGATATCTGTATGGTATGTTAATAATATTGTATACACCTGAGTGCTAATATATGACGTGGTTGAAACAGTTAACGTCTGTTTTTTTTTAAAAAGTCCCGTGATCAATATCTTTTATACAGCTACAGACATATTAACATCATGATATTACTATTAGTATCTGATATTAATTCTTGATTGATGATTCACATTTCCAATGCAAATTAAGATTGGTGAAGAAACCAGTTGGCAACAATCACTTTGACTATGAAGACAAACTTTGTCAAGCCATTGTCAAAATCTAAAAATGTCACCACTTTGTACCTATCTGTATACC
This sequence comes from Polyodon spathula, assembly GCF_017654505.1. Taxonomy (NCBI): domain Eukaryota; kingdom Metazoa; phylum Chordata; class Actinopteri; order Acipenseriformes; family Polyodontidae; genus Polyodon; species Polyodon spathula. Next base: position 17,129,596 of record NC_054545.1, read on the forward strand.
TGTCTATCAAATATTCTTCCTGTAATGCATTCCAATGAAGATAATTTAGTAAGGAAAGGTACATTAGTACATTTGTAGATATGTTTCCTTATTTCCAGTCCCATAAAATCATTTCATTTCAAGAATCCGGAACAAAATGTATTTTTTTTATATTTTATCAAAAACGTCAGCCAAAACATGAGATGCAGTAAGCTGAGTGAGGTCATTATTCACTGTTATATGTTCTTTCTGGATTACAAAATAACCCCCTTTGTGCATCCCTGAGATTAAAGACACTTTGATACCCTGTCCTGGTGCACTCACAGTGAATCCCTTGGATCCCTCTTTCTGGTCCATTTTAAAGACTTCAAAGTAACGTCACTCTTTGGCGAAGGCAAATCTCCCCAAATGACTCATTCCCAAACATTGTGTTTCATATTTCAAATTCTCTGGGCACTTAAAAACAAAGGAGTGCTCTAAACTACATGGCTTCAAACAGTGCAAATAATCTTGCAGACTCTAAATAATGAGTCCTGTGCTATCAATACAGAGGACCAGCATCATTTTCTTAGCAGCTGGCTTCTAAAGAATGGCTTTGACCTGGGAACGGTCAGAATGAAAGTGCAGAGCAATCTTTCCCCTTGCACACTGAGAAGGCTGTCATCGTGCTGAGATCCGGCTGCTTCATAAACTCAACCTTTGTGACACGGCTTTGCTATGAGAACTAGAGATTTTTTTATGGTTGTTTTATGTAGTTTTTCAAAAAGGTAAGGAATAATGTTACTGACTGGCTGCAGGCAGCACGAGAGCTTCCCTACACAGCTTTGCAAGAGAGAGAGAGCAACTCAATCCTGACCTAAACACCCCGGCCTTCCATTCAGTCCTGAGCCTCTCATGCAGAAATATAGAGGATATACCATGAACCCTCCCAGCTTTGAGAGAGAGAGAGAGAGAGAGAGAGAGAGAGAGAGAGAGAGAGAGAGAGAGAGAGAGAGAGCACCTCAGTCCTGACCTGAACACCCCCTGCCTGCCATTGTCAACAAGAGACATAGAAGATACACCAGCTTTCATAAACTGCAGTTATTATTGTTTGTTTATTTAGCAGAAGCCTTTATCAAAGGTGACTTACAGAGACTGGGATATGTGAACTATGTATCAGCTGCAGAGTCACTTCCAACAACATCTCACCTGAAAGACGGAGCACAATTTGGTTAAGTGACTTGTTCAAGGTCACACAGTGAGCCCTCGTTACAAGCCCTTTCCTTTAACCACTGGACAACACAGCTTTTTAAAGCATTTGAGTAGTTGTAATAAAAATCACACAGTACAAGAAAAAACGACCAAAATTATATGTGAAGCTGCTTACTCTTTAATAGATCATTAAAGTAAACCTGGTTATGTTGTTAATGTAGACATGTGGTGTGTTTTAGAACAAGTATGTTTTACTAAATATATTTTTTTCTTAGATTAATTGTTTCAACTGAGGTGTTATTTGTTTTCTCGCTTTGAAAGAGATTCATCATTCGCTGTGAGGGAGAACGCATGGCCGGCTCATTCCACAACATATTTCAATGCCTTGGGTTTTTTAAAAAAATTTTTTTGTTTAATGCGCAAATTAAATTCCTCACTTTAAAACAAACGACTAATTAAAAAGCTCCAAAAATATCCTTTTCAACATAATAATAATATTTTACCCTCAATTTGCTTGTCAAGTCCAAAAACCTATTAGTTACAATCCTCAAATGATTTGCTAGATTTCTTTTTAAAAGATCACATTGCTGTAATCCCTCACTGATTTTAATATTTACAGCTGACTCAGATACCCAAAGAGATTGCTTCAGTATGCATGATTCTCTTGGTTTATGTTCGAATGCATCATTGCCTTTTACTTCTTGGAAGATAGCAAATTGTGCTTTAGTAATATAACTGTTATAAGACAGTTCTGCAGTGGTCTTTTTATTATTATTACAAACCATGACAATATAAAATGACGGTTCATTAAAGTAAGATTAGATTAATACTGCTACAGCCAGTCCTTAAATGGTGTTGATCATTCAAGTGGCTACATTTGTTTAGAATTGTATTGGATTAGACCATAACATACCTTATCAAGTCTTTTTAAATTTTAACCAGATCTTAAAAGAAAGCTAACCATGGTTTCTTACCTCTTATGAGCACTGGCAATATTAGCACTGCAGACAACTAGTAGACATTTTTATATTGGTCTTGTTACAGAAATTGCTCAAGTTGCTCAGAGACTGTGCCGCAAAGATATAATATACCGGGGACTTTATTAAATATGTCACATAAATAAATGATGATTAAGAATTATGTACATATCATGGGATGCTAAACAGATACAATACACAGTTTATATATATATATATATATATATATATATATATATATATATATATATATATATATATATATATATATAGGCCAAAAAGTTCCATTTTAGTTTTGTCAGACCACAAAACCTTTTGCTATATGGCTTTTTTGCATACTTCAAACAGGATTCAAGGTGGGCTTTCTTGAGTAGTGGATTCCTTCTTGCTACCCTACCATACAGGCCAGATTGGTGGAGTGCTTGGGATATTGTTGTCACATGCACACTTTGACCAATCTTGGCCATAAAAGCCTGTAAACCCTTGTTTTTGTCCTATTGAAGATATTGTGTGTTTTTGCTTGTATTTTTTACTGATCAAAAGCAATAGTTTATTGGGACATAACCTATGACAGCGGAGTGATCTGATTGATTATGTAGGTATTTCAGTGATGGTGCCCAATCACTTTCTGTGAGGCAGTTCAACAAACTCACTCCTGTGGTGTAGCTGCAACCAGACCATGTGACCAAAAGTACCAGGATGCAGCAGCTTTTAAAATATCTGTATGTCGGGATTAATTTTAAATTAGCGAAGTAAGGTATTTGAAAGCTTTGCTTACTGGTCCACTAAATTGAATATCAGGTTGTCTATATTGTATGTTTTGTTGTTTTTAAAAACAAATCTATGAATGTTTTCAATTTATAAGAAGTAAGAAAAAAATTACAGCATTGAAAATATCAGACCTTCCAGCAAAATTGCATTAGTGTTTAGAAAGCCTGAAGTCGAGGTTTTTATAATAAAGTAGACTGAGGCACTGAGTGAATGGGACCTGCCAGACCCTGTGTCTGGTGGTGTCAGGGAGCATATTGCTGGCTAGATGTGGATTAGAGCCAGGTGTCCACACTAATACTTTTGCGGAGATTGGTCAGGGCCAGGAGAGGGCACGCCAGCTATTAGGAGTTCATACACCCTCTGACAGCCTGCATGCCTTTGACATATGGAGGGCTGGTATTAAGTAATGGACTGCTTAAATGACATTCCAGACAAATGACAAATGGGATTTTGCTTGTTGGCTGCACAGTCTGTTGTAGCACTATTTGAAAAGTTGAAAAATGTGAAAATACTGTACTACTAATAATTTTCTAGCTTCTAGTAGACTTTTGCAGTATCATTTTGTAGTTTGTTTGATTACATGATGTTAAATAAAAGATCTAAATTATGTTCTTATTGTTGTTTTTTTTTTTTTTTTTTTTTTTTAATTCTAGGTTATGCAAAATCTTTGGCCATAGCTGAATATGCAAATGAACAATGCTTAAAACTGCATCGCACTGCATATTGCAACATTCTGCACTGTATGCAAACAAAAACACTTCTTACAGAGCTAAATGGCTTGTACTGCATTACCTTTATGTTCTGTACTTGATGTAATATGATAATGTATGTAGAGTGTCGTTTTGGAATAAATTATAGATCAATTTTGACATAAATAATTAAACTAATTATCTCCCTTTTCTTTTTAGAATCCTGCAATAAGTGACCATCCTGCTTGTGCTGTCTCTCTGTCTCTGTCTGTGACTAATGATCCTGTTTAGTCCCAAGGTGGCTCTGTTGTACATCCTCTCTGTAGAGGTTTTATAATTGTGTCCAAAACCATGATTTCTCTTCCACATTATTGCTGTGCTTCACGGCTCCTCATTTTGCTTTTGTACCTCTGGTTGTTACCTAATCTCAAATTGAAAGAACTTTTCATGTAGGCTTCAGAGCCCCAGGGCTAGAGATTGATTTCTAAAAGGCAAACAAGATATAGTTTGAATTTGTATAACTTCATCATCATATTATTTTAGCTGTTAGGAGAAAACATTAAACTTGCTCTTCTGAAAAGGTCTTGACTGTCTTGAAATGGAAAGAGGGTTAAAAAACATTTACATACCATAACTTCAGTACCATTTTGATCTGAATGATGAGCTGTTTGCCGTTGTTATTTGGTGTATTTATTTATTTTGTTTAATTATTGTGGTCCTTGGGAATGCAGTGCTTCAGCGTACCTCAATCGTGACCTGAACGCTTCTGGTCTGCCAGTTAGTCCTGGGCCTCTGTCAAGCAGAGACATACAGTTGTGCCATATTATTTGATGGCTTTGTGACATGAATGAAATACCACTGGGGGCTAAGTTAAAGCAACCAAACTGGAAACTAAGAAACAGAGTTGAACTTGACCCTACCTTTTCGTTGCATTTGTTTCCTCCAGGATAGATCACTGTAAGGCCTTAAATGTAGGAATTTATTCAAAAGTGTTGTCCTTACTTGTACATATTCCTGCTTCAGGAGTTCTGGCATCATTTAAGATTTGTGGACATATTATTGGTTTCTAGTGAATTTTAGGGTTGATTAGCCTATATACATATACGAAAAACACTCGCCACATATCTCACGCACCAACATTACCTCTTACACAATAACCATTTCACCACCCGTGATCACCTTAATTATAAACCTGTGGCTGGAGCCTTAATTAATTATTTAAACATTTATTCAATTGACGGCTCCAGCATGTGTTTGCAGGGAGGATCTTAACTCAGTTCCTGCCACCCTATACTTCCCACATAAAGAACCCCGTGCCTCAGCAGGGCTCTCGCCACACTCAACATATCTCCCCCCTATGTGCACAGCACGTGTGGCCGCCATCAGCCACCTCCCCCCTTAAAACACAACCACCCTCCCCTCATGTCGTTTTTCCCTCTGTGGTCTCCCCCTGGTGGTGGAGGTGGGAGCAGCAGGCACTCTCCCCCTGGCGGTGGAGGTGGGAGCAGCAGGCACTCTCCCCCTGGCGGTGGAGGTGGGAGCTGCAGGCACTCTCCCCCTGGCGGTGGAGGTGGGAGCAGCAGTCACTCTCCCCCTGGCGGTGGAGCTGGGGGCAGCAGGCACTCTCCCCCTGGCGGTGGAGGTGGGAGCAGCAGGCACTCTCCCCCTGGCGGTGGAGGTGGGAGCAGCAGGCACTCTCCCCCTGGCGGTGGAGGCAGCAGCAATACTGACAGGGTGGACACCAACTCGAGACCTCAATAAGGTGTTAGAAGGTATCCCAATGGCCAGTCGGCAGTGGTTCATCCTCTATTCCTGGCAGGGGGCAGTTGGCTGGGAAGTTCCCACATTCCCTGCAGGTAGGGCACCAACTCGAGACCTGGTAGGCTTCCCAGCGGCTCTTCTGCTGGCTGGTTGACAGGGATGCGGGGTATTCTTGCCGTCTCAGGGGTGGCAGTGGAGACAGCAGGGCTCCCCCCTTTTTGGCATTGGACACAACAGGACTTAGGGCTCACCCTCCTCCTCGTCTGTGTCCCTGTCGACCTCCAGGCAGCATTCCTTCTCATGCCCATAGCGGCAGCAGTAGGTGCACCACTCCTCATCTTCCCACTCCGCAGTGGAGTACTTTCCTTTTACCCAGCAGATGGGGTCCCACGGCTGGGTCTGAGGGTTCACCTCCCTGCTTCCCACGTCCCTCTTTTGGGCAGGTGCAGTGCATGGTGGTGTGCCCGGTTTTGATACAGACAAGGCACCAAAACCCTGCTTCCACTTTCAGATTTTGGGACTGGCTGTTCCACTGCTTGCCCTTTTGGCTTCTTCACCTCATTTTTTCAGACCTATTCTTTCTTTATGCTGTTAATCATCGGGACTCTACGCCGGCCCCAAACTTTAAACCTCACGTGAAGGCCCTCTTTTGTGAAAATCCTTTTTCTAATACTTATGAGTTGAGGCTTCTGTAGCTGATAAAAATATAATAATTATATTTGTCTTTATTTGCCAATGTTTAAACTGTTTTTTTTTTTTTTTCTGGATTGTGAATTGCTCTGATTTTGTATACAAGACTGTGAATTATTCCTTTAAAAGTACTGGCTTATTTTCACCTCCAACGAACTACATATCCCACTTGAAAAATGTAGAATCAGAGCTGTCCACGTTGGACTAAAACTTATAACAGCCAGGGTCTTGTGTATCTATAGTACAGTGTCTATGTGTGTGAGTATAGGGTGTAGCAGATACTATTGTTCATTTCCTGGTAGCTATTTATGTGGTACTGTATTACAGGTGAGAAACCTTGTACTCTCTTCTTGCTGATAAGCTTAGCTTTTACAATTGTTTGTTTGAATGCATATCAAAAGGCTGCTGTCTGTTGTATTTCTGCAGTTGCCTGGTACAGCTGTCCCTTTCCAAGCCTGAATACATGCAACAATTAGTTAGAGGTGCGGTGGAGCAGTTTCTTTCCCCTCATTTTTATATCATTATTGAGTCCTTCGCCTCGGATCTGCCATCTCTAATTTATTCAGGAGTCTCTTCAAGGACTGAACTCCCAGTAGGTTCTGAGCCTCACAGGATAATTGCATCAGTAAACACTCTACGCTGCAGGAAGCTCTGAGCCGCAAACTGGCAGGTAGGAAACAGAAACTGCAATTAATATCGACACAAGTGGTTCAGTTTGTTTTGAAAGTGTGGCACCGGTGCACTGTTAGGAGGTCTTCAGGTTGTTCCTTTCTGTCAGTCAGTGCCAATCGCAAGAACTAAGCAGGGAGAATTCGGAATATTAGCTCATGAAATTGTGTTGGTGATAAGACCCTGTTCAAACCCTAGCAAGCACGCAGACGGGGGGCTGCACTGACATTGAGTAGAATTTTTTGTTCTACATGTCGTTATTTGATTTAGTTTCCTATTAAAGTACAGATGCTGTATTCCACTGTGGGAAGCTTTGTGCTGTGCTGTGCATTATTCGTTTGCAATTACCAGACAGTGCAGGAGTCAGGACTTGGTTAACATGCTAATAGGGTTATCCTGGCATCCCACTAAGAGTTAATTTTGGCTGTGAGGTTTAGAGGAAGAAAAAATATTTTTTACACTTTTTTCTGTTTAATGAGTCCACATTACGAAGCATCGCCTTCACTTTATCTGATTACAAATTCATGATCTGAAACCTGCATGGATTCCATTTTTTAATAAAGTTGGTCCGTTTGTTTTTTAAAACACCTGGATTATCCCTCAGTAGAGTTATAATTTATTAAAGAAAGCATTTTTATCAAAACTGGAATGTGATGTCTGGTGTTGTATGAGGGATGTTTTAGAGTGAACTGTTGCAGTGTATTTTATATGGCGCTTATAAGTGGAAGTATCAGAAGTGCTTGTTAATGTTTTACTTCACATCCTGGTTTGCAGCAGTTAATGAATTTTCATTTTTTATAACTTGAATTATAGGCCAGGGGTGCCTCCTACATTTTGAAATAATATTCAGATATTGTGCTCATTTAGCACTGTGGTCAATGTTTTATGTGCATGTAAACTCTTAATTATCAGCTTCCCACATTTACAGCAGGCTGCCTACCATCATTGCTAATAATACCGTTGTGATGTATTACTGTTTTAACTTTTCTGTGGTAGGCTTTGGTGCAGATATAATTCTTCTGTTGTTTGTTCGATTATAAATGATTTACCCAAGATAGTCCAACCTAACCATTTCTACAGCTGGGTGCGGTTGAAGCATATGGCAATCAAGTGACTTTTCACACAAGATCTGAATGTATAGCAGTGACAGATCCAGGCTTCAAACCCATTATCTTTAATGTTGCCAATAAATCTTGTACCTACCCTGAAGACTATATAGTATATCTCAAAATGCTCAGCGAATGAACCTGCACAGTATATCTGAAAAGCTTTCAGCACAGAACAAGTCCCTGGCTATATAAACTGTCTCTGTTACTATAATATCTGGCAAACCTATAAAAGCTAGTATATTGCTATCTCTGGAACAAACTTGATGGTCTTGCAGCCAATCAGATAACAGTTGACATTCTCCCCTATATCATCTTGTTTAGTTTCTCTCACCATCTCATCTTTCTCCACTCCGCAGCAGGTTTTCCCAAGGCTGCTTATCGTAAGCCTGCCTTGTTCTGGCAGTAGCTACATTGAAGGCTTTGAAAGGCGGCATGTACATCTGTGCATTGTAACAGTAAAAACAAACCTTTAATCCATACTTTTGTTTCCTCATTTAAACAGCCTTCTCTGGAAATGACCAACTAATTATCTTCCTTTCTTTTTAGAATCCTGGAATAAGTGAACGTCCTGCTTGTCATCTCGGGAGCAGAAAATTCAAATTGTGGCAGGAGTGGAAAGGAGCTTGAAAGACTTACGGGCTTTGAGACTATGTGGTGAGGAGAGACGGGCGGTAGGAAGGCAGGCAGGCAGACAACGAGGTCCCCTCACTCACACTTAAGGAGCACTTAAAGATGTGCAGTGTCCCGCTGTGAAGGCATCATTGGGAGCTTTGTGAATAAACTAAGGGACTTGAAGATGCGGCCATGGACCGGGTCCTGGCGGTGGATTATGCTCATCCTCCTGGCCTGGGGTACTTTGCTCTTCTACATCGGAGGACACCTTGTCAGAGACAATGACCACCCTGACCGCTCTAGCCGAGAGCTCTCCAAAATCCTGGCCAAGCTGGAGCGCTTGAAACAGCAGAATGAGGACCTGCGGAGGATGGCCGAGTCTTTAAGGTAGCGTGCCAGTACCATCTATAACAGGGGTGGACAACCCTGGTCCTGGAGAGCCACAATTCTGTAGGTTTTTTGGGTGTCTTTAAATCATTAATGGCTAAAGACCTGGAAAAATGTTAGTGTTGCACAATTAAGAAAATAACTTGTTTCAAATAAGTAATAAGAGTTCCAGTTGAATGAAAACCAGAAGACTCTGCTCTCCATAACCAGGGCTGGCCACCCCTGATCTATAACTATTAAATACTCAACAGTGCTGAATTCAGAGATACTGAAAGAAATGTAATGTAGTATTTCTAACCAGTACCATTGGAGTACATGATAAAACCCCACACTTCTTAACTGTCACTGATCTAAATACCGCAGCTATAGCAATAACCAAACTTACAGAAACAGGAGGACTAATACAACAGAAAAAGTCAAAAACGTTCAACAATCCCATCATTTAAAAAACAGATACACGTGCCCTGGAAAGGTTGGTTGAATGTAGCCTTAAACTGGTAAATAACGCATTTTTTTTTTTTTTTATTGCATCTGCCGCTAAATCAAGTGAGAAGAGATTTGCTATTTTTATGTGTTTTAGAGTGACAGTATTAAGATCGGTTGCTGCTTTGATCATTAAAATAGACCTGTGTGAGATCAGGAAAGCGATGTAATCGGTTGCAAAGTAACGTCACTAAATCAAGTAGTTACACTACTCAAGATCAAACTGAAAGAATCACAACGTTACGCTGAAGTGTACCTCTTCACAGAAATTCCATAATGTCCTGTTATTTATCCAGAGTGAACTTAGAAGAGATTCTCATTTACAATGATCACCTGGCATGTGGACTTGACATGGTTGGAGTTTTGGGGAGTTTAAACAAATTAAAATTGATTATAATGCAGTCCTTTTCTAAGTGGCGTGACAGACCAAATGTGATGTAGGCTTATGTGACTGATGCAATCTGACTGCATTTTGCTTACTTACGGCTGTCCTGTGTACCAGTCTAACTGGCTGAACTGGCTTTTGGATTGGAGTAGTGTATGGGCAGAAACAACCTCAGACCCACGCGTACATTTTAAAATCGTACAAATTCCTAAATCTTGTTTCCAAGATTCTCTCAAAGCGCAAGTTCATTAGGCATTCCCTATATCTCAGGGCATTCATTTTCTTATCTTGAAACTATGCAGGCAAACCAAGCGGCTGAAAGTCCCGAACACTCACAAATGTCAGTGAACTTTGTTACAGCCTTGTCTTAGTTCTCAGAGTAGATGGCAGGAGAAACCTTTGCACTCCAGTACACCAGGCGTGTTAATTATTTGAAGACCCATGCATTTAAGGGAAGTCACTTTGTGCGCAAATGAAACTGACAGGCACACAGGAACTTGTTCCAGAAACGATTAGAGACAGTTACAATTACAATATGTCAAAAAGTATAATCTCCAGAAGTGAGTTAGTGGAACTGGATATTGGCCTTTTTGGTTTTTTTTTATTCACAACTAGCTTCAAGTGTTTTGTACTTAACTGGTCAAAAGTAATGAATTACAGTACAAGTTTTTCAGGTAATGGTTGAAAAGAGAGACTTATGGCTACAAGAACATGTGTTATTGAATGAGAGCAGACTACCCAGCCCATAGATGCTATTTCAGTTTCTTGTAGCTGGTTCATTTCAAAACTGAAAAGGGGCCCCTGAGTAAACAGTGTCAAGTCAGGTCTCATTGTAGATACAGTAGATAACCCATTCTATACTGTACCTTAATCACACTTTTTTGTAAGAATTGCATCCTATGGGAGTATTGATATATATCAGTATATATATATTATATATATATCATATATATATATATATATATATATATATATATATATATATGTTATATATATATACACATACATACATACATACAGTGCCTATAGAAAGTCTACATCCCCTTGAACTTTTTTCACATTTTGTTGTGTCAGTGCCTCAGAGTTTCTTGCATTTATTTGCAAGATTTTTTTTTCATTTATCTACACACCATACTCCACACTGTTAAGGGGAAAAAAATTATATATTAAAAATACAAAACTGAAATTTCATAATTGGATAAGTCTCCACCCCCTTAATACTTAATACGTGTTAATACTTGGTGGAAGCACCTTTGGCAGCAATTACAGCTGCAAGTCTTTTGGGATAGGTCTCTACCAACTTTGCACACCTAGATTTTGGCAATATTCGACCATTCTTCTTTACAAAACTGTTCAAGCTCTGTCAGGTTCCTTGGGGAGCGTTGATGGACAGCTATCTTCAAGTCATGCCACACATTTTCGATTGGATTTATGTCGGGGCTCTGACTGGGCCACTCAAGGACATTTACCTTTTTGTTCCTTAGCCACTCCAGTGTAGCTTTGGCTGTGTGCTTTGGGTCGTTGTCATGCTGAAAGGTGAACTTCCGTTCCAGTTTCAGCTTTCTCGTAGAGGGCAGCAGGTTTTCCTCAAGAACTTCTCTGTACTTTGCTCCATTCATCTTCCCTTCTGTCCTGACAAGTGCACCAGCCACCACCATGCTTCACAGTAGGGATGATGTTCTTTGGATGATGCGCTGTGTTGGGTTTGCACCAAACATAACGCTTTGCATTTAGGCCAAAAAGTTCCATTATAGTTTCACCAGACTTTTTGCCATTTGGCTACAGAATCTCCTGAATGTTTTTTTGCATACTTCAAACAGGATTCAAGGTGGGCTTTCTTGAGTAATGGCTTCCTTCTTGCCACCCTACCATACAGGCCAGATTGGTGGAGTGCTTGGGATATTGTTGTCACATGCATACTTTGACCAGTCGGCCATAAAAGCCTGCAGCTCATGCAAAGTTGCCATTGGCCTCTTGGTAGCCTCTCTGATCAGTCTCCTTCTTGCTCGGTCATCTGGTTTAGAGGGACAGCCTCATCTAGGCAGGTTCTTGGTGGTGCCATACACCTTACACTTCTTAATAATCGTCTTGACCGTGCTCCAAGGGATATTCAAGGCCTTTGATATTTTTTTATACCCATCCCCTGATCTGTGCCTTTCAACAGCTTTGTCGCAGAGTTCTTTTGAAAGCAAGTCTTTGTTTTGAGTCTTTGCTGCTGAAATGCACTACCCAGCAGAGGGAACCTACAGAAACTGCTGAATTTATCCTGAAATCATGTGAATCACTACAATTTAACACAGGTACAGCCCACTTAACTTGGTGTGTGATTTTGAAGGCGACTAGTTACACCTGAGCTAATTTAGGATTGCTATTACAAGGATGGGTGGACACTTATCCAGCCAAGCTATTTCAGTTTTTATTTTTAGTTAATTTTATACAAATTTCTAGAATATTTTTTCACTTGGAAGTTGTGGGATAGGATGTGTAAATAAATGAAAAAAAAAAACTATTTTAAGGCATTTTAATTCCAGGCTATAAAGCTACAAAAGGTGAAAATTTTGAAAGGGGGTGTAGACTTTCTATAGGCTGTGTGTGTGTGTGTGTGTGTGTGTGTGTGTGTGTGTGTGTGTGTGTGTGTGTGTGTGTGTGTGTGTGTGTGTGTGTGTGTGTGTGTGTGTGTGTGTGTGTGTGTGTGTGTGTGTGTGTGTGTGTGTGTGTGTGTGTGTGTGTGTGTGTGTGTGTATATACAGTGCTCCCTCGGTATAAGGCTCTCAGTTTTAACGCTCCTCGGGTATAACGCTCCTACAGCATGTCCCCCAATTCCCTATACTAATGATTCATGCAATATTTCTACAGTAAATTCAGTACCAGTGTCATTTAAACTATATAAACAACTTCTCGTCTAACTTTTGTTTCCGTCTCTCAATTTTGATGTGACGTGTTGTTATACACGACATGAGAAGATGCAATATGAAAATGCAATACAGTTGGTTCGCTAAAAGGCTGAGTTTAATGGCCAATTACTGGAATACAAATCAGAGTAAAAATATGAAACACAACCTGATGGAAGAACGTGAAATAAAACGACAACTGGCAAATAACTAAATGCTTCATTCTGTTGAATCTTACAATTCATCCCACACGTCTGGATATTGAAATGTTACAAATAGAGGATGCACTCATCTAACTGTTTTTTTCAGTGTTCAAAATATCCTTTCTTTTAATGTTGGTTGAAAATATACTGTACTTTCCTAGGGCAAAAAAAATAAAAATTAATCTGTACATTTTCTGCATGGGTTTTATTAAACCTTTTATGAAGTACAGAGACAAGTAAGAATAAAGTTTTGTTCAAATGTGTACACAGTGGAGATTGTACCAAACATCATGGCAAATGGAGTGTCTTGCCATGACGATTGGTACCTTAATTATAAGCCATTCCTGTAACCTGATCAGTGGTTGAGAAACGGTATCCTTCACTTTAACCTGTGAGCTAGCATTCGCCTTCTGGACAGCAGTGTAGAACTTTTGCAGAAAGATGTTCAGGTCTTGAGGCTCGTCTTTTTCCACAGCCTCTCAGTCTGTTTTTGGAGTGGAGACAATAGATTATTTATTACAACTTTGTGTATTTAGAGGTTTTTTGGGGATTTTTTTTGGAATGTGTTGAGGTGTGAACACATCAGAGTTCAGAGACGTTACTATGAATGGTTATGTATGTGTACCATTGTTATGAGTATACATCATTGTAAGGACTTCTCAAGCTATAGTGCAAATCATAAAATGCTAAATGTGCATTTAATAAAACACAAGACAGATTATAAAATCAAGGCTTAATAAATGTGAACAAGTCAAATACACCGTTTCATTGGCATACTGTTTTAACCTCTGGCACGTTCTTCTAGTTATTGTTGTACTGGTAGTTGTTTAGACCAGTTATATTTTGTGTCTATTTGGCACACACAAGCGACCTAGCTATCAAGGTAGGTCTATTGTTTTATTTTACTTTCATTGATGAAGAGTACAGAGCAGAAAACCTACTAATATATTTGCATTAACACAGAAAACGCTTACATTGACTAAAAAACACACCAGAAACCCAGAGAATGCAAGGATGGCGAGGTTCTACATCTATTAGGGAGCCTAATGGATCATTCCCACTTCCCTATTATAATCTGTGTGAAGAGAAACTCATTCTATTGCTTGTTATGGTGTTTCTGTCTTAAATTAGTACTGGCAGTAGAAAAGAATGCCAGTAGTTCAGTGCAAGAGTGTTTCAGCACACAGAGAATGTAGATGTATGTAGATATATTGAAAATGTAGATGCTTAGGTGCTTATCCCCCATAATACTCAGTAAAGGTAACCTGGGGTCCATTCGGACCCCACAGTGCTTTAGTATCAGTTATTATGTGGATCTAGTGACTTGATGTTTCTTTTCTTTTAGGTAGTTGTCAGGCACCCATCCTGTTACACTATGCAAAGGATAATTCTAGTCCAGGTAGCCTGGTTGAATTTCCGAAATTGTTTTAGGTTTGGGATCTGTGTAGACCCCAGGCATAGTGTATTGGCGTGAAAATCTCATGCACTATAATAGGTAGCTTCCTGGTTGAAATGCTTGTTTGAAAGTACAAAATTAGAGCTTTCCAAAGATGTACCGTATGTCCTGAAAAGACCTTCCTAAACGAAACTACAGCAAACCGGAACTAAGGCTTGAGTCGTGTGACATGAGTCAGCTCCTAAGTTTCGTTTGTTGCCTATCACTCGGTCGCTTCAACAGATAGCGTTCCGGTTTCAACGGAATTTAAAAGCACAGGCTTTACACTTTCCATTGATTTCAAGCATGCCCATATTGTACTTTCTACCGCCCCCTCCTTCATGGCCTAGATCAGCGTATGGTTGATAAAAGGAAGCTAGGGCCAGGCCCCCAAAGCAATGTTGCAGGCTGCCTCCCAGTCCCTTTCTGCTTCAAATAGAATTCATCAATTATACAAGGCCTCATCCCCGGTAAAGATTTAATAGCTCTACAAAAAGTCTCCTGGACAGCTTCCTGGATGAGGATATTCGTAGTGTCCGGAATGAAAGACTTATCTTAAGAGCTTTCTGAGATCAAGCAAACAAAAGGTAAAGAAAAAAAAAAAAAACAAGAATATCATTTCTTAGGACTGTATCCCAGATCTGTCCAGCGTTTCTGCTCATTCCGCAAGATTGCAGTCTTTAAAAAGCTACTAGCCTATCGGAAAGCTCCTCTGGAAAAGTACTACCATGGCTGCTGATGGTATCAGGGTTTTGTTGGCCAGTAGATTAGAATGTACATGATGGGAAGCAGGACAAACTGTACCTGGCAGTGTACTGAGCTGGTGGGGTCTTTTCAGTGGAAACAAAACGGCTCCCATCATGAATCTTTAAAACAGCATCTCTGACTGCACCTGTGCATTTAGAATCGCCTTCATATTTTTAGTATGTGCCAGGATTTGATATCCGCATGGCTTTACAGCATAACAAACAGGTTCATTCATAACTGTTAAACAGCCAATGGTGTTATATGTTCTAATACTACAAAACATTTAGATTAGTTATTCTCATTATTTGCTTAGGACAGATTTCAGGGAAAGCTTTGCATTATGCAGTGAAGCCCATAGGTGAAGAATTGTATAATGCTTATATTGAAACATTACTTCAACACTGTAAGTTCACTTCCTGTGTTACCGGGGGATTACACAGAAAGCGGATAAAGAAAAAATGATGTCAAACTAACAACGTTGTATTCAGATTAAAAGACGTTTAATCATATGTTCCTCTTAGAAATGAAAAAGTTCTTTGCTATAAAGGAAAATGTTTCTTCACAGTAAAGGTGCCAAATAAGCATGCAGGAGGTTAGTTTGCCAATTGTTTAGTCAACACATTCCCTGGACGATTGATTAAACAAACAGAGACTGTGTGATAGATCCTTGGTTATTCATTATCACAACTTAGCGATTCAGCTATGATAATGAATACACTGAATAGGATTTCTTAAATTGCAGTGTGAATTTCAGTGTAGAGCTCCCAAAATAAACATCAAACCAGGTATAAACAACTGAATATGTTTAATTCAGGGGCTTGGAAGTACTCTGAAGTGGTTTCTTATTAGTTTTACGACTAGTTTAACTGATTAACACTAATTCTGTAAAGCATTGTAGTCTTCTATGTTAATGCTAATGCCGTGCTGGCGTGTTTTACTGCACTTGTGCATCCATTCCGGCTCTCGCCTGCCTGCCTGCCTGCCTGCTTCAGTGCGGGAACAACACGTAACAATGCCACAGTGTTGTATGATACAAGCTGACAGTCATGTGGCTTTACTACAACAAGGCCCTTATGAAAGTTTATGACCGGAATGGGCTTATTGCCCACTCTGACCTTGATAGAAGAAAATATGCTTGCATCTTACGTAACACCCTCTACTATATTTGTTATAATATATAGTTAAATACGAATAATTAAACAGTACAGCCCGTTTTAATGGGACATTATTTACATCTGATACAAACATATCCAATGCAAAGACATTTCAGATGGCTGTACCACACCAATATCAATGTCTTCAATATGTTCTTTTTACTTTAAAAGTAAGAAGCGTTGAGTGTCATTGTAATTGCTTTATATGTTTCCATTACTGGTTTATGGTGTCTGGAGTAGTCATGGCCTCTGTTGCTCCAAATTTGAGTTCTACTTTTATTTGACTTTAAATCTGCCATGACTTTGAGCTTGTCTGGAGAGTTATGAACACACTTCCTCATACCACTCAAACCATGTGACATATCACCCCTGCCAGCCCCTCCTACTTTTCTATTGACAGAGAGATTGAGAACACCATAAAACAGTAAAGGAATGTAAAAATGCAACATACTTTTTAAATTGGTATGTTATATTCAGATGTAATTGGAACCACAACAGACATTGACAGTAAGGTCTGTCTACATTAAATCACATTTTTAATATTGATATTCATTTGAAATATTCTAAGTCAATGAGTTATCTGTAATTGGGATCAAACCTTTGATCTTGCAATATTTGGGTACATAGATTTGATTTATAAAGTCTTTAAATAGCTCTGATAGTTTGAACACCATCCTTCTCAAGACAGTTTTCTGTTCTTTATTTTACACACAAAGATACTGGTAGGTTATTCAATTACAATATTATTACATAAATACAATGAATAAATATTTCAGCATTTAAGAGAAATTTGGGAGAGTAATAATGTGAAAGACAAGTGCATTTTCCTGAAGATTAGCTATACTGTTTAATTATTCTTATTTAACTACATCATAAAACATATAGGATAGGGTGTTAGGTAAGACAGAAGCTGACTCAAGGTCAGAGCAGCCGAAAAGACCCTTTATAAAAGTTTAACAAAGAAAAGCGTAGTGAAAGCATGGTAAAGGATAGGTCAGCGTTATAAAACCCAAAGAGGTACAGTATGGTAAAATATATTAAAGAACATAGAAAACTAGAGTAAATGTGTAGTATAACCATGAGGAAAGAATGGGAAAACTGCAAAAAAACAGTGTTAAACTTTATAAGGGCATTCTCGTGGAGTGGCTATGAGCTTGTATCAGGACCCGGTGTCATGCGGGTCGGCTACGTGATTTCACATTGTTTTTGATAAAGCAGGGTTGACCTGAGTGACAGACGCAAGTACACGATGCACATATCAGTGCCCTGGAAGCAGCTTGTTATGCTTCCATCCAAGCTTCTCTGAACTGAGCAAATGTTTCTTCATCCCCTCTGCAATCTGGCTCATGGTGAGTTTCAATCAACAAAAATATGGCTAAAAACCTAATAAACAGAAATGTTCCTTGCGGAACTGTGACCTTCACGCAGACGTGGCTGTTTGTTATTTCATCGGCTTACGAACGGCCATCATGCATTTTGTCTCTCTCAACCCGGCTCAAAAGTGCGTTGACCCACATCCGTCGCCCTATTGTAAAACTACACTTATTCCTTTAATGAAGTATTTTGTTCCACCTCTCTTGCATATACCGATAAGGATTTCTTATGCTGCTGTGTGAATTTCACTGTAGATAATTTATAGCAACAAAGCAAAAAAGAAACTGATGGTGAAAAGAAAACCCCAGATGGAGAACTTCGAGGCAGTTAGTGTGCTCTGACTCTCCTGACACTGGAGGGATGGGAGCTGGTAGACCTCACAGCATCATGCTGCCAAAACCCAGAGTGGCTTCTCAAGTTTAGCACAAATTCATTCCTACGGCATCTGTGGCTGAAGCGCACTCATGATCAAGAAGTGCTGCATAGCTGATACCAGGCTAATGGATTGTTACTGCAAGTGACATCAAAGTGGGCGTATCAGTTGGCAACCGTTAAGTTGAGTCAAAATAGTTGGCAACGATTTTTGATATGAAAGTAATGACGAAAGCCTCTTTAATCATGTAGAAGAGTGTAGTGACATAGATTTCAGTTTCCTGTACTATATTCCCGAGTCATTGGTCATGCATATTGCCACTACAGTGGCAACTTAATATGAGGCTGCTGTTGGTGGAACTGTAACCTAATCAGAACACTCCCTTGTTTTATATGAAATATGTTATGAACCAAAAAACGATCCCTAGTTAGTGTTTCTCTCACTCTTACTCTGTTCTTTTTCTCAGTCTGCTTTTCACTTGTTGGCTTTTTTTTTTTTTTAATGTTCTCTCCCACAATTGAATGAAAGTAATTCAGAAGCTCACTTTGAATACATGGCAGTGACCCCCACCCCCTCCCAGCATGTCTTTATGGATAAAGCAGCTGCTTACAGGAGGAGAGAAGAACAAAACACCTTGGTAGCAGAAGCGCTGATCCTTTATAGCTTCTGCTCACTGTCACAAACACCTTTATCATCAAAAATGATTTCAGTGCAGTAAACAATCAAGACTAAACCGTGATCTATAATACAGCACACCCTCGCTATAACGAACCTGTTTGGGTCCAAGCCTTTTGTTAGTTATATGGAAGGATTCATTATAGCAAAAGGACAACCAAAATGAACGATAATAAGTTAATGAGATGAGATTGTGAATACAAGTAGAATTACATGTACCTGTTCATCTCATGTATGCAGTATTCTGCCTTTGCTTTATCCTTTTTGTTAAAGAATTACAACGCAGTACAAAAAGCAAAAATCCTGAATTGAAGTTGAACTTTTATTCAAAAACATTCTGACATGAATTGTTTCAAAGTGCACCAATTCTTAACCCAGCATGCAAGAATGCCAAACCTGAGTTTTTATTCCAAATCAACCCGACATGAAAAGTTTTTTTTTTCTTTAATCAATTTTAATTTGCCACATGGTTGCTGAACAAGCCAAAAAACAGAGTGTATTTTGACAACCTGTATTTATGACAGATATATGCCTATGTTACTTCTTTTTTTCAAACAATCTATATAGTTTCCAGCTTTGTTGCAACATAGAACTATTTTTGTTTCAGAGGCGTAGTTACGCAGCGCGTATGATTTATTAAAACAAAAGATTTGACTTCACTGCAGGTTAGGGAGGCAAAACCGCCAGGGACTGTTTCTCCTCTACCCTACTGGCCAGGTGCCTGGTGAGCTCAGCCAGACCTGCTGGGCTGGCCTTTGTCTTCCAGGGGAAGTTAGCTTGCCATCATCCACTCTATTGCTTCTGGGTGTAAAGAGGCAATTGGTATGGTTGGAGGATCGGAGGACATGCGGTGAGGGAACATAATTAGACATTTTAATTTGAGGAGAAAGCCTAGTATAATACAATATAATTGAGCAAATGTTTAAAACAAGCTTTCAAGAAAAACAAATACACATCTAAAAGAAAGAGCATCGCAGTGGTATTGATGTGTTTTGCAGACATGTCTTAATATAAATCTCATAACTCCTTCTTAGCTGCTTACTCAGCTATTGAGTCTTTCACACTTTACAATGTAACCATGGTGACAAACCCTGTTAGCATTATCTACTGTAGTGAACAAAACGGCACAGTGCTGCGTCGATACTTCTAATGCCAAAATATATTTCCTATGCTTTTTGCTTTGTTTATTTGTTTGTTTGTTTTTAATTAATAAAATGCAGTTATTAACCTTGTTTGTTGCCAAGCAGTGTAGAATGCTACCTCTCTGGCTGTGCCACATAAAAAAAAAAACATTTTCTAACCACATAGGATTATAGTTTTGATATAAGTGTAGTAAACTATTACAGATTTCTGTTTCAGAACACTGCTGTCCATTTCTTTAAAAAAAGAATATACAACACTGTAAGATTTAAAAAAAAGTGTTTTATACATTTACAAGGTTTCTAATGTATTATGAAACAGACCACTGCAAAAACAATCACACAACCAGCGATGTGGATCCTTGACTCAATTTTAATGGATTTAGTACAACAAGCACTTCCAAACGAGGGAACAGAAAGAGGCAATGCTTTTTATTTGATTGGAGATGAACTAAAAAATAGATTATTTTAATTATATGTGGTATTTTTTTTTCAAGTAGATGTTATTGGTATTATTAATTATAAAAATTGCCAAAACACCAAACTATACTAGGAAGTAATAAAACAGACAGTTACATTAGCCGTCACATGTGAAATTCATTGTATACAATATGTGGAATTTCCTCTTGAATTCAAAACACTCAAACAGAACTTCTGAGGTGAAACCACAGAAGTTGTGTAGACATACATTTGATGCAGATCAGCATCTGTGTTGTTGACTTAGGGACATACATTTAAAAAAAAAAAAAACAGTTTTTAACATTAACTTTGAGAATTAATTATCAATTTCTCCCTACGAGTGCTGTACCTCAGTATAAGGGACTGTACCTCAGTATAAGGGTGCTGTACCTCAGTATAAGGGTGCTGTACCTCAGTATAAGGGTGCTGTACCTCAGTATAAGGGTGCTGTACCTCAATATAAGGGACTGTACCTCAGTATAAGGGAGCTGTACCTCAATATAAGTTGGCAGTACCTCAGTGAAAGGCGTTATAGATTGGTGTTGTTGTATGTTTCTATAGATATGGGTGTAGTTCAGAACCTTGATTTAAACTGCTGTTATTATTAGAGTTGGAAATAACATTTTGTATTTTGTATCCTTCAGGCTAGTTTTAGTTCAGTATTTTGGCAATGTGCTACGTTTATGTTGTGTTTTATTTTGGTGCTTGTGATTTTAATACTCATCAAAGGTACATAGAGCACAATCCTGTTTGAATAGATCCCCAAGGTCTCAAGCTGTCACCCAGTTACTACGGGTAATAGTGTTTACCAATCAGCCCCTACTTCTGCTTGACATCCTTTAAAATAATAGGCTATTCAGATTTGTGGACCAGTGTGATTACTTCACTCACTGTTGAGATCTGTATTCTATGTAATCATGACTTCCTCTGATTGTCGCCAGTATTACTGGTTATATATAGATATAGAGGGTGATTAGAAAGTAAGTTTTTCACATCGAATAATATGGTGCATCGGTTTAAGATACAAATTTCTAGAACATTTTTTTCACTTGGAAGTTGTGGGGTAGGATGTGTAGATAAATGAAAAAAAAAACTAATTATTTTAATGCATTTTAATTCCAAGCTATAAGGCAACAAAAGGTGAAAATTTTGAAAGGGGGTGTAGACTTTCTGTACGCACTGTGTGTATATATATATATATATATATATATATATATATATATATATATATATATATATATATATATATATCTATATATATATATATATATATATATATATACATATATATATATATATATATATATATACAATATATATTATAATATATATATATATATTACCCACACACATACACACACAACACACACATATACACACACACACACACACACACACACACACACAGTACTGTGCAAAAGTTTTAGGCAGGTGTGAAAAAATGCTGTGAAGTAAGAATGTTTTCGAAAAATACAGATGTTAATAGTTTATATTTATCAATTAACAAAATGCAAAGTTAGGGAATAGAAGAACAATCTACATCAAATAAATATTTGCAGTCACCACCCTTTGCCTTCAAAACAGCATCAATTCATCTAGGTACACTTGCACACACTTTTTGAAGGAACTTGGCAGGTAGGTTGGCCCAAATATCTTGGAGAACTAACCACAGTTCTTCTGTGGATTTAGGCAGCCTCAGTTGCTTCTCTCTCTTCGTGTAATCCCAGACAGACTCGATTATGTTGAGATCAGGGCTCTGTGGGGGCCATGCCTTAACTTCCAGGACTCCTTGTTCTTCTTTGCGCTGAATATAGTTCTTAATGACTTTCGCTGTATGTTTGGGGTTGTTGTCATGCTGCAGAATAAATTTGGGGCCAATCAGATGCCTCCCTGATGGTATTGCATGATGGATAAGTATCTTCCTGTACCTCTCAGCATTGAGGAGACCATTAATGCTGACCAAATCCCCAACTCCATTTGCAGAAATGCAGCCCCAAACTTGCAAGGAACCTCCACCATGCTTCACTGTTGCCTGCAGACACTCATTCGTGTACCGCTCTCCAGCCCTTTGGCAAACACACTGCCTTCTGCTGCAGCCAAATTTTGACTCATCAGTCCAGAGCACTGCCACTGCTGCCATTTTTCTGCACCCCAGTTCCTGTGTTTTCGTGCATAGTTGAGTCGCTTGGCCTTGTTTCCACATCGGAGGTATGGCTTTTTGGCCGCAAGTCTTCCATGAAGGCCACTTCTGACCAGACTTCTCCAGACACTAGATGGTTGTACCAGGGTGCCACTGTTTTCTGCCAATTCTGAGCTGATGGCACTGCTGGACATCTTCCGATTGCGAAGAGAAGTAAGCATGATGTGTCTTTCATCTGCTGCAGTAAGTTTCCTTAGCTGACCGCAGCGTCTACGGTCCTCAACGTTGCCCGTTCCTTTGTGCTTCTTAAAAAGAGCTTGGGCAGCACATCTGGAAACTCCTGTCTGCCTTGAGATTTCTGCCTGGGAGAGACCTTGCTTGTTGCTGTGCTCAGTCTTGCCATGGTGTATGACTTTTGACAGTAAACTGTCTTCAGCAACCTCACCTTGTTAGCTGAATTTGGCTGTTCCTCACCCAGTTTTATTGCTCCTACACAGCTGTTTCAGTTAATGATTGTGTTTCAACCTACATATCGAATTGATGATCATTAGCACCTGTTTGGTATAATTGTTTAATCATACACCTGACTATATGCCTATAAAATCCCTGACTTTGTGCAAGTGTACCTAGAAGATTTGACGCTGTTTTGAAGGCAAAGGGTGGTCTCACCAAATATGGATTTGATTTAGATTTTTCTGTTCATTCACTTTGCATTTGTTAGTTGATAAATATCATCTATTAACATGTCTATTTTTGAAAGCATTCTTACTTTACAGCATTTTTTTCACACCTGCCTAAAACTTTTGCACAGTACTGTATATATATATACACACACACACACACACACACACACACACACACACACATATATATATATATATATATATATATATATATATATATATATATATATATATATATATATATAGTAATACAGCAGGGAGGGGGTTAAAATCCTCCCTGCTAAAAACATGTGAGAATGCGCACGGGTGTATTGTGTAATTGTTGTATTGTTTAGTAATCCCCTGCACCTGGTGTTAATTGTAAATTAGAGCCAGGTCCAGGGTATTTAAGAGAGGCAGCTAAACTGCTCAGGGCTGCTGAGAGGTGGGAAGCAGAAGGTGTGCTCTGTTTCCGAGCAGTCGAGAGTAAAGTGCGGCGTTTGTGTTTTGGACAGGTAAACGGCTTAGCCGTCCTGTGTGTTAGTCAGGGACCTGTTGGTGTTTAGTCAGAGCTCCAAAACGGAGTTAGGTTTTGTTTGTGTTTGTTTATTTGATTTGTGTTTATTAAAAGTGTGCGGAAGCGCCATAAAAATCAATTTCTGGTTTCCTGGGTCTGTTCTTAAAGGGGCAACGAACCGTGAGAGTGCAAGAATCTTTTACAATATACACACACACGTGTGTGTGTTTCTAATATATATATGTAAAAGTAGCTGTGTTATTTTAACTACTTCAGAGTTGCTATGTTGGATTAAAAAACTCTGTGCAACATCTTTCCTGTCTTTTGATAGCAAAGTTCAGAGCACCTTTTTTAAAGATCTACTTGCACCGCCCTTTGTTCTAAATGGACTTTGGTACTCGTTTGTTTGCATATCTAGTTTATGGAATGTTTTACCTCAGCAATGCTCTGTTACTCTCCATAGTTACTGATTACTGTGGGTATTTGTGTGTTATAATGTTTATTTGTGTGTGTCTGTGCAATACTGTATATAGTGTACAATATGTGGCAATGCGCTAGCCCCTCTTGTTAATAAGTTGTTACAACTAAGGAGTTTAGCCTGGTGTGAAAATAGGTAAAGGACAACTGCACAAGTTCCAGTCAAGCAGGTCATTGCAACTCAAAGAGAGAGAGCACCTCAGTTCTGACCTGAAATATGTAGGCTACGCATGAATGCTGTGTGTATATTATACAGCCATGAAGATACTGGAGATTGAGCGTGATACAAGACAGGTGATCTTGTGTAATGCCTGGTTTCAGATTGGATTGTTGATTGCAGGTGGAACCGGCTGCTGTCTCAGTTTGATATTGGAATGTGATGGAGTTTTAAAGACTGCTTTCATGGGGCAGATGGAACTGTGGCACTAGTTTCCTTATAGTAACAGTCTCCTCTCAATATATCCTGCCACCACATTATAAATACACTTCCTGTACAGCTGGTATTACAAACCTACCTACAACTGTTTTAACACACCGCGATTACTACTAACAGAAGGTAGTACGTGATTCGTGCTAATCGGGGTCTGTGAAAACAGCCGGTAAAGTCCTATACTGAGTGGGGGTACCTGCTGGATAGGAAGTGAATCTGTAGTGTTCTGGCTGGAGAGATTGCCTTCATTGGAAAACAGGGAAACATTAGCAAAATGATAAAGGATAATGTTTCTTTGTGTTAGTACACACTTAACACATAAAACATTTAACTTGTGATATTACTGTGTATCCTGCAGCAAGTCAGTAGGCTGCATTTCCTGTTTTGGAAGCATTAACTGTCAGTCAAGTGAGGTCATTGTCGATGTTAGTTCCTTATACTTTCACCTCAGTGTTTATGAATGTGTTTGAAGTGGATGTACATGCGTCTCTATGTAAGTAATGGATCTGCTTCTCTGGATTCATTGAACAGATGTAATTCGCATTTAATCCCCAAATGAAACATATTTTTCTCACTTTTAGTTCTTTGATGTTAAAGCTTATAAACTGTTACTGGATAAAGATATATTAAAACTGGACTAACACGCATTAATGCATGTTCCTATTTTTTAACAATATTTCTGTCCGGACTTGTGCATGTATTTGTGTAGGAATGTGTCTAACAAGTGAGTTGTGTGTGTGTGTGTGTATATATATATATATATATATATATATATATATATATATATATATATATAAGAGAGAGAGAGAGAGAGAGGGGAGAGTGGTATCAGAAACTGGTATATTGAAGCTGTCTGTAGATCCCACTTAGATGTTTATGTAAAGACCCGCATACTTAGTTTGGATGAGACTTGGTTAGTATCAGAATCTCTGGGTATGTGGAGGCATCTGTCTTAATGTCATATTTTTACATGTGCATCATTTAGTGTTACTGATTTTGCATTTACAGCCATGACTCTAGTAGGACCTGTCAAGTGGATTGGATGTGATTTGCCCAGGTGTTTTCCTGGTATACAGGGATGGCAAAAAGACTCTTAGCATAGCAGTTCGCTCCATTCCTGGTTTACATTATGAATAAAACTGGGAATGGATCAATATGCTATGCAATAGAAGTCTTATTTCAATTCCTGGTATAGTTAATGAATGGAGTAGTTTTAACTTGAATTGCTGTGGTTTTATATTCTTGTTATGTTAGGATTTGAACACAGTCAAACTCACTTAATATCACTCCTGTTAATGTCACATTAAAATGTCCTGACCAGAATATAATGAGAATCCATAGGAACAATGTTACGTACAATCATAAAAACAATAATTACCAATATTTCATTAAAATACATCTTGGATATTATTATGTATAAACATAACATCTCTGAAATGTATCTAATATTTTTTAGCCACATCTGACTTTTATTTTTAGAAATGCTAAACATAATAAATAAATTATGGACATGGGGCGAAATATACAGCACTGGTTAGAAGTCTGAGCCCATCTTCAAAATGTTCTTTAAATGTACTGGAAAAGCTGACATCTTTACAGCACTCTAAGGATTCCGGCCCACTTCATTCTCCTTCCATCAGTGGTGTTGTCCTAAATCTGAAGCTAAAAGAACAGCACTAAAATATTAAGCAACAGTTTTTGTATACTAAGCTTCTAGTAATACTTTGTGTCTGTGTGGCGGAACGATGAAATCTGAGCTGCCTATAGAAGGTGTTCCGGCATGTTCTGGCACTTCTGGCCCGACTGCACCACTGCCTTCCATCTGGTCTTAACACGCCTCATCCTGTGAACTCTCGAGTTCTGGAAGTTTAAGCGAAGAACTGGGTCACTAGAACTAGAGCAAATGGATTTATTTATTCCCTGAAAAGCTGTTAAACTGGCTCCCAGCTCCCTCATCTCTTCCTGATTTTAAGAGTTGGTCCCAAAGTGAAAATCAGGTGCTTACAATGGGCTTAGTCTTTCTGTGTTCTGGAATTCAAGCTGGACTGCAGCACACAGTACTATGCAAATACAACTGAATGTTAATAGATGAATAAATAAATACATTCTTGGCCACTTTATTAGGACCTGTCTACCTGATACGATTTGGCATCACCCTGTTGTGGGGCATGTTCTCCTGGTATACCTGGGTCCCTTCATTTCTCTGGATCGTCAAGCTAATGCTGTAGGGGTCTTAAGCATTGCTGCTGTACCTTTATGCTTCAAAATGTAAGCCAATAAAATCACTCAAAGGGTTAACGAAAGAAGGATAAAGTGGAAAAAACAGCATTACAGCATCACATTAAAAACCTGCTTCAGCCAGATGACCACTTTTGCGGATCAGCTAATTAAGCCTTCCAGTGGTGACATCCCAATTTTGTTCAATCGATTTTTTTCCTAATTGCCAGTGCTCCCTCTGTTTGCCAGTACCCTTCTCTCTACATGGAGCGTTGAATTCTCATTTATGATCAAAAGGAGAAGGTCACGTCTCTGCTGCATCAGCCCTAACCTCCTGTATATCCATCAGCCCAGGCCGGCTGCCTGTGTGTCCGGCTTGGCTGTGCTTCATGAGCCCGCTGATGGAGTGGAAATTGAGGCCTTCTACCTCAGGAGAGTTCACCGTTTGTTGACGCAACCAATAAATCACATGAGACACAATTGCCCTCATGTTCAAAAACATCAAATCATTTTATCTCAGCCCCGTTATGTACTGTCCTTGACCGATTCCGTGTTGCGTGATTAATCTGCATACCAATTTATTGTGACAAGCATGCCATGTTTTTTCAGTTAAGAAGGATCATGTGTAATTTCAGGTTTGAAACAAAGTCTCTCATACTCACTGCAACTCTCGTTTATTTTTTCGGGTCACAAGTTAGAGGTTATTAAATATGTCAGCTAGGTCTTTCATGGTACAGTCTTTTTTTAAAACGCTACATCATACTTGTAATACAGGTTTAAGTGCAAAAGTGGAGTGTTAAAGCAGAATGTTTTTGTTAAAAATAGATTGCTCTCTGTTCTCAAATTACTAGCAGTTCCTTTAGACAAAAATAAAACAATTAAAAAATATAATGAGATACTACTGTGCAGCAAACAGGTTTGCAGTGGGGGTAAGGCTGTACAACTTTGGGGCAAGAAAACAAACTGGACTGTCAACTTCTGACTTTTTAGTTCCTGACAGAATCTTAAGTGCCAGGACTGAACAGTCTTCCATTCAAATCATGTGACATTGTAACCTGTCAACTCTGCCAGCCACAGCTTCTCTACATTCATATAGCTAGAGTGTGTGGGGCTAGCACCATAGAATAGTAATAGAATAGGGCAATATGAAACATCCCACAATGTATCTCCTATTAAAGTAATATTGGTACCAGGAAATTATTGACAGACATTGTAAAACATAGCAGATGAAACCGATTGCAGACTGTAGTTGATTAAAGGACCTTATGCCCAAAACATTTAAACTGATTAAAGAGATCAGTTTAAAGTTGTGTACATATCTAGAAAACTTCTAATCCAATGGTCACAAAACTTGCTCAGGACCTACTTCGTACAATACATAATGGGCTATATTTTCAAAGTGTTAACTCATATTTTTGCATGGATAAAAGCACCTGCTAATATGACAAAGCAAGAACCAAACAACTAGATAATACAATATGAAGTCCCTGTTAATTAAAGACTAGAGTGAAAACTTTGAAAGTACTGCTTGATCTATCAGATTCAGAGTAGTGTATGGAGGCCATTTGCCTGATGTTCTTACATTTTTAAATACATCGATAGAACACCTAATACTTACTCTATTACGATGAGACTTGAAAATGGCATTCTTTAACAGTGGGAGCATCGGGACCTGGGGTATGTGGTGGCTTGTTTGTCTGTCTTGCAGTGGATAAAGAGCATAGTGATACACTTTCTTCTTATGTTACTGATGGCTTTAATTTGGTATTTACTGACTTGATTTTTCGCCTCTCTTTGCTTCTCTCTTTTACCATACATTTATTAAGATTCATTGTTCTATTCAATTATTTTATTCATCCGAAAGTATAGAGCTCCAAAAAAAATAAGCCTGATGTTTTGGGAATCATATA
This sequence comes from Polyodon spathula, assembly GCF_017654505.1. Classification (NCBI taxonomy): domain Eukaryota; kingdom Metazoa; phylum Chordata; class Actinopteri; order Acipenseriformes; family Polyodontidae; genus Polyodon; species Polyodon spathula. Next base: position 17,158,102 of record NC_054545.1, read on the forward strand.
TCCAGACTAAACTACATATACTTGAGCTGGGATAAACACTGCATGAAATATATTTGGTAGCAAACATTACCATGTTGATAATCATTCATATAAAATAAATGTATAAAAGATTAATACAAAGATATCATGCAAAGGAAAGCAATGCATAAATGCTTTCTGAAATTAATAACAGTTCTGTATAAAAGAGTGTTTCTCTTTAATAGGTGATTTGACAGGATACCAACTAATTTTTTGAGATGTTTGTGATATGGTAGATATTACACTTTTGTTTTCCAGCTAGTTAAACATATCAACTCAAGGGGTCCCTGTGTGGCTCACCTGGTAGAAGCGCATCCGCGTGGTGCGCAGGGCGAGTCACACAGCGCAGGTTCACGTCCTGGCTCTCTGAAGTAGGCCAGTCTTCGGGGTTACACTAAATATATATATATATATATATAGTGACGGATTGCCCTTTGTTCACACGTTTTTCTTCTCCAAATAAACACTTTAAATACAGGATGCCAGGAAACGCCATAGTGTGTGTTTATTATTTACAATGAAAAGAAAATAAAAAAACAAAACCTAACCCGATCTCGGGCCCTATCTAAACAGGTGATGTTCCTAACTAATATCGAGGCAGGCTAAGCCTGTTACCTCATCACCAAACCAAATCACAATCCAAATCATAATCCAGATACCTTTTCCAATAGTTCGTTTTCCAGTTTCACAATACTCACAATAACACACTTGCTCTCCAACTCTCTCAACCAAGCTCCTACTATCACTCACACAACCACACACACTCGCACCCTTTTAAACATAACTGATTAGTTAATTGAATGAACCTGGAGTTGGTCCTGACTAATTAAGACATATTTATTTTAAACCAGATTGAATTACTTTTTAATCTCCCTTGTTTAACAGTTATCATTTCCCAGTTTATTAATTAACCCAGCTTTAGTTTTCATCTCAAGCACCTTATATTATTTACTTTGTTTATCATCCAGTTAGTTTATGTTCTGCTTTCACATTTAGTTTTTTTCTAATCAATCCTTCACTCTTTATATATATATATATATATATATATATATATATATATATATATATATATATATATATATATATATATATATATATATAGAAACATGAAAAAATCTTCAGATCTTCAACTCTCTGGTCTAGTGTATTTAGTCTAGTCCATTCTCAAAAATATACTGTTTGATTTCATCAATAAGGATCTCAGTATCATGATAGAAAAAACATAAATCACTGTTTAGTAACTTGATCTGTAAAGTGTGCATTCTGTAGTAGTTTAGTCTTGATCACAGAAATGTGCCCGGTGAAATATGCAGGTGGAACTTGATCCACAAAGTCACCTCAATTCAGTCACTTACAGGCAGCTTGGCAGCAGCACGGAAGATTGTAGTTTAATTGAATTGAATAGGGAACTTAAGATTCTGGAAACAATGAGGTTGACTAGGGTCTATTAGTTAGTACACTGAAGGGAAATAAAGCAGTTTTATTAGTGCATAATGAACACTACAAGAGGTTGGACAAAAGATGAGTGTGCTGTTACCCTGTAGGGTGCTGGGTGCTGTTACCCTGTCAGTAGGGTGCAGGGCCACTCGACGAGGCTGTAAGGTGTTTAAGTTGTTCAAGAGGGATACAGTACATTCCTCCTTTTGAGATCCTTGTGAGACATCAGTAATCTGGGCAGTCTTGGGACATGGAAGCACCTGCCAACCAAGCTATCAGATCTGTTTTCTGAAAATGACATGCAGCATATTGTCAGGAAGGCCGTTTTCATAAATTAAGGTGTCATGTGCAAAGGGAGTCCAAATCTATGGGAAAGTATATAAAAAAACGGCAGACATTTTCAGTAGATATCTGTAGAGTGTTCTTATGAAATGGTTTATAAAAATGTAAATCAAGTAAACATAATCATGTCAAACAATGTGTGGGTTAAGTGCTTCCAATTTCATATGCAAGCATTTTTAGCAGTACAATCTTTAGAAACCGTCAAACAAAATCATCCCATCGCACTGCATGAAACTTTTATTGGGCCATATTTTCAAAGCCTTAACTCCAGTCTTTAATTAACTCTTTTTTGAAGGAGACAAAACATCTGACAAATTCTATCAGCAGCACACATAGATCAACGGACATGATAAATACGACATCTCTATGTATTAGTGTGGACTGAAGGAGAAGAATGGGCAGAAGGTTTGAAGCAATTCTGAAATACGATCTTTAAAACTAGAGAAAGAAGGTTTTCAAATTCCATCTTCATGGCAACAGATAGTTCTCCCGTACGTGTGTGAACCCTTAGAACAGCCAAATGAACAGAACCTCGAACCTAAACACGTGCACAAACACTGCTACAAAAAAGGAAGCATAGCTCTTTAGATGTCAAGATGCTGTAATAACTCCCCACTCCCATTTTTCACAGCCTCAAACAGCCTCGGACTTAAAATAGCTGAAATTCCAAGTAACAAGGGAACAGACGAGATAATTAAAAGTATGACAGTGCATTGTTTAAAACTTTTTTTTTTTTTAACAAGATTAAAATAAAAATGACTTAATTATGGATCATTTTAACTTTCCAATGTGTAAAGCAAGCTATTCTCTTGAGCTATGCACTCTACTATTGCCCTATTTATGTCTTTCTGAGTCATTACTGCATTGTGTTAGTTAAATAATTCCCCAGCATATTAATAGTTTAATGCTTGTCATTGGGATCCCATTATATTACCCAGATGATTCTGTAACAGAACCATTAACAGACCACATAATTACCAGCAATGGCAACACAGTGACTTGGGAGCCAATATTGCACAGTACAGAGGTCCCGATAGCTTTGTTATTCACATATTTCCTGTTTATTCACTACAGAGATAAACAGATTTAAATACTGATTATCTGTAAGAAAATAGTCACTTTGAAGGCAGTTGCAACATGTTTGAGAAGAATGGCTATGAACAATGTCAGTACCCTCTCCAATATAACGTATTGTTGGTGGATTGTTCCAGGAGTGACAGTGGGCTATGAATGTGGTACTTCAAGTAAACAGATATCCCTGTGTGGATCATTAGATATGTGGTTGAAAAGATGATGAGCTTATATATAAAAGCACTGGGATTCATTACAATAAGCTTGCAATACGTTTAAAGATGTTGAGTTCTGAAGAGTCTTGTAGATAAAAAATGTTTTAAATGTAGAAGTCATGGTTCCAAATGCTTAAGCCCACATCAGAGAAATCTATATAGTTTCTAAAGATTTATTAACATTTTGAGGTATAACCTTCCATGACAGAAAGTAGTCCCTATGAACTAAAAATAATATTCAAGTAAAACTAAGGCTGAGGTGATACATCGATGTGTCGATGCATCGTATCGTTTGACAACTATCGATAGTCAAGCCTGTTCATTGTTTTTGTGTAAACGAAAGCTTTTATTTTTTATTAAATTTGGAATCACATTTTTTTTTTTTTGCATTAAGCGCAGAGCTTCTCTGCTCCCCTTAGGTCTGACTCACTGAATTTGCATTGAGCTCACCTTCTCCCCCCCCATAGATATTCCTATAGCCTGGGCGTTGCTGGTTTGAGTCCAGGCTATTCCACTGCCGACCGTGGACGGGAGCTCCCAGGGGGTGGCGCTCAATTGGCAGTAGGGAGGGCTAGGTTAGCCAGGGTATGAGCGACCGCTGTTGTCTGGCCGGGCGCCTGTGGGCTTGCCTGTAAGCTGCCCAGGGCCGCGTTGTCCTCCGACGCTGTAGTTCTGGGTGGCTGCATAGTGAGTCTGCAGGGTGTAAAGAAGTGGGTGGCTGACGGCACAGGCTTTGGAGGACAGCGTGTGTTTGTCTTCACTCCTCCCGAGTCACCGAAAATATATTAATATTATAAAATAATGGCCGACCACTAAATAAAAAAAATAAAATAAAAAATGTGCATTTGTAAAAAGCATACCATCACAAAATCTGCGTTTTCAACCATAACATCTGTGTTTTTACATACTGCATCATTAGTTACATTATTTTCCAGTGTAACTATTTCAGAGTTAGTATGCAAAACAGTACACAGTATAAGTAATGGTAGTAGAAATAGACAAAGACTAGCTTAACATGAAATGTTTTCTTTTGAAAATCCCCCGTTGACGTGAAAATTAGTGTTTTAGAACATGTACCAATGTCTCTGTCGGGAGCTATCATAACTATTTACAGTTTTGCTGTTTAAAAGTTATTTAATGTTTCTTTTAGCACCAATGTCAAAAAATAGCTTGTGCTCATTTAAGCATTTAAGTCCCGTTTGTTTGTTTTCTGTTTATTTTTGTCCCTGTAAGTAGTGAGTATGCAGTAGTAAAGGAGAAGAGAGAGTGAAGACAGGCGAGAGTCAGATAGTTAAGACATCACATGTAGTAATGTAAATACTGTCGAAAAATATTAAAATATCCACAGTTAAAAATGAATGATTAGTCAGTTTCACAAAATGACGTCTGATACCAACTAAAAGGAGTACAAATAAAACGGAATATCTGACTGGATCTGACCAAAGTTACAGATAATTTCTTGTATCTACTACAAATAAAATACCAAAAAAGGATCTTCAGTATTGTGTTGGATATTGTAACGGCTTGGAGCACTGATGGACCAATCGGCATGCAGCATTCTAACAGTTCATTTTATAGTAAGACTCATGAGTCGGGGCAAATTGGGGTCTGCTGAATTTGCCAATTGCATTTCTCGAGGACTGTTTTTTTGGTTTGAAATAAACACGGGAATATGGTGTTGATTGTAGATTCTACCTAAAGGAACATTGTGTTCTGATCTGTATGCTTCTTCTCTTGCAGAATCCCTGAAGGGCCTATTGATCAGGGCCCTGCCTCGGCAGGAAGAGTGCGGGCTCTGGAAGAGCAGCTCATTAAGGCCAAAGAGCAAATCGAGAACTTCAGGAAGCAGGCTGGAGACGGTCAGTCCAGAGTCTCAACCCACACACTGTGTCTGAACACCATTAGCACTTTGCTGCATTTCCTTGAGTACACTGGACAATACATTGGGTTTTTTGTTTGTGTTTTTGGATACAAGGTGTGATAATAGGATGTGCTTAAATACTTTTCATGCTAGTTGTCTTATTTTGTCTCTTTTTTATTAAAACATTATCTATTCATTTTTTGACAAACAGTTACCTGGTTCCGTTTTTTTGGGGCTTGAACAATTCTGATCAGGTTTGCTGTTTTAGTTTTGGAGTACGCAACATAGGGTTATATCTAGTCTACTCAAAAAACTGCTGCTTTGTGGTGCTTAGATGTCAGGAATGTGTTGCCCATTTTTTAAAAAAAGTTTAAAATATAGAAATTTGGGATTTAAGGATTATTTTTTTATTTATGGGGAAAAAAAGAGAAACTTGGCATGGGTAGGTGTAACAGGGGTTTTGCTACCCATGATGTAAGGAGTGCTTGCAATGGATTCTCTGGATGACATGCATGCATGCTTGCTGTTTGACTGACAGGAGATGCAGATAGAAGGGTGGGATTGACACTCCCCGCAGGCGCTCAGGTTTATTTACACAAACAGCTTCCCTCCACATGACGCTACCAACAGTGGTAGCTCACGGGGGACATATGGCCAGCATACAAAAAGAAAAAATAAACTGTACAAAAAACTATCCAAATAAAGTTGCCATGAAAATGGCGTGTGCCACTCTGCTAACAAAATGGGGGTCCCGCTTCCACACCTGTCTACTATACTGGGTGGGATCTACTATCCCAAAACTAACTCCCTGTTGCTCAAGCAGGTCACCCAACTCCAACCTCGGATATATGCTCGATCTTCTTTAGAGCTCCGTTAGTGAGTCGCTTCATTTCCTGAACCCAGTCGTTTCAGCAGCACAGACAGACCAATATTTGGGCAGGAGCAGCGCTCTGACCCCTGTGACTTACAGCAGCCCCGATCTGTATAATCGGGACACTTTTATTCCTGGCGCTCTGCTGCTCACACCCACCTGCTGATTAGGAGCTCACAGCTGGCAAACACACACACGCTGATAAACACAGCAGGCAGGCTGCTACGCACAGAGCGTCAAGTTAAAAAACAATCCCACTATTTATTTATTTCTACCATCACAACACTCATATTTACAATAAACAATCACAGATGTCTCCTCCTTATGTGCTTGGCCCCAGACCCACTGCAGTAGGAAATAAGACTTATCTTAACAATTGTATTGATGTTGCTTAGGTTTTTATTGTTTTCTGTTTAAGTTATTATGTCCTGGATAATAAGTCATTCTATCCCTGTGGCCTCTAGAACTCTCAGAATCACCCTCCAAGTACACCTGGCACACCAGAGTGTAACCATTAACCTGTCCCCCTGCAACACTCACCTCCAATTATAATTACTAACCCACCATTGACACACTCTTCTGTGGCTGCATGTTTATTTATTGTTTACATTTTTTTTTTTCTTTCTTTTTTGGCAGGTCCTGGAAAAAATCAAGAGATTTTACGGCGCAGAATTGCCAACGGCGTGAAGGAGCTGTGGTATTTCGTCCGTAGTGAATTAAAGAAAGTCACACAGATGGAAGGAAGTGATCTACAGAAATATACAGCTGGGTTATTGCAAGATCTTGGACACCAGCAAAGGTACTTATATTGGAAATGATCAATTTATTCATTTCAACTAGGGATGCAACGGTCATGATTTTCCCAAACCGAAACCAACATTTGCATAAAATTCCAAACTGAACAATACCGAAAAAAGATACAACTGAACCGAAACAAAGTCGGTGGCTTTTTCGTGCGCTCGTCTCTTATTAAAAAAAATGCATCCTAAGAAGTGAAAAGATGAAGCTGGAAGTTTTTGAGGCGTGTCTGTTACATTTTGCTTAGACCTAATAAAAACAATCCAATAATAAATAAGTGAATTAAATAATGATGCAAAAGTTTGGAAATAAAATGTTAATTGAGGTCACAAACCACTGAGAAGCTCCTAAACAAGCGAAAGGGACACTGCGGACAAGTGCTTTTAATGAAATGCTTCTGTGAGCAGGTCAGTTTATTTGTATTAAGGTAGCTTCATTTGCTGTGCATGTGTTGGAATTCGTTTAGTTTGTCTGAATACTTTGTTGCCGCTTTCTATGAGCATATTGATTGAATTTAAGTGTAAGGCTTTTCCTTCAGATGAGATGTAAAACCGAGGTCCTATTATAAGTGACTCTGCAGCAGCAGTTGTGATGCATAGTTCACCCCCTAGCCTCTGTAAGTTGCTTTGGATAAAAGCGTCTGCTAAGTAACTAAACTATAATAATAATAATAATAATAATAAATAATAATAATAATAATAATAATAATAATAATAATAAATAATAATAATAATAATAGAGTCCTATTCTAGTAGCAGGCTATAATAAACCAGCATACTAAACAAGAAGTTTGCGGATGTGTTTTGGGTGGATGGTGACGGGCATGAATTCTAGCTTTAGTTTTTTGCTGACATAAATCTAGTTGACATTTTAAAGTGTTCCCTCATCAGAAACTGTATTAAAAAGCTGCCAGATATCTCGTCACATGCTGATTAAATAATTGCAATTTCGAAAACCTTGAACTGCAGCTCCACTCAGGCGTGACTTGCCACTTACAAGCGACCAAGAAAACAGAGCTGAAAGTCTTTTAATACATTCTTTTCTTCTTTCTACATTGTGTTTAATTGTATAATACCTTAAAAAAAAAACTGTTTGTGTGTAATGATGCTATATCCTGTTCCCTTGGCTGCACAAATGCAGTTTGTTTTTTCGGGTTTAAACTTTCATTTCGGTTTTACCGAAAACGATTGGATGTCAAAAGCAGCTGAAAGAGTCGATAAAAAAACAAACCGATCATAAGCGACTTCAATCAAGGATAGACCCCCTAGGATGGATCCTCGTTCAAAAAATAGAGCCCGATGGGCAGATTGCATGTGTTCGTCACATTCTACATGGTGAACACAAGATCTGCCTTCATCAAACTTTTGTCAAACACTCCAAGCCTCCTGTAGACATTCCAGATTGCTGACTATAATCTAATGAACTCTGCCTTTTATACAAATTGAACCATTCAGGTACTAGGTGATTATTACACAATCAAAGAAAATAAACAAACCACATTATTATGATAAATTAATATCACATTACATTTTACCTGCAAAAACAAACGTTAAAAAAAATAAATAATCATAATTCACTTACGTAAGGTGACCTATACATTTATTTATTATCTAACACTAAAATATTACTTGAAATAGACTAGCTAAACTAACCCTCAAAACAATATCGTGGTTTGATAGGCATTTAACACATACAAACCTGCTCAGTTTACACTGAAGAAGGCACAAGCCAAAACATTTGTCTACTTGATTTAAAATCAAATTGCAATACAACAATTGGGTCTATTTTAATGAGCTACACTCTGAGAGATCTAAATAAAAAGGTGCACACTACATATATAATATATATCTATATATATATCTATAGATATATATATATATATATATATTATATATAATTAGGTTTATATATTTTGTACCACTGTACCAAATGTACCACTTTTGAAATGGTGGTAATCAGTAAGATTTACTGGGATAATTGTGTTCTTTAAAGGGAAAGCAATGTCAGCAACCATTAACTTAATTTGCACAAAATAATAATTTGAGGATTTGGTCAATGAGTTTTAGAGCTGTGTAATTTGAAAACAGTTATCTGGATTTCTTAGCAGGAAGAAATGAGATTAAATACACTCAGAAAAAGGTTTAGTTGCCACAGGCTAAGGCTGTTTGAAATCCATCTAGTACCGTTACTGTAGCAGCTAGAGATGGAAAATTTTTTTAAAAATTTAAAAAGTATACTAGATTTAACAGTACACTCTGAAATATTCCTGGTGGTTAGTGCTGGGAACCTGAGCCTATTTCTCCTGGATCCATTCCCTACGCAATGATAAACCATATCAGTAATTCAGGGCTGTAATCCAGTCTTCTAGCTATCACTCCAAACCTTTCATTACTGATTACTAGGCAAAATCATATGTCAGTTCTGAACCTAACATGTCAGTTCTGAACCTTTACCTAACAACGACAATGAAACATGGGTAATGTATGATAATTAAGGGGCAATGGCATTGCTGTAGCGTGTTACGAGGTAAACATGGAATGCAATGGAAATGTACCTACCTCTGTTTGTGTGAAATAATCACTGCAGTCCACTGAAAGAGATTTTTTGACAGCAGGGTTCGCAGTGGTTTTAGAACAGGTGTCATTAATCACTGTCATCTTTTCCGTCATTGATTAATAGCAGAGCTGCTGACCTCCAAAGGAAACGACGGGAGGGCCATGTCCGGTTGTTACATCATAATATATAGAGAATGTAGTGAAGGTAGCGGCAGTGCTCCAGTTGAGGGGGAACAGAGTTAACAAAAAGAAAAAAAATCTTTCCCCTTGATACAGTCAGGAGGTGAGGAGGACAGACAGACCGGATGCATTAGAATAAAATACTTAAATACTTAACCAACTGATATCCCTGGCCTTTAGTCTTAGTAGCTTTCTTTTACATAATCTAAAAGCAGTATGGTGCGATCAGCTATGTAGCCTTTTTTTTTCTTTTTTTTTTGCCCTGCCACGTGACGTATTTTAGATGTGCACGACAGTAATCTTTTGGCGAATTGGCGGACAAACGTGGCGTGCCAAACACACAGTGTACAATCTGAAATGTCAAATAGAAAGAGAAAATCTAAAGCGGGTCATTGTAAAGATCGCAGGAGTTTTTAAAATTAGAAAATAAAAACTGGAAGGGCAACAATGGCGGCGTTTCCATGCACAAGTCATGACAGTTTTCCTCATGACGGGTTTGCCGTACTTTTCAGGAAATGCTTTGCTATGCAGCTCTGATTTAGGAAAAAAAATCAACCGTACCAATACAGATTATTGTGGATTATATAGCCATTGAGGGGAGGGGATATTTAAATGACTATGTCTGCTTGCTAAGTAGGAAAAGACTCGTGAATATCGTGAGGATTGCTTCATGCGTTGCCATGAAGATAAAAACATTTAACAAGAGAAATGAATTCACGTTTTGTCGCGCACATTCTGCGCCAATAACAAAGCTGCTTCTAATAAATAAAATATTCGCCTTTCCAAACAATTTGTATTTATAGATGTTTAATAAACATATTTAAATGTAATTTAAATATATTTAAATTAAGTAATTGAATGACAAGAGGAAAACCACATTTTCAAGTTCATAAATCGGTAATTCTATAAGAATATTTTATTAAAGTGACATTATAAAATATTGAGCAGAGGGCATTCATTTCTGTATTGCAGGTTTGTAGGGTGGATGATCTGGTTTATGTAGATTGAGAAATAACAATAATAAATAAATAAATTAAAATGAGTTGCAATGATAAGCTTTGCCCTAACTTCAATGTGTATTTTTATGCACCGAAATTGATGGGAGGTCACATCATTGCCGCCTGTTCAGTACAAATTTGCTTTCCAACTTGACATTTTATTGGCTCAGGTTACATCCACTTTGTAATATGGCTCTATAGTCAAACTGTGTTCCATAAATTCGGTGCTAGAATTATTTTTTTCTGAAGGCTATAAACCTCCACATGAGCTGTCAAACAATACGTTTGTCATACACAGCATCTATAAAATAAACCATATGCACGGTGACTTACAGAATACTTATTTTCTTTTATATTGTGTTCCTAATAATACAAAATAAATGCTTTAGAAACAATGTCAGTAATACTGAATTTGTGTTAAACTTTTTGTGTATAGAGCCCAGTGTGTCAGGAAAATTCCATAATGTTTGCATTAAAAATAACATTTTATTACACATTAAGGTCCCTGTATAATAGTAAGGCATTTTAAATATTACAGTGCATATTTACTAGTGTTTTTTTATAGTCTAAAACAACAATTTGATTACTTTTCTACTTTGTTTAAAGTTTAATACTAGTTTAGAGTTTTAAAAATCCATAGAAAGTTCACATTGACCGTCTAATTTCAATGAAAGAGAAATGATCAGATAACCTATTTCACATCAAGTGATTGCTCAGCTCCCCTTAAATGCTTATTTATTTTATTTTTTTGCCATTGTAATCACTAATACTTGTATTGATCATTTATGCAGTGGCAGAAGAGACACAGTCCGAAACAGGGCTTGTACGAGCTGTGCCAGGTTCCAGTTATGCAGTGGCAGGAGAGACACAGTCCGAAACAGGGCTTGTACGAGCTGTGCCAGGTTCCAGTTATGCAGTGGCAGGAGAGACACAGTCCAAAATGGTATCCCATCAATTTGTCACACACTTTTCATCACCAACAGTTCATCACCAGAGAGAATTCATCACAAACTTTTCACCAGCGACAATTCATCACGGACAGTAACTCACTGATTAAGGCCACAATGTATCATTAAAGCTGTGCTAAAAACAAATAGAGCTGTAATAAATCATAAGTAACAGATACAATACGTATTCACTTACAAATTACATAAATAAAACCCATAATGTACTAACTTTTACTAGTTCGTGACCACCCAACTAACTAACAAACAAACAAGCAAAAAAACAAAACAAAAATAACAAATGTGCTCTTCAAACCTTTATTTTAACACTAGAAGCGCCGAAATTTTGAACTACCTACAAACGCTGCACCGGTCGTTTGCACCTGTATTGTTTTAAGCAGCTGTGATATGATAATGTACCCTCCTTGATGAATTGTCGCTGGTGAATTGTCCCTGGTGATGAACTGCTGGTGATGAATTGTTGGTTATGAATTATTGGTGATAATTGTCATAGACCCATCAGAAACAGGGCTTATACCCCGTATTAATCCTACTACTCAGTATCAGATACTCCTGATTTACTACCTGGCATTACTGATGCTCCATCTGAGGCAAAACAGATCAGGCGCTCCTGGAGAATTTGTTTTGTGAAACCATGACGGGAAAGAGTTGAAAGCAGTGCTTTATGTATTGTTTTTGCATTGCTGGCAGCAAGTTCCACTACATCAAGGAAGAATGTTACAGGTTCATCTGAATCACAGAGGCAATGTAGATATAAAACAGACTTTTTTACTGACTGTAGTAGACTCATCAATCAGAACTGCCAATTTGGATTCACTCCTTAACACTTTCTGCAAGTTTTTTTTTCCTCATTTCATTGCAATATGATGAGAAGTAGTTGCACATGACTTATCAGGATGCAAGCCCCATGTCAAGGCCATTTAGAACTTGCAAATCACTGTCAGTAAGCAAGTCCGTAAATGGCTTCTCTGATTTTACAGTCTTATAAACGGTTCGAAACACTCCATCTATTATTTCATACTGATCTTTTTAAATTTCTGCAATGTTTCAGTTCTTTTTTCTTTGGCTTATTGCATAATTCTCTCAGCTTCCTTGTAGGCCACAGAGTTTAAAGATTTTCTCACCCAAAGACATCCGCTGTCTCTCATTGGTGTCCCTATGACAGCTTACTGCAACTCTTGCCCTTTCATCAGACAGGTGAATGTGTCCAATTACTTTTTTTCCAGCAGAAATCAGCCAAGGGTGTGTGTGTGTGTGTGTGTGTGTGTGTGTGTGTGTGTGTGTGTGTGTGTGTGTGTGTGTGTGTGTGTGTGTGTGTGTGTGTGTGTGTGTGTGTGTGTGTGTGTGTGTGTGTGTGTGTGTGTGTGTGTGTGTGTGTGTGTGTGTGTGTGTGTGTGTGTGTGTGTGTGTGTGTGTGTGTATTGTTTTCTTTTTTTCTAAAAACTGGTTTAATTAACTGTCTAATTATGTTTGCCAGCGAAGACCTGGAACCTGGCAGCCGGCACAGCTGGTATTTGTTTTAGATAGAAAAAAACTGCTACACCCCTTCAAAAATATTTTTGGTAAAAAGCGTGAAGATTACTTTTAACTGCATTTGACTCTTAAGAAAAAAAACAAAAACAAACTTTATGGACAGCTTAAAAAATGGACTAGTCTTGAACTTAAACTCTGACTGTGAAGTGGCTGATTGTGAGAACATACATCTGTGAGTAGATTTCAGGAGTTACAACTCAAGCACTGGGTAGCACCGATATCCACTGATATCCACGCCATTAGAGTATAAGCTTTCTGGCTTAAAATCGGAATGTATTTTTTGGCACCCTATATTATATTTTTTGGAATATACAGGGGTGTGCAATTTTTGAAAAAAAACTTGTTGTCCAAGGGAGAAAATGCTAGAAAAATCTACCTGTCCTTCTTAAAAATCTACCTGTCCTTCTTAAAAATCTACCTGTCCTTCTTAAAAATCTACTTGTCCCCTCCCCACCATACAAAACACACACAAAAAAGTAGAACTTAACTTGTAGAATTTTGGTTTTATATTATAGCAGTGAATTATTATACAATCAATTAGTGATTAACAGGGGCAGATCTATCCTTGACTGGTTCACTACATTTTTCAAGATACACAAAAGGTTCCATGTGACCCCACTCACCTCAACAAATGTATAACATACTTTAAGGAACACCATGTGGAACATATTTGCTAGTAAATTTAAGTACCACACTAAGAGTACAACTATAATAAACAATACTTGGAGTTATGCAAATATAAAAATTGCTTCTGACTCTTTCTCTATAAGCTAATTTCAGCTCCTGATGTACAGGTGTTTTAGTTTATTGCATTACAGATACCAGTGCTTTGTGGAATCCAGATTTGTCTTGACATTCTTTCAGTTTTGTAACTGCTGAACCGCAGATTTTTATAGGACTTGTGTATAGTTTGTACTGTTTTTCTACCAAAATGCACCCAATGTTTACAGTAGGCTCCATCAAATTCTGCAAAGAAAAAATGTTTTTTCTTTTGTTTATTTTTAATATATACACATTTTTTTCTAAACAGTGCACAGCATTTTACAGCTATTTTTCTGTAAATATGGAAAATGGCAAACTAGGTTAGGAACAATAAAATCATATATATATATTTTTTTTGCCAGGGAAAGTTTGTTCTGAAATGCTTCTAAACAGTAAACTTCCCAACAAGTGCACGCTTGACCACAAAGTAGACTCAGAAATAATTTTATAAATTACACAACACGGTTTTTCTAACCTGCTAATACCTTAGCGAGTGGTGTTATTACTTTACTAGATTGCTGCATTTAAATGCCAGGTTCATGTATTAAGAAATCAGTTTCACTTATTTGCTAATTTACAAAAAACTTAAATAAGACCTTCAATTTATAATATTAGTCTGTGCCTTGCCAGAGGATCTCTTGGCAGCCATTTCTGGGTTTCCTTGTAACCAATTGAAGATCAGCTTTTTCCACAGCTAGCCAATCATAAGTGACAGGAGAGGGCCATAAACACTTTTTAGAAAGTTTGTGTGTAGGTACTAGACTCCCACAGTTCAGTTTTCAGAAACTTGTGTGGCTCTTTAGAAATATACCGGGAGTATCTTTCTAGCAACAGAATGAACACAGGAAAAATAAATAAATAAAAACTAGTTGTTCGACGGGCAAAGTATTACACAAAACTTGTAGTCCCTCACACAAATCTTGTTGTCCCGGATGTTGGGTGATATGAATGAATCAATAATATTTAAAGAGTATAGCTAATCTTAATGTGACATCAATGCATAAATAAAGGCTTGACTATAATGGGTTTGTATACCTTAAAGTTCCTCTATATAGCGTACATCCTGTAAAACACATTGCTGCGCTTCTAAAATAAAAGAGAATGCGTAATATTGCTAACACGCATGTATTTTCATTTTAAAACATGATATCTGGGTCTGCTGTAGGGTAAGGAAATCTGTTTGGTCACCAGAGCAGTGAAATTGTCCCCACTCCTTCGCTCTTTCTTTCCTGTCATAACCAACCAGCTACTTCCCTAATGACTGACATGCTTTACAGCCACTAACATGCTCGACCCCAAAGACAGAGGTGAAATGACCTCGGAAGTGCAAGGGTAATGCATGTCCTGGAAAGCAAGGAAAGAGAGTGAGAACTTTCTTTAACCTAGAAGAGTACCAGACGTGTTCAAATGAAAATCCGTGTTTGTGATGTCAGTGAATGGAAATGCACAACAGGGAAGATCTGTGATCAGTGTGATTTGTTATGTACATGGGTGACATGCCTCTTTATTGCAGGTCAATCATGACTGATCTGCACTACCTCAGTCAAACAGACGGGGCTGGTGACTGGCGAGAGAAGGAAGCCAGGGACCTGTCCAATCTGGTTCAGAACAGAATCACATACCTTCAGGTAAATTGCAAGAAATCCCTTCAACCATCTGAATTTGCATTAGATCATGTTTTTAGCAGTTTTTTTTTATCCCATTGTCTGTGTCCCTTATCATCATTTAGTAATTGTTAGTTTGTATTTTGCATTAAAAATCTTTAACAGACTTAGGGAAGGAGAAATTGCTGCTGGCCACCCCTAAAGCTCATATATATATACTAACCTCATTATAGAAACTGCACCTTGATGAGGCTTGTAAAAAAACATGTCTGTATCCATGAGTGTAGATTAACAACACATATAATTAAATATTAAACATAAAACAAACATATGAAAATTCAAAAGGTATACATGATACAGTAAAATTAGAGTGCACAGCTAAACTATGGAAGGATCTATGAATGTATAGATATAAATTCATGCTTTATTGGCATGACTAACATTAGCGGTATTGTCAAAGCAATTAAATGCGTAGCATGTGTAATAACATCTCGTACAAAAAAAATCAGTATTACTGAAATTTTGCACAATGAGATAATAAAAAGTATGGAAAAATACAGATTAAATAAATAAAGCAATAATATGTTCATGGTAATTTAAATGGTAAATAAAATAATATTTACAGTAACAGTAAATAATGATATCAATAATAACAGTCTAGTAATAATAATAGTTTTTCTGGGTTGGTCATTTTTGGGAAATGGGGGAGGGATATTGTACATTTTTTCAAAATAATTTTTCATCATTTGGGAGTATTTATTACAATTTAGGAGAAAGTGTATCTGTCTCTACCTCTCCTGTCTCAAAGTGACCACACAGCCGATCTTCACTGGGCAGTCAGGGTTTTTTGTGTCTGCCTTTTTTTATGGCCAGGCTGTGGTCACTGAGCCTGTACTTGGTCAGGATCTGTATCTGTCTTGTATCCCTGATAGTGAAGAAATACTCTGCTAGGGTGTAGTTTCTGTTTTGGGCCCTGTGACAGGGTGCTCGTGTCACGGGTGTGGGTAGCCGCTGATTATGCATGACAGAGAGACAATGGAGGTGGAGTTGAAACCCCAGCACAGGCGCACAGGATTTATTAATACAAAAAAAGAGAGGAAGTAAACAAAGGTGGTCATGGGACGTTACCAGCCATGGTAACGCATAGAAGACACATACAGCAAGCTTTACAAAAGGCAAAATAAAACTCAGTAAAAAAACTACAAATAAAAGGTGCCACACAAGAGGAGCACTAGCCTTATAAACAGGTGTCCCGCTCCAGGAACCACCTAGACTATGTAACCCTCACTGTACATCCAATGGGATCACTATCCCCTAAACTAACCTACTAATGAGCCGGTATACGACGACTCCTGCTGCTTCATACGGCCTTGGCTGGGCATTGCCTTCACAAGCACTGCATGCAGTTTTAGGGTTCGCAGCTGTCATTCCTGCAGAGCGGACTCTATTCTCCTGAGTATACGCAGCTCCCCTCTGTATCATGACGTTGCAGTCGCCCAGAGCCATCTCCACCGGATGTTTTTATGCTGACAGACACTCGGTCAAGACCTGCACACCTGCTGATTGAGGACCAGCACAGCCAATCACTTGCTGCCATTCCCCTCAACCAAGCATAGCAGGCAGCAAGTGTCAATTGAGCGCCCGTCTGTAAACAATAATTTAATCACAAATCAACTCCAAAAAGACACAATAAACCCATTCCCACATACAAATAACACAAACAGTAATTCCCCATCGTGCAGGGCAATCACCCTGCCACAGGCCCGATAGTAATCAAGTTTATTTTGGGATTTAGTTTCGTTGTCCCAATGTTCCAAATACGATCGAAACAATGCAATTGTTTATATATATATATATATATATATATATATATATATATATATATATATATATATATTTTCTTCACCTTTCTTGTAGAAGGCAGAAGCTAAAATAACATCATAGACTTTGATATACAGTAGAGTAGTGAAATAGTTACAAGGAGATTCTGATTGGATAAAATCCAGATGATGTCAGGGTTTTTAAGTAGCAAAGGAATTTGGAAACATCAGGTTTTAAATGACACCTATTTTTTTTTTTTTTTTCTTTTTTAAGGACCAGGATTATAATGTCTGTGCTGATATCTGCTGCTGTCAGTGGCACAATTGGTGACGATTGTTTATCCAAACTGTACAGTGTTGTGTAAGATAACACGATTTGGAAATCGAAAGTGAATTCTACTTGTCATACATAAAGAAGGAAATACAACATTAGTATCCAAAGTAATCAATAACACCTTCAAATGGAGCACAATTTTGTCATGTTTGAAACAGGAGGAATAATAAGCAGTCATATGGATTTCAGCATGGCGCACATAGCCAGACACAGCTGAAGCAATACCATTTGTGTTTAGCATAATAATATTCACTTTTAACACAGCCGTTCTAAGCTTGGTCTTATCAGGTTCATATGGCAGCCATTAGTCATGCTTAAAAGGCTTTTTTTATTTTCTACTTTAGCAAGTGGTAGCCAAACAGAGCCCCATCAACAGATGACTTTCCACACTTCATTAATAAAAAGCGTCACACTCTGTCTTGCATAGAATCCTTTGGACGCTGGCATCTGTCACTGGGAGCTCCAGCCCCCTATAGCTCCTTGAGAAGCATTGTCACTGGCTTCTTCTTTTCTAATGAGTTTGAGCCCATGGGAGAGAGCCTGTCCGCGATTTCATCCCGATTAACCTTTGTATTTCATGGTGCCTGGCACTGTCGTTAATCTTCTTATGAACTTTGAAACTCTGGCCGTCTTTCCCCTTCACTCTCCCGTTTTGAGACTCAATCCTACCATTTATCTAAGCCAATGACTTCAGCTGTCAGCCCCCTAGAACAGGAACATTAACACAAAATCAATGTCTGTGCTCAAGCAGTACATACAAGGATTGTAGCTTTTAGCACCAGAGAAAGGGAAAAGTGTACCGTTAATGTAAACAGTATGGAGATGCTCTTTGTACGTTTAAGGCATGCCGAGGCTCAGTGACTTTATTTATTTATTTATTTATTTTAACAGCGCTACTTACGGAGGTGGCTTAGAGGGACCCGAAATGTGTGCCCACTATACTAGTTGTTTAGAAATGTGGTGCCGTGCATTTAATTAAAGGAGTTATAGCTAATAAAATTATTCCATAAATCTTACCGGCTGTGCAATTCCAGTCTCACATGTGCAGTTTGAAATTATATCAGGCACATAATAATGATATCTGGTGCATTTAAAGTTAAAGAAAGCTGTGTTTGAATGTCTTGCTTTCAAGTAGTGTTGCACTTCCATATAACCCCTTGAAGGCCTTCATTTCTGTCATTAACCAATCAGCTGCCTCCCCTAACGACTGACATGATTTGTCCCCGGAGTTGGTGTAATGGCAACTAAGTTAAATAATAACTGACTACCTGAAAGTAAGGCATGCAAACTAACCTTTTTAATACAAAATATGTTCCAGTATATGGTATCCAATAGACTTTTATGAAGGGATAATAGTAAGCACTTTAATGGCAGGTGCATTTGCAGCACAGTTACCTGATAATTCCCTGAAGGAATTAGAGGCTGATAATCACTGAGGAATGGTTACATTTCCCTGCAGACCTATTTAAACAACTTGCAGGTCAAATCTCTGTTGTATTTTTTTTTTTATCAATATTTACAGTCTAATTTGCTAAATATCACCCTGTTAATGTCATCCTCTACTGATTATCACAGCATTGAAATGACTTGGCCAGAATACAATGGGATAAGCTCCTGTTAATTATATTTATTGTCACCCTCTGGTTAGTATCACTCACATTTATCAGTCATTCAACTGATATTCACCCCACTTAATATCACTTTGGTAAGTAAAACCGTACGACTAAAAGGTGCATACTGCAGCACTGCAGTGCATGTTGAGTGGGTATTGAGTAGAAATGGTATTAATGAACACTACTGTCATCAATGCAGTACCCACAATACTGTGTTCTGTCAGGGCTGTTGGTGAATTCCAGATAGTCAGCTCTGCTCATTGCCACCACTTCCACTCTGTGTCTGAAGTCATATTTAAAGGGGTTTACTTGATTTCTCAAATCATGGAGTTGTAAGATGCATCATTTATTGATAACCTGTGAATAATAGTATCGAAAGGGACCATTACTATGAAACTACAATGAATTATTGATGCGCTCTAGCCTGCCAGTTTTGGTTGGTCGAGTGACAGCTTCATCTCCACCCTGCTTTGATTCAGTAATGGCCCTACTTGTGTGTTTAATGAGTGAGGTGCAATCCCAGGAGCTTCATGTAACACAAAACGGGTATTCCATTAGCTCCTGGAAATGGCTTGTGGTTACCAAGTCCTCAGTGATGACTGCATATATAATTAAGAAAGTGTGCATCCTTTTGATTTTAACAAAGACTCAGCAACACACAAAACTTGTGGTTGCATCACAATGCATCCTAGCAGCACTAGATTCGAACAAACCTGAACGTGCAAGAAATCAATTACTAAGTCAAACATGCCGCCACGCCATGACTGCTAATTCAGAATCAGAGCCATCAGTATGACCAAAACATTGATGACCATGACATACATCGCTAGCAGGTACAGAATAGTGTAGAATAAGGACAAGCAGGGAAATGTTTATTCACAATTGACACATTTGATGAGAGTGATGTGTTAAACTACTCTCTACGTATATATATATATATATATATATATATATATATATATATATATATATATATATATATATATATGTGTGTGTGTGTGTGTGAAAATACAAATCACAACTTTAGGTGTGTAAGCTGTTGTTAATGACGTTTAGAAACCAACTCAAAATATTGTTTCTCTTAGCATTGGAATATTGGTTTTGGTTTTGAAAAATAAAATCTCGGGAATTGGACACCAAATCTCTTGATTTCTAAGATCCAAGATGATTTCTGCAACGATGGGGTTGGCAATGCTGTAAACACAGAGGGGTACATCTCAGCTTTTTATCAGAAAATGTTACAATCACCCTGGATTGCATCAACCACACAGATTGTAGATCAAATGAACCCTTCACTTGTTTGGTAGGAGTTGACAGGAGTAACTTTGAAAATATGTTGTATTTTAAGCGTTCATCACCTTATAAAACCCAGACATCCCTAAACTATTATACTTCAACTCTTCTAATGTGTCTGACATACTGCAGAACAGCCTATATAGAGTAACATCTGTTCAATTTCTTTCATGATAAAGATATCAGATTTCTTTAAAAGCTTGGGTTTTTTGTGTTTTTTTTACTGAAAGATACTGTAATCATTTTGTGAGTTCAGTGACAAGATGGTGCTGGCATTTGCCAGTATAAAGATGATAGCCTTATGTTGCATATATCTGTGGCAGGCAACTGGAACTGAAGAGCAGCTCCTGAACTCAGGGCAATGCATCATAGCACAGACAACATTGGAGTAATTGCAGTAAAAACCACAATAATGATTTTAAACATTATAAAAAGTTAAAGAGACAGTACAAAAAAGATAGTTCACAGTGTGAGCGCCTTAGTCTATTACGCACCGTGGATCATTTCAACTCAGCAGCATCTTCCTGGGTCATGTTGCTGGCTGAAAAGCGTGTCAGTCCTTAATACTCAAGTAATTAGACCATGGGACCTACAGCACAGGAAGTCAGGTGTCAGGGAACAGCAGGTTAAAGTGCTTGTAATCTATAGTATGCTCATCTCTAATTAAAACTAATAGGCCCAGCGATAATGGCTGGGATTCGCCCATGTGTCTTACACACATTGTGTTAATTTAGCATGCAGTGTCTGGGAAGTTTGTTTAGCCAAAGGCCTGAATGAAAGACTTATTCAGGTAATTGACACACAATTATCAAATGTCTATGTGGTAACATAAGTAGCATTTTTCTTTCATGCTGAAGTTAAATGCAAAAACAAGAGAGATTTTTAACAACCTGCATGTACACAGCAAGAACCCTGATGCACAGAGTAAAATGGACAGAGTATGTAATCCATGCATCACAGTCTCAATATACCTGAAGCCATTAGCTAACATTAATGGCAATTAGCATTTGAAATACTAATTTGCATTATTACGATCAAAATAGAAACTATGACTGCTTTTTGAAGTGTGCTTTAAAGAGTAATTGCTTGATTGTCTGTGCATTATGTGAAAGATTTGACCAATTTTAAGGTTCGTAGCCCCTTTAGAATTTGCCCAGACACAAGATTTAAAATGTTTTAATAGCACTTCTATGCCGTTTTATTAATTACAGAAATCAAAACCGAATGAACAAAACCAAAACAAAACCTAACTCAGCTTTTGGAGCACTACCTAAACTGTTCAGGAACTTAACTAACCAACAGGACAGCTAAGACTATTTTTTTTCCCAAAAGGCCTCACACCGTACCTTTCTCTTTCTCGCTTTCTTTAAATACCCTGCACCTGGTTCTAATTTACAATGATAGCCAGGTACAGGGGATAATTAAGAATACATCAATTAAACAATTAACAAATGTGCATTTGCACATGTTTTTTTATTAGCAGGGAGGAATTGGTATCAGGTTTTCTAGTTTTACAGGAACAAACCTGTTACTTGAATTTGCCACAAAGACACAGAACATGTTAATTCCATGCCAATTACCTATCTTGAGTGGGAGACTTTCATTCAGGGGCTTTGTAACATCAAGGCTGGATTAAAGGGATTCCAGTTGAATGGAAAGGGATCTGTAACACAACCTCCGCCTCGAAGACAGTGGGAAGCCAACATGCAACACTAGATAACTGAAGGACGTAATACAAAATTCCAGATCACAGTTTAATGGAAAAGGCATAAAAAAAGATTAGTGGAAGATTTAAAACATTAAAAATGTTTTTACACAAAAATACAAACAAAGTTACACCTCCTAGCTAAGGACTTTTTCAGACCTGTCTATGAGAGGGTGAACCAGTATATCTCCTTCAGTCACGGCGTGTGTGTAATTGTGCCATGTTAAATTTCCTGTCTACAGTATGTATCTATTTTAGAATGCATAATGTTTTGGGTTTTTTTCAGATTTCACAAGGCAACTTCTCGAACTCTATAGAGTTCATACAAACTGTTTTAAAATTTTTAGAAACTAAATAAAAAAATTGTGGCTGATGGGGATATAAAGAGCCCCTGGCTCCACATACTCACATATCTCCACCAGTCACAATATAGGTTCCTTTTTAGACTCATAAAGCATTTTAAAACACAATATTTTACATTCTTTTACCAGAACCATATTTTAATAATGATCTGTTTTGAATGACCTCTACCGTGATCGTTTTTACTTTCCCACCAATCTTAAATAAGACAAGAGTTTTAGTTTTACCATATAACTCTGTGGCAACTTCTAACATGCAGAAATGCCAGACACATTGCAACGTACAGACATAGCAATCTGAACTGCGAGTCCCTCTGTAACTGTCAGGGCAGGATTTACCCACGCGCATCCGGTAAATACACATTGTTTCTTTGCTTTGCTTTGTTTGTTTTTTTTGTTTTAGTTTGTTTAAAAGCGATCCAGAACTGAGTACTGTGAGCTGCACCCTTCAGTACACGCCAGCCTTGCAAAAATACCTAAAACAAGGATGCGTTTTAATAGCGAACTCTAGAACAATAAATACAATACACAGTGATTTATTACATTTGCCAATATACCTATTACCCATTAAGTACCAAATATTTTTTTCTTTGAAAAAATCAGAGCACAAGCTGTATTGATGTAATTTGATACATTACATTTAGACTTAACTTTGCGGTTAACAACATTAAAGAAGGTTATCATAACAATAGCGTTAAAGAGAAAATAAAAATAAAAACAGGTAAATGCTCCAAAAAATTATCGGTGTCACACATCCCGTATGTCAGTTTCTGAGGATATTAGACGAGCTGTTAGAAGTATGATGGTCTTGACTTGTTAGAGCCCTTGAGTTTTCATTGAACCCGGACTAAACATTTCCATCTGCAACTGGGACTGACTTTGAGTGCTTCGAATTCAGACTCAGATTTACATCAGCAGCAGATCGACATCAGTTTCAGTTGGGACTGTCAGCCCCAGTCAGAATTGCGTGCTGGCAGAACTCGATCTTTCCAACTCGCACTGGTGCAATAGACAAGAGAGTTCTGTGGGCAGAACATGAGTGCTGTCAATACTTTTCAGAGACATACTGGAGGTTGGTGAATTAATTTATGACTAGGAATTGTACAGATACGTACATACATATATTTGATACATATAAAAACCTTGACTCTTGTGTAGTGTCTGGTTGCAGATGGAACTGGCTGCAGCCCATTTGATAATGAAATGAGATGATAGAGTTTTTCAGACTGGTTTCATGGTGAAAATGGAAATGTGCCAGTACTTTGCTCATGTGAAGGACAGGTTTCATTCCGAGAGCATAAAAAATATAATATAATAATGTTTAGTACCACTTTTCCTACTTTGCATGCTTTTTTTTAATGTGAGTGCCATCTTTTAAAACAATATCATCTTTTATTATTCATCCCCTCTCATAAAGCTAAAGACTGAAGTTGTTTAAAGATGGCACTCACAATAAACAATGGTAAGAAGAATGAACCTAATAGGAAAATTGCATCAGTGGACCAGCTGTACATGGGGTTTGGTACACATGGAAAGAAAAGAAGAACGTGGCAACAGACAACTTAGTTTCTGCAAGTATGCCCCGGTGCTAGTTCCATTAAAAGGTGACACAACTTCTGTGGTAAATCTTTCATTTTTGGCCCTCATGTAGACTTGTGTTCTTAAATTGTATTACAATATTTTACTCATCATTCTCAATTAGCCTCTTTACGCAAACAAGCTTTATTGCAATATACAGAACTATGCATATTGAAACAGTTGCTCTCTAATTTGCTTTGATGCCACTGTATTACAATCCCACATTATGACAAAGACAGACACTGTTCTTGGTATTGCCATTGTTAAATTAAGTAGCAAACAGAAAATGGAGAAGTCCAGGCATTGCATCAGTAGTCTGAGAGCACAAGTGCATTACTGTATGAAATACACAGCGAAGCACTACCATTGTATAGTATTCAGAGAAGACA
The DNA here is from genome assembly GCF_017654505.1 of Polyodon spathula. NCBI lineage: Eukaryota > Metazoa > Chordata > Actinopteri > Acipenseriformes > Polyodontidae > Polyodon > Polyodon spathula. The sequence continues at coordinate 17,182,403 of NC_054545.1, forward strand.
TTCTTATACGAAACGTATATTGACACCACTCATACAACTCTTCTACTATAGAAAGGAGTTGCAGAAACTTTTCAAAGTTAGAAATGGTGACAATAGTATGCAAATAACACAGAAGAAACTCAGTATTTTTTTATTATAATACTATTCATTTGTAAAATCATGCGCAGGATGCACATCATGTTTTATTGTCACCTGAAGCTGTAACACGTTGCAGTGTTTTGCATTCCACTGTATTGTACAAAGGTATGTCAGAACATTTCAAAACGGTGCCTTAGCAAACTCCTTACCTGGAAACTGCTCTCTGTGCTACGTTTGAAGTTGGCTTATCTAGACCATTTTATTTTATTCAGTCAAGTCCCCTGTTTCCCGTCCTTTTTCTAGGCTGAAGAGGTTAGATTTTTTTTAACCTTTCCCCATAGCTCATGTCATTAAGTCATTGTGATTCTCTGTACCTTCTAGAATGCAATGATGTATTTTGTGTCGTGGGTTAAGTCGTTGAAAGGTTTCATGAACTGCTTGTCGACAGTTCAACACAGAGCTGACCTAAAAGAGCCATACTGATGACCTGGGAAATCTTAAAAACATAATGACAAGACATACAATAACTTGTGTTTACTAAAGCTCAATAGTGGATGGAATATTAGCCAACACATTTTTTTAAAATAGTTGCCAGTCTGCTTATTAAACATGTGTCATGTTTAAACACAACACCGATTTTGCTGCATTTTGGCTGTACAGTACTTGCTTCTAACAAAGACTACCAGTTTCCCCTGTAGTCTTTTCAAACCCCTTAAGAGCCTGAATGGGATACTTCCCATTGAATCAAAATAGCCATATTGGGGAGATCAGTGAGCTATATGCTGTATGGCTTAAGAGTCATCCACTGGACAGCTATCTGTATCACAGAAAAACTGCAAAATAAAAAACTAGTTTAAAAGTGTCAGAAATAAACCAAAACAGAAACATACTGGGACTGAATTCTGCACTAACCACTGAATAACTTCTCCCCTCTGTACCACATGCCTATGAATATGTCCCTGCATGTTAAAATCACATTGAGATGATTGATGACAGTAGTTCACGTAGGTCAGAGAGTGCATTATTTCAGAACTGATTTGATTTTGTTTTTTTTTTCCCCCCTAATCTCAGAACCCCAAGGACTGCAGCAAGGCCAGGAAGCTAGTTTGCAACATCAACAAGGGCTGCGGTTACGGCTGTCAGCTCCATCACGTTGTCTACTGCTTCATGATCGCCTACGGCACCCAGCGCACCCTCATCCTGGAGTCCCAAAACTGGCGCTATGCCACAAGCGGCTGGGAGTCTGTCTTCAAAGCCGTCAGCGAGTCGTGCACTGACAGATTGGGAACATCCACAGGCCACTGGTCAGGTAAGGAGCATAATTAACAACAAGCTGCTGGAGTTGCTTTGCTGCGGGCTCCAGGGATTGCTTGCGTTCGATTCTCTTCCTGGAGACGACGAGTGGCAGCAGTGGCTATTTTGTCTCGTTCAAGTATCTTTCTCCTACTGAGATTAGCTCAGGCAAGTGTATGCACAGACGGGGGAAAAAGCAAGTCCTATTGATGGACGAATAGCTGATGAAAAACACCAGCAGGGTCTGCTCGATTGACTTCCTGAGACAGTTAGTATGAAGCCATTTGTGTGCCAAGAAAATCAAACCACACGGGTCTCTTTAGAGCATTTCTGTTTGGAAAAATGTTGATGTAAACGACATTGGTTAAAAGCGACAGCGGTATTTAGATCCATCATCGATCAATTGATTCAACTCCAGTGCCCTTGACAGTGCCGTCACACAGTTTACTTACATGCATACATACATACATGAATACAAACTCTTGTAAAATATCTACAGTGTACATTTGTCATTTCTCTGTTTTCCTCTGCTATTCCCATGGTTATAGTTTCCATTTACTATTGTTTACCTTGGTTTTCCATGTTTTTTAATATACTTTACCATACCTCTCTGGTTTTACAGTGCTTACCTATGCTTTACCACGTACATTTTTATCAAAAGACCTTATTACACCAATAAAACTTTGCAAAAACATAGAGAGGGGGGATCCTGTACAACTGAAAAAAAATACCTTTCTGAAATGGTAACTAACAGGGTGCTGATGAGGCTGAACTATGGGGCGGAGGCGAGGGGGAGGGAGGGGGATAAACATATACCATGAAATTGAACATCAATGTAGGATTGCATTAATATGTATTCTGGAAAACCAATTGTTCGCCCCAAATGGCATTCTCAACTGGGCCATTGCTGAAAGCTTCTTCCCTCTCTCAGTTACCTCACATTAAGATCACCACTAATATTCCTTTAGTGAAAGATTGAACTGGAACAGAGAAGCAAAGCATCTATACAATGAATTGGCTGAACACAAAACAACAATAAAAAAGAAACATGATTTTACTGGCGTAATGAGTGAATGGGATATTAGCTTTGGGTCAGGAGTAAGACAGACACATTTAAAACAGAAAATCAAAACTGTATATCTTGGTTCTTTTTCCCCACCCTCTGTGGAAGTATGACAACCATTTTATCATAATAAAGACCACAAAGCAGAGGATTTGTTTACATTAGAGTCCTGCTGTTCTTACAGGTTGCCTGTATCATCGACGCCAGTGTTCCTCAGTCTTTTGACAACAGTTGTACATTCCTCATAAGCAGGATCATTTTTCTCTTTTGACATTTAACTACAGTACTTATTCAAAACGTAAAATGAAATTAAAATACTGATTCATCAAAAGGCACAAAAGCAGAGGCTAATTATAATGACGTTAAGCCATCTACTAAAACACCAGTATTGCAGTTAAAGTGAGTACTCTGCTTTAGGTACGATATTGTTGGCATACCAGTTTGTTTACATTGCCTATGGTAGTTTTGCTGTGCTTTCACATTGCACTGAAATAAACTAACTAAACTCAGTCCTTTTGCCCAAAAGGTGAGACCACCTCTTGAGAAGTTTTGATTTAAACAAACTCGGAATGGGACGGGGTTCTTTTGGAGCATTCACATAGGCTTCTAAAACTAACTGAACCGCACTCAGTTAGAAAAAAAATCAGCCCAAATGATCCAAGTGTTACTGCCTCCCTCCTTGAAGCCTTCCTGCCTTTTAATCACCATGTGAACTGAACAGCCACCCTGCTACTACCTGCAGCCGCAGGTGGGAGGCAGTGTTATGCATAACCTCGGTTTTAGTTCAAAAGCAACAAAATGAAGATCAATTATGTATACCATTTTAAAAGATAAACCTATAATATTTTTATCATGGGTTTGTCGGCTTTGCACTGCTTTTATGTCAAACCCAGTTAGGGGATAATTTAGTGTGAACCATTTCTAATCCTTTGTACAGGGTACTGAGAGGTCTTAACATGTATTAATCTGCTTTGGGTTTTAATTCAAATGTTAATAATGTATGGGCTTATAATGCATTCTATTTGATTAGCAATGAATCTGAATATAGTGACAAGGACAGGGGAGATCCTGTGTGGTTGTTTTGCTACTTTAGTTGAACTCATGGTACAGTTTGGGCTGTTTCTCTGCATCACAGCTAGGCGTTTTTCGCTCATATTCAGAGGCATGGCATTGCCTGCAGGTTGAATGGGGTAACCTCAAGCTGCTGAGTATAACAAGATTGTTTTCATTTGAAACAGGATGCTTAAAGCTGTGATAGCCATGGCTTTTAAACCCATAGGTTTTATTACAGGGAATATAGTAGAGGTGACCGTATAGAGCATTTTGTTGTTTAAAATTCATTAATATACAGATTTAGTATTTAAATAATGGCTATTTTAGATACGGTCACTGAAGAAAGCCTTTACGTGACTGAAGGGCTGTTTAGCCTATCTGTCCATCAATAATCTCTATGGTACAGTACCTGAGTTTTGCACATGCACACCTGATCGCTAAGCGGTCAATTTGCATGAGACCACCGTAGCTTTTCTTGAGGGGTGGCAGGAAAATACTAAGTCAGAGTAACAAACACGCGAAAGCCATGTTGATGGGGATATTTTGTTAACAATTTCTGAGGAGAGATGCTTAAAATCATTTTCATGTTAAAATTGCATATACAGTACGGGCCAAAAGAAAGCAACCAAAGTAAAAGGAAAGTAAAAAAAAAACAAAAAAAAAACAAGGTAAGCTCTGTTTTGTTAAACTTTCACACCTAAAAATATTCACTTTAAATTTAGGACGGAGTTTTTTCAAGCAAAGTAACAAGCAAACAGCCAAGTGAAATGAGGGAAAGTGAAATTGACTGTCCAAAATTCTGAGGTTTTTGTACCCTAAAGGTTTTGAGCAATCATTATTTGTAACATACTTCTTATATACAGTATTGATTTACACAGGAGTCTAAGAACAGTGCACCATATATCTAGATCTAGAGAATCAAATCTATGATGAACCTTGGTTACGACATTCTTCTGGACCGTGTGCCATTGAGATTATCTGAGTCTTTGGATGTGGGTTTTGGAGGAACTTGTCCATCTGTCTGTGTGTCACGTTTACTTTGTGTGAATGTGCTGGATGTGAGATACTTTACTTTTCATGCAATTGATAGTGATTTTGCTTCTAAGCAATAGCAGCAATATCACTGGCTTTTGATCAGAGCCAGACCCGAGGTGTATTTTGAAATCATTTATACTTTTAAAAATACACCAAATTACCCTTTTTGTGACAGCTGAAATGGATTACACTTTTGGTTTTTTTGATGGATAAATGTGTTTGCTAAGAAGCCTTTTATTAGTCTATTTTAGTGTTTACTATTGATGGCTTTCCAGTTTCCATGGTCTTTTGTCACACGTGAGAAGAAGGTTTTATCTTTTGTCCTGTCTCAACTGACAATAAAAACCTTAATCGAAAGTGGTTTTCAGCAATAATTTGTTGCACAAACTGCAACACAATTCCCACTGGAACGAGAGAGATGTTTTGGTGTTCATGAGGTGCAGAGGGTATTTATGGGTATTTATTATAGAGGGTATGCATATCCCTGGTAATGGGGAGTGCGTGACCTTGTACATCACAATGTAGAGAATCGCATATCCAGTTGTGATGGACTTGGCAAAGACTTTCTTTAGCACAAGTCATTGAATTGATGTCATCAAAATCTGGGGGTATATCGCATCTATCTGTATGTCACACTTATATTTTTACACATAGATAGAAAACAGCCCGTATGTCACATTTTTCACATCCGTACTATATGGTGGACGTAGCTCATAGTAGGTCATGATATTGTTAGCTCTAATTTTGTATTTACAGTAATGGCGGGGAAAATACTTGTAAGTATTAGTAACAAAATAACTTATGTTGTGCTGAAGTCAAGCTACTGATAGCCATGGAAATCCGCTACCTGAAATGGGGACGAGGAATGAGATATTCGGGCAACTTCAATAGGATGCTGAGCTTTCAAAACACTTCAAAGGCAACCTTTCATGTGAAAAGAATCAATACAACCAAAAGAGCATGTGAGCAGCGGCACTCAGAACTACTCACAACGATTGCAAATACAAAAAGGGATTTTTTAAGTAAACATTTTCTTTAATGATGTCTAATAAAATTTCAAACCCACACAATGTAATCCAGTTTAAAAATGCATCTTTAAAAAATGGAGTTGCAGCTGTGAGAAGCGAGCACTGCAAGGTGTATAAATCAGGGGGTGTGCACAGACCCTCTTACAGGAGAGCAGGGTGGGGCTGGATATCCCATTGGATCAATGCAGCTACCCACCATCTTTTATAGTCAAAGAGGAAGGTAATCCATCCCAGAGCTGTCTCGTCTAAACTCCACAGCTGTCAGAAGAAAACCAAAAACTCCAGGCGCAGCCACTCTGTATGACCTAATGCATTCATAAAACCCCAGGGATTTCAGACTTCACAGGGAAAAGCACATACAAAAGGTGCAACGTCATTTTGAGGTGTCTCTCCCCTTGTCGTTCACCTGCGATCTTTAGCAGCAAGCTTCATTCATCAGGCCTGCTGCCGTTCCGGCTTTGCTTTCTAAAAGCCAGCCGTCTATTAGATGTAAGATTCATCAGCCGAGCGAGCCGATGCATTGTGCCCTTCAGGCAGAGCAAACGTACCCCTGCAAGGTTTTCTACTTCCATTAAGGTGGTTTGGATTTGTTGGCACGTGGTGATACAAAACAGACTCCCAGGTACCTGGTAAATGCTTTGGTATTTCATGTATTGCCACAGGATGCATGACAGCACCCCCGCTTTTTCATTGTTAAAAGAAACTTCTACTGCGACACAAAATACAAATGCTGCTGGAAAAGGAACACAATCTCAGTAATTATTTAGAGCTTAATACCGGTTGGTCACTTTTGTATTAACTATGTATAGTTATGTATCTCATATTTATTATCTCATACTCTCATGTATCTCATATTTATTATCCCCACTGGTGATGCATATCCTCCAGCAATAGGGATACAGTGAAGGCATCAGTCAGTAGTACTTGTAAGTGAGTTGAGTTCTACATATACACATACATTGCATTCATTCAAATCCAAAGGACAGAATGACCAGGTGATCTCACTGTTCCCAATTATGCTGCATTACTAAGCTTGATCTGAGGTTATCCAGCTGTTTAACTTAGTTTTAAACATACCTTTTTTTTGATACATTGCACTTGGATAAATGCAAAGGATGGACATGAACAACTGGGTTATTTGTCCATCCTCATCCATCACACAACTACAGTACTTCTGCATGTTCATGGAGTATCCTCAACATGACATTTGTGTGTAATTCATTGTGCAACTTTAAAAATGCTCAATCAGAATAGAAGGCAGCACTTAAAAAGAAACAAGTCCAATAGACAACGTTTCGGCTATCACAGTGATGAAGGCACAAGCTGAAACGTTTGTCTGGTGCCTTCAGCAGTGCGCGAGACGAAAAGTGTGTCTACTTGACTTTGTTTCTTGTTTCTTATTAAGTTTTACCTTCTATTCTGTCTGAGCGTGTTGAAGATTTGAAAGTTTTAAACTTTAAGAACAGCATCAGTCTACCAGATCCACCTATAAATAAAAAGAGACAGACTAATCCAGTAGTGATGACGCTTGGTCTGGCGTTTTATTGAGAGTATCTAAATCTAGTGATAGCAGAAGATATTTGTTGTCTTTGCGCATGTGTGTCACACTTTAATTTGCATTTCTCTTAAGAACAGCTTATCCAATTGAGATGTACTTTTAAAACCTGACTATGACATTCTCTACCACAAGATATTTTGAGTATCAGTATCTGGAGGTATATTTTACACATACATAGGTTCTGGTGATATGATAATGAGCGTTTTACATAAACTGGAGTAATACGAATAGATTCAGTAATTGCATGGATAAGCTTTGTGAAGTGGTACAATTCATTTTTGATTTCTGCCAGCACTTAGGTTGCCTTGATAGATTACTGTGAAGGTAATGATAAGGGCTATTGGTCTTAACATCAGAAGTGCTTAAAAAACATCAGTCTGCTGCAGTTCTATAACACCCTCTTTGTATGCATCAAATATTTTTAAACAGTTTTTAAATCTAGCAGTCAAGAATACCCAATATAAAGCCTGGTGTCTGTTCAGGAACCTATGCATATAGATTAGACGCTTTTCCATACGTCGGACAACAAAGCAGCACATTGAAACTGTAACAAGCAAGGAACACTTTATTATTCTTTCAGTGTCAATCCAATCACTTTTAAAATCCTTAATCTTTCTTTAAATAACTGGGTTACTCAGATTCCACACAGGGCTGGAGAATGAAGGGGAGGGTTGGTAGTGGTTATGAACCTCCATGACATGTCAAACGGTCCTGGTTTATCAGAGAAATTGGACTTTGCTTATATTGTGCAAGGAGATTTAATTGTTCATTTAGTATTGTGGAGGTCGGGTTTCCGAAATCCGGTGTGCTTAATCTTAAACTGATTCCAAGGCCTTAGTTCAAGTCTGTCGTTTCACAATCACATCTATGCTGTACATGTATGTAAACATCCCTCACAGACTAAAGAAAGCCCTTTGTTTCTTTATTGGGGGTTTAGCCTGTCTGTTAAGTGTTAAAGAGCCCCCAGCAATGTTTAAAAGAAAGGCATGATGTTACCTTTGCTGTGTCCTGTATTATATTTTTAAACGTATTGCAGACACATTTTTAAGTACACATCATGGGTAACTGGCCAATACATTTCTCAACATTTACTCAGGAGCATTCGGCAGGAGAAATGTAATTTCTCTTCTAAAGATTGCAGTGTATCCAGTTCATGCATCCTCCTGCAACAGTGCTGGATTTCTGTTCCCATAATAGCCAGTCATTTCAATCAGAGCACCAGCATTGTTGCAGGAGGGAAGCATGAACTTGAAACGCTGTGATGTTTAGAAGAAATATTCTCCTGGAGAACAATCCTGAGTAAAAGTTGAAAAACTTACTATTCCCTAATTTATTTGTCTGTGCAGTGTACAGGGTGATTAGAAAGTAAGTTTATCACATCAGTGATATGGTGCTTTGATGTGGTAAACTTTCTTTCTAATCACCCTGTATGTTGAAAAATATATTGTTGATTGTTAAGTGTCTTTTGTATCACTTTAAAGGTACTTTTTTTTAAAATGCATTTTCCAAGCTTTGATTAGTACTAATCGTATTCTACGTCGACGTATAAAACCAGAAACAAAACTTGCAGCTAAGAAGAATCTGAACTACAGAGATCATGTGACTATGAAAAGGGTGAGGATCTGACTCTTCAACTATATCATTTATATATAATATGTAGTTATTATGTGTTCTTAAATGATCATTTATTTGGCATGTTAATAAAGTTGCATATTTTACCTTTGAGGCAGCCTCTGAGCAAGCCTGAGCAAGGTGGAAATCTGAAATGAGGCCGGTATAAAAATTACCACAAGAGATATTCACTCGGAATTTCTTCCCCCCTGAAACAGTGAGTTTGTTAGATATTTTCCATTTGAAATCTTTAACAGACTCACTATTTCAGGGGGGGTGAGTGATGCACAGGTAGTGGACACATAAATGGAAACACCTGGGTAAATGAGGGACACTTTTCAAATATATTGAAATCAAGGGGTTCCACACAGGTGTTGGTCATGCATTAATTAAGCAAATAACATCCCAGCATGCTTAGGGTCGTGTATAAAAATGCTGGACAGGCCCGGTTGTCTATAATTATGGCTGACATGGCCTCGGTGACTTTGAAAGAGGGGTGATTGTTGGGGCGCGTTTAGCAAGAGCTTCAGTGACCAAGACAGCTCAATTTGCTGATGTTTCACGAGCAACGGTGTCTAAGGTGATGTCGGCATGGAACTCCGAGGGAAAGATATCTTCAGCAAAGGGCAAGGGTGGAAACGCATACTCCTGGATCGTAATATCCGCATGACACTTATGTTATCCATATGTCATGGCCTTCTCAGTCACCAGATCTGAACTCAATCGAGCATTTATGGGATATTCTGGAACGATGCCTGAGACAGCATTTTCCACCTGCATCAACCAGGCATGAGTTAATTGACTTTCTCGTGGAAGAATGGTGCCACATCCCTCCTGCAGAATTCCAGAGGCTGGTAGACTATGCCGTGGCGCATACAGGCCATATTGGTCGCACGTGGTGGCCCAGCACCCTATTAATGACTTTACATCAGTGTTACCATTTTTTTGTCCACCACCTTTAGATCCTGAGTGGTCTTTTGTTTCAAAATCTTACCTTTGTTTCACTTCCATTAGCTAAATAGTGCAGTTTTGAAAGAATCACATGTTATAGCAAACATGAATTTTATTGTAAAACAGACATCTGATACTACACTCAGTTTTCAGTTTGCTTGCCTTGCCTTCAAGGAAGTTTTTTACTGCCTTACTAACTTGGTCATTTCACCTCATCCGTGTCTTCTGAGTAGAAACATGTTACTGGCTAGAAGCAAGTCAGTCAACAGAGGAAGCAGTTGGTTGGTTATTAACAGGAAATAAGCCAGTGAAGGGGTGGGGACAATTTCACCCTCTAGGGTAAAATGACCCAGGAAGTGCAAGACAGTCTAAAAGCATGTCTTGCAAACAGATTTCTTTAACTTTAAGGGAGTATAGAGAGTTTGATTTATTTAACACATTTGGCTGGTTTGAAGCATTTCTCATAGGTCTGTGAAAAATCAGGTTTATACATTTAAGGAAGGCAGTAAGATAATTTGGAAGATAATTAAGACCCAATTTTTGGATGAGGACGAAGTAGATTTTTTTAGGTTTTGCTTTCTATGCCCTTCTGTGTCTCTTCCCCACACTATGCACTTAAACTTCTACTAGTTAGTCAGCCGTCTTTGCAAAGGACCAGAAATGAAATTAAGTTCAGTCGATTCCCAGTGTAAAAGGTGTGCACTTAAACAAGATTAGAATTCAGTTGCAATGAAATGACCCAGGTGTGTGATGTTACAGAGAGTTCCCTGGTGTTCTAATTACATGGGTGCTATACATATTCACAAAATAGAATTTGAAGGGAACAAAAGTGATGACCGTGCCCCTTGCGAACAAATTAATAGCAGCCTGAAGGATAATGACCACTTACAAGGTATGGTTCGTTCATTTACATTCTAATCACCCAGAAGCTTGCATTCCACAAGAAATTGGCAACCCTTGCTGGAAATACAAACCTTGCTCCGTTAGGTAGACTGGAGAGATAATCAGAGATCAGGGAGTAGAGAAAAACAACTTCATCCAAGAGAAAAAATCATTCAAGGGGTAATAATGAAAGCTTCATTTTTTTTTCCTGTGCAGGGTGAGTCGCACAGTCTGGTCAGGCACCCAGTGCACAAGCAGGCTCCCTCAGGGCTGGACCTGGTCCTCCAGGGGCCAGTGGCTCGCTGGTATCCACTGCAGAGCCCCTTGGTCTAAAGAGGATATTAACTTTGGGATCACCCACTGACTTTCAGTTCTCCTGAGATGCTGTGGGGTTTGCCTCGGTAAGGGAACATAATTGATCTAAATCGGCGAGAGAGGAAAAAAAAAGGGTAAAATAATTTGGTAAGAACAGGGAAGAAATTCAATATAAGTGAGGTAAACCTAAGAAATTAAAAGGGAATACAATGTTACTGAAACAGCGGTTTTGGTAAAATGGTGTAAGAAATGTATGACAAGCAGATGAATGTTTTTTATTCAGTGTACATGGTGTTATTTGTATATCAGTAAGTAAGGGTTAGCCCCTCGCTGTGAGAACTGCGTATGAACAGACTAACGATAGGTGCTGATCATGAAAGGGATGAAAGACAGGGAGAGGAGGAGAAGATGGGGCTGAAGATGAAAAGGAAGAAAGAGAAAAAGAAAGCTATATTCAGTAGGGAAGATGTTTCTGGCTAAACAAAAGATTCTCTATTAAATTTAGAAATGTATGCAGCATACATTTTTTTAGCTGTTTAATTTTAATGCCTACTAAATCCTTGCCAGTAAACAGCTGAGCCTGTTTGAGAAAACCATACAGGCAGAGGGTTTTTTTTTTAAGATGGGGAAGATAATGCAATTCAAATGTGCATTACAAAAATCTGGCACCTAGTTCTAATAATTTACAACCCGAACAGATCTGCTGGCGAGGTCAGTTTAGACAAGGAAGAGCACAAATTATGGCAAAGGAGGTTGAACAAGCTGTTTATATGAGACTAAGTGAACTGCTGATGGTCTCCTAATAGTTATGAGGCTTAGATCAAAATCGGTCCCTCATGTAGACAAAATCTGTCTTAATTAATTTGGGATGTACACAGGCATTCTCTTGTGTTCCTAATGGGAGGATTGTATTCATGATGCTGTTCACCCTATAACAGCAAACACCTGTTTGGAAATATTCAGTTGGGCGATACCATAACACTGACAAGAGGGTGACAAGCACTGATTCATAATGGCTGTATCAGATTGTTCTGGAGGAATTCAAGGAGGTTGTATTGGAGGTGGAACTCAAGGCCTGTTTTCCAGAATGGTCCAGAGCTTCTCCAGTCTGCTTTTCCTTATGTACCTGAAAAGGATTTGCAACTAGGAGATGCAGCTTTTCTATACTACAGAAGTAATTTACATTAATTGTAGATATAATAACAGTTTCCAGAATACTTTGAGGCTTTCTGAACTTGCACATACTGGGATTATGTTATGTGTTGTACTGAATCACAGGTATTAACATTCGTTCAGATTGCAAATAAACAGGCTGTGCCATTTTATTGCTCCCTGATTCGCTTTCCTTCGTGCTGACTGGACCAAGAATGTTGTATTGGCCCACAATGTGTAGTCCCTGCTGTTTTGTTTCAACGGAAACAGGGGTGTCTAGTGCAGTGTTGTAGGTATCTGTGGTATCTGGACACTGTAGCACTTACTTGCACAAGCTGCCACAGGCTTGACCTGCTTATTACCAAAGCTGTGCTTTCTTTCCAATGGTGGTTTTATCACAACTTTTCAGTGTTTAGTGATAATTATTTTGAATTGTATTGAGATTTTTTTTTTTTTACGGAAACAGTAAAATAGCTGCTGCTTTTTTGTGAAACTCCCACTGTCTCTTGACAGATCTGACGAAATTCATTCCCAGTCACTTGATGAACTGAGCACGTAACTCAAAACCAATAGATTAAATACAATTCTTTGTTATCCAGAGTCTCCTAAGGATTGACCTTTAGCTTACATAACCAGGAAATGAATCATAGATTTAAAAACCATGGCTTTTAATTGAAGTGAACAAATTAAATGAACCCTTTTTTTACAGTTATGATTTACAAAACTATTGTAAGCAATTTCAAAAGACAACGCCGTGGTTGTTTTCATCTTTAAAATACATAGCAGTAATTCAATAATTAAGTCTTTCTTAATGTGTATTGCCATCACTTTGTCGATCTCACATTTTCCCGTAGAAAAGATGATCACGATATGTTAAACGTGAATGGTTTTCAATGGTATTTTCTTAGGTACTGTATTAATAAACAAACCAAAAAAAAGCATTGAAAGCCTTTTTTCATTAAATATACATTTCTTGATAAATAAAACAAATCATTCAAAATGTTTGCCCCTTTGTTTACCATCACTGCTTCTCCTGTGACTGCCATGATTTCAATGTCATCTGCATTCCTGATAAACCTGATATTATCAGTTTTACTAAAAACCCAACCAAATGATTTGTCCTTTGCCCGGTCCTGGTTATTACAACTACCATGCTGATAAGTGTCACTACAGATATCAGGTGCCAACATTCTGAGCAATCAGGCTCTTGTTAATTACCCTCTATTCACACAACCTATATAGTGCCCGATCATTTGCTCTGAACAGACTAGATAAGAGTTGTTACAGAGATTATGCAACCTGCAAGTCTCACCTGAGTCTCTAGGTCTCCTGTTTATTATGGAGTGTTTTATCATTTAAGAAACTGTTTTCAGAAACAGTGAAAGAAACAAAATAAATTCAAAGACCAACATTTAGACTGGAAGTCTCTCAATGTCTTGTCGAAACATTTGTTATTGAATATATGAAGTCTCTTAGTACTTCTAAGTTTAGCACCATTGAGTGTTTAATCGTTATGGTTTATTAACTATTTTCAATCAGGTAGTTTTAATAACCAGAACTGAGTGCCAGTAGAATCCCGTGCTCTAAATTAGATCACATATATAAAACTATACTGTAGCTGCATTTTCATTGTTAAACACTGATAATCCCAAACCTTGTGCCTATTTGCTTGATTAAAGGGCAATAATTCATTCGTGGCAGACTGTAAACATACTCTGCTTTAATTGAGTGGGCAGCAGGACCCAACAGTAGAAGCATTGCCCCCTCTTGGTGCCTTCAGTGGCACCTGCAACTAGGGCATTCCCACCATCTGTTCTGGGCTGAGAGCCTGCTGGACAGTACAAGGGATTGACAGTCTGCTGGGGATTGAGGGGGCACCAGATTAAATAACTTGCAAGGCATCAAATCTGTCTCATCAATATGCTCAAGATGTTTAACCTCTTCAGTGCTTCAAGTCCTGCTCATTTTATAGGGCCACAACCACTCTGCTAATGAAGAGACTGTAGTGTGCCTAAGACGTCTAGAAAAGTATTGTGTTACTGTACTGATTGCAAACATTATGCCTCCAATAAAAGGTCAATTTTCCACAAGTTTTCAGTCAAAACCGAGATACAAATGTACGTCTAATTTAATACAGTAATACTACATTTGACATTAAATTAAATAACAAATGTTCTTATATACCGCCATTGTTTTGTAGTTATTCATTAAAAATAAATGCATCGATGACAAGTATCATTTGTCTTATATAAATGTGGCTTGAGTTATCAGTAAAATGACAATTACAATCTACGTCATACAGACAGATAAAGAAAGTTGTATCAAGTTTCATCACAATTAGACAGGCTGTTCTCTGATACAAATATAAACGTGACAAAGGCAGCTAGATAGCCTCCTGTCAAATCCTTATACTCTCAACAACTTGCCACAGAATGTCCAGGTGTGTAGAATTGGACAAACAAGCAGTTCTCTGGATATGGATATTTACAGAGCCTACACTAATGCAGGTTTGTAATTAAAGAAGCCATTTGAAGCACTTGATAAAAACGCTGTAGACATTCTTCCATGTGCTGCTTTTACAGAAAGAAAAAGAAAATTCATTTTATTGCTTACACCTTCTAAGTTTAATGTATTAAAATGCTTACATCTATTCAAATAATGACTTACCAACATTTGGAAAAATTGAAGACCGTGGACCAGTCGATAATAGGTTCAGATAGGTTGCATGACTCCTAGTTGAAATGCTATTGGACTTATTACATTCTTTTATTATTATTATTTCTAAATTCAACATTTGGAATAGCTGTGAGACCCAAGAACTTGACTGTAGTCACTACCTCCAGTTAGAAAACTGTATTGCCTAATAGGATTGAAACAACTCATTAACTTTTGAGAGTGTTTCTTTAAAAGCACAGAACAGAGCACAGATGCCTTGCTTTATAATTGGATGAGCAGCCCCTACACTGCGGTACATCTATATTCAAAAGACAGATTGAAATCAGGAGGGCGCATGCCACCTGCACAACACCAGTTGGTTCAGGGACTGTTGTATCAGCGAGGGAGCGTAGGTCATCCACTGTTAGAAAATCATATTAGGAGGTTGACACACACACACACACATACACACGTGAGTTTGCTTATGAAGCAGCTGAAGCATTCATGGGTTTACTTTGATGAATACAGTATCACTTTTAAAGGACAGATGAAATCATTTGAAACAAATGCCCTATGAAGGCTAGTAATGTCCTGTTTTTAAGAACAGTTTGAATATGTTCGTGTTTGAAAAAAAAAAAAAATAATAATAATATATTTTTATATAGTGCCTTTCTGTGAACTGTGCATTGTATGTAGAGTCACTTAGGACAATTTAACAATTTAACATCTCACCCGCAGGATGGAGCACAATGAGGTTAAGTGACTTGCTCAGGACCACACAGTGAATCAGTCAGTGGGATTTAAACCGGTGACCTTCTGGTTACAAAATGTATAAATTGGTGTACATACATTCATATACAGTACACACAGTAAAAGCCAGCTGTCATATCAGCAGCCAGTGCACACACATGCATGTGCACAGGGTTCTCCTAATAGTATAATAATTCACACAGTTCTTGAAAGGTTAATGTATATAACATCAAGAGTTATAGCTAAATGCATTAGGAATTACAGGAGCCAGGTGCAATACAAAACAAAAGATCAAGGTAGTTATCATGTTCGTCATGTTTATAGGAGGCTAGGTGTGTTTGATAACAGTGAAAGTTTGGTAAAGATCAAGGCAGTTATCATGTTCATCATGTAGTGATAGATGGACAGACACAAAGATGTAAAGGTACCTTCAATATTGAGAGCTACAGGATCCCTGTATTTAGTAGTAAGGCCCAAATGTATCACCTCACTCAGAAATGACCTCTCTAATTAGAGCAGCAAGCTGTGAAACTACCAAACCCTTCAGAAAACCTAGATGCAGCATGATGTAAGGGGCGGGGTGTATTTAATTGATCCTTTACCAGCTGACTATGACACACACAAACACTGCTGTGATGAACACTGCAATGTTTACTGCAACTATATGCAGCAAAGTCCCTCACAAAACATATCCTATAGGATGTCTTACAGGGATTTGATACCTGTCCTGTGAGATCTGACAGCAACGTACATTAACCTCTTTACGTACGGACTTGTCATGCTACACATTAAGCTTATTTGGAAATTACTGCTAGCCTTAAACTTTACAACTTGCATATGCAACGTTTACAAGTGGATAATACCTTTTAGTATACATAGGGATCTTCCTTTTCTGTTTTTATTTTTGGTCACGTGATGTCCCTTTAAAGTTATATTGAGCTTACTCTGTTTCTTAATTAAACTCTTGAAAAAGTGTTGATTGTGAATGATTGAATGAGACACTGATTCTGTTTCACTGATAATGTAAAAAAATAAATAAAAGGCAGTTCCTTATTTATTCAAACCGAACACAAAAACCGAGTTCAGTTCAATTGCCTTTCCTGGACTTAAAATCTTAGTGACTTGTTGCAAAAATGTTACAAGCTGTTTTGCAAAGAACAGTTTCCTCTTAACTAAATCAATTTAACTTCTCTTGCAGTTTGCGTTTGGTTTGAATTAAAGAGTTTAACTGAACGGAGTTGGGACATCACGTGATCAAAAATAAAAAAATGAAAATAGAGCCATAAGTATGTACTGTAAATGTGGTTCAATATATTATCAAGTGAATTCAATTTGTCTGTTTACTTTTAGGTCAACAATCATTTTGGCACACTTGAATAACAATTGTTTTCTGCTTTGATTGAGCGTGGAGTATATTGTTATGGTCATTTCATAACTGGAGTAATAGGAAAAACATAATTAAAATACAGCTTTGCTTGTTTACACAGCATGATTAGCAAAGATTACACTGAGCAGAGTGTTTTTGTTTTGGTCGGATGGAGATCTGAAGCACATTACATTAGATATAAATGAGCAAATGTTTTGTTTTTTTTTGGTTTCCCCCCAGTTAAATCATTGTTTAAATGCAACCCATAGCGTCAAGCTTGATCATGTATTAAAGGTTGAATACAGAGGATGTACAAAATAAATTAAACATATAAATTGTTATTTGGTTTCAAGTTCTTGTTTTGTTTTAGTTTTCCATTGCATCCTTGACAATATTCTACTAGAGACCATTGCAGGGTGCTTCTTCCACAAGGACTTTTTGCATCAATGTGAGACAAAGGATTTGATTCTTAGTCTTACCTTCAACACCTGTGCGAGCTTCCCTGTGATGAAATAAAAAAATAAATCAAATTAGACTCGTTGCATCTCGTTAGCAACAGCAATTAATTCAACTAGCGCATCACAACACAATTGTCAGCAGGGTGTAGAAAGTGAGACTATTAATCTAATTAGTCTCACCCTCTGACCTCTAAGCCCAGCACACACGAGGAAAGTATGAGGAAACAATATCGGGGAACTTTTACAAGCAGCAGGTAATCCTTTCTGCCACATGCTCCAAAAATGGAGCTACATTTAAATGATTTTATTCGTATGGATCCAGACACTTTTGAGAAGCTGCTGAGGCTTGTAGGACCGCAAATAACCTGACATGAGACTACAGTGCACCAGGGTACATATCAATAAAACCATTAACCCTAACCATTAACGCTAACCATTAACCTTAACCCTAACGATTAACCCTAACCCTAACCATTACCATTAACCCTAACCATAACCATTACCATTAACCCTAATTGTAACCATTAACCCTAACCATTAACCCTAACCCTAACTCATGCTCACATAGTCTCTCCTGACTGGCCAGAAGCAAAATGATTCTTAAAGTAGAACCCATGTCTAATCCAGGAAACCGGTTTCCATGTTTCTGGAATGACAGAATCACCCCACATACACAAGGAAACATTTTATCCGGAAACATGTTAACTCATGTATGTTGGGCGTCAGCCTCACTTTGATGCATTGAAACCAACTAGAAGCATCTTGTACTGGTCTTTAGTAGCTATGAACCATGCTGAGCTCAAATGTTTTAAAATGGCTGAAGGCTGTTCAGTCCCGGCGCTTCTCCAGGATTCTCCAGATAAGCTCAAAGCACCCTCAAAGGCAGGCTTAGAGAAGCCACAGTGTTCTTTTAAATTGTTAATTTTGTAAAATGTATTTTTACTTATGTTATAAAAAAAACCAGAACTCATCATAACTGGGCAATAGGACTGATTAGAAATTATAAATGTGCCGTAAAAATGTACTAAATACAACAAAAAATACTTTTTTAAAATATATGTTTGGTTGCTGTTCCAGCACCTTCAGATCTGTAGTTACATCTATTCCTAACTTGTCCCAAGTTATTACTCCATTGTTACTTATAAAAAGACTGTCAAGATTACTATCCACTCTTATCTGTGGCGTGCACATTTAGCATGGATCCTACACGCTGTAAGGCAACATAACTCTCCAGGTGATATTCACTTTGCAAACTAGTAACGCCTCTTCAACAAGGATGAGATTATAACATGTCTGCATTGGGTCAGAATACTGTTGGTACAGCCCAGGAAAATGCATTTGGCTTAGTGAAGTGCCGGCGTCTTCCAGAGCATGTTGAGAAGAGGCACCAGAGGAGCATGTCAAGGCAGCCCTCACCATATGATATGCAAATCCTAACAGCATCTCAAACTGTGGTTCTGCGTGACTAAATTCAGAAAAGAGCCTTGAATAATTTCCCCCTCCAATCCTGCAGAAATAACATGTTTAGAATATAATTAGATAGGCAAATACACTACATGGATGCCGAACACAGCAGCACATAATGCTTATGCAAGCATTGTCCCGTGTCCCACAGCAAAGACGGATGACCTACCAGCTTGATCTGATTCCTAGGTTGGGGGAGGTACATCCTTATTTATGGAAATCATGGAGGTATGCCTCATTATTACCAATGACATCTGTAAACCTACAGTACCGCTTCGTCAGTCATTGCAATTGAAGGCGCAACAGCTATTGAGTCTGCACCATCATGGTGTAATTAACTCCTTGAATAGCATCGGTTAACTGTCCAGGGACAAAATGGTGTTATGTTGTGCGCACACTAGTACTGTAAATACCAGTCTAAATGGATCATCTTCATTTTGTATTAGTTCACAGTTCTCTTTAACCAATGAGGCCTTGAGGGCTGATTATTCAAATTCTTGAGGCCTGGATTCTGGTCACAAGGGAAGTAATCTTCTAATCCACAGAGAAAACACATTTTGGTGCAATTCTCAGTCATTGAATGAGAGAGGCCAAGGACTGAAAGTCAGGCAGACCGGCTGGCCAGCAGGCAGGCAGGCAAGCAGGGGGTGTTCAGGGTGTGTGCTTTCTCTTGCATGCAGAGCTGTGGGGGAGGCTCTGAACAAAGTTGAGAAAATCTGGGAGTAATTTGTGGTACCAAAGTTATTCAGCATGTAATTTAATTACTATTGATCTACTTGAATGTTGCTGAGGTGTATCAAGGTCATACAGGTGCCTTCACTTATCTTTCCAAGAGTTCTTTCAAATAGCCACAAGTTATGTTCAATATCTTATCCTTTAGTCTGTTGTTTTTTGAATGAAATACAGTTTGATATTAATGAAACCTTTGCAGGAAATTACACTTTAAACAAAACCACAGCAAATCACACCAATAATTATAATCATAGAGCTGTACTTTTTTTTTTTTTTTTGGATGAACGATTTGTAATACAAATCTGTAAATGTGCCTGTTTTGTTTCCCCTACGTTATGAAGCTGTATACAAATCTTCAGATCAGTACAACAAAGCATTCAGAAGTTAGTCACATGTTTTGAAAGAAACAAACAAGAAAACATGAAATGTATTTATGCTGATCTACAGCTCATGCTCGTATGCTCAAGCTGTTCTATTACCTGCAAGAAGCTAACTCCAGTATAGTCCTGAGCGTCGCATTGATCGCAGTACTGTTTATTAACAGAAATTGATTTTCAGCGTACAATTTGTTAGTCTAGAACACTGTAATAATTAAAAGCATAAGAAAGCCAAGGTCTATATGCTTTACTGTGCTATTGTACTTTATATTCGGAATCTGCCAATACCATACATCAGCATACTTTCATATAAACCTAAAGTGATATAAAAGGGAGTGGGAATCAGTTGCTGTTAAGTGTGAGTGATGTTAACCATAGTGTGATAATATCCAGAGTGATATTATCAGGAGCTTGTGCCCAATCCTATTATATTCTGGCCAGGTCTTTTCAATGCTGTGATAATAAACAGAGGGTGGCATTAGCAGGAGTGATATTAAGCACGTTTGTATATTATTATTTTCAAATGATCTACCCCCCAAAATTATTAAATGTAACCAATTTAAAACACGAAAAGTTCTCGCTCATCATCTGTCAGCTTCAATGCATCGCGGGTGTCCCCTCTCTTTCTCTCTCTCTCTGGAATCAGCAGTATGCCTCCGCATCCAAGTGGAGCGTTATGAATTTGGCAGCGAGAGAGGGTATCTCCGCAGAGGATTCCACCCACGCTTGTGCAAATCGGTCCTTTCAAAAGAGCCGGACTGGAGCCAAAGCTGCTGCAGCTCAGCATGAGCCTTGCTCCGCAGCATGACATTATAAAGCATTAGCCATTACGATTAGGTTTACCAATCGAAAACTAGCCACAGAAATGACTGCTAAACATTACAAATGTGCTGAAGTCTCCCAATCAGTTATTTGCACTGAGAGGAGGTCATATTTGGATGTTTAGCACAATAAAATAATTAGCTGTGGGTTTGTTAAAATCATTCAGGCAAGTAACATTTGATTTGTGACAATCACTGATGGAAATTAGGAAACTATCACAGAGCTGCTGCTACTCTACTGCCTTTACTTATTGTTTATTGTATTTATTCATAATTCTGTGTTAAGGTGCTTTGATTCTGAGTTCAGGAGCTGCTTCTCAGTTGTAGGACTTTTTTCATTTCGTGTGTACCTTAATTTAGTCTGAAATAATCATTGTAGCTCGCAGAAATCTCTTTTGGATCTTGAGCTGGCGATAGGTGTTATTAATTTGTATCATTTAACTGTGCTTTATTTGCGTTATTGAGTAAAGAACGGCTGTCAGAAATTTCACAACTAAAGTTAGCAGGCATCAAAACCAGACCCCGTGTGTAACTGCCTGAATCACGTTTGGAGCTACTCTGTATGTGTCATGGTTTCAAAGTACTTCCTTGCAATGTGATCCTCTGCTGAGCTTTCCACCTTAGCAATCAGTGCTGTTCTTATCAAGCTGTCAGGAAGCTTTCCCCTAGGGTATTGTTTCCTGGAGGGGTTCTCAAACCAACAAGCACACATCAGAAATGTGCCCCAAGACCTTTCTCAAGTTTCAAGGTTACTTTCACAAAGTTAAAGCAGCACGGGCTCACTTTCTGTTCTTTCAAATTAATTTGTGCATGAATATCAATTGGAGGGCACAAGCAATACTAATCTTTCAATTCATTGAATTCCTCATGAAAGCTTTTTAACTTGCTCGGCCTTTAGGGATATGAACTATAATAAAGGCTTTTCGATAGATAGTTGTTTAATGCAGGTGGGTTTGCTAAGGATAATATTTTTTTCAAATTGCTCCTGTATTTGAAATTTATGAAAAGAAATAACACCTTCAGAATATATTTAAAAAATAAACAAACAAATAAAAAAAAAACAACTAGAATCCACAAGTTTCATTTGAGGTCTCATAAGCATTCTAAAGTTTGTTTTCATGTTTTTCCATGGCCATTTTCTTTTTTCAAAATAATAGGAGTTGATACTAGGAATTTATGATTTAAAATATGCCATCAATAGAATGTTTTGCACCCCATTGCTCCTCTGTTTATTTTGCAGTCTTTGTGCTAACGGTATCACATTTTGTTTGAGTCGTTCCAGCTGAACTGGACCAAAGTCTTGGAAGGCGTTTCCTCCATTTTCGAATGACACCATACATTAATGAAGGAAATATAGACAAAGCCATTCACATGCCATTTGAATCTACTGTAAGAGAGCTGTTGTGCACTGTACTAATCGGGGCATCTTCCTTCTTTCAGGTGAAGCCAATGACAGGGATGTACAGGTTGTAGAGCTGCCCATCGTGGATAGCCTGCACCCTCGCCCCCCCTACCTACCGCTAGCTATCCCAGAAGACCTCGCTGACCGGCTGGACCGTCTCCATGGTGACCCGTCTGTGTGGTGGGTCTCACAGTTCGTCAAGTACCTGATTCGACCGCAGCCCTGGCTAGAGAAGGAGATTGATGAAGCCACCAGGAAAATGGGCTTTAAGCACCCAATAATAGGGTAAGAACGTACCCACACAAAGGAGCAGAGTGACGTGTTAAACCTTCATGAACAGTTTTACTGTGTTTTTACCTCAGCTTTATCAATATGGATGTGTCTTTTAACATGTATGCTTACCTGAGTGATTGCAATGCCTTAATACACGTTTATGCTTAGGGTCTTTATAAGCAATAATGGACACGATTATTTTCTCAAAATAAGTATTTATAAATAAAATAATAGTTCTTTATGGCGTTATTATCAGTAATAAGGAAACAAATTTAGTTCATGAAACATTACCTGCTTACATCCACTTGTTTCTTGATATTTATACATGTTGTAAAAACACATATATTGAAACAAAACATGTTCTAATATAATTATGCATCAGATTTACGGTGTGTTTACTTTTTTTTCTCTAAACAATTTCCTGTGATGTTTTGTTTCTGCATGCTGCTGTAAACTGTCTCCGCTCTTTAAAAATGAAATGCCTGACTCAGGCAGTGAAACTCAACCCCTCCCCTAGCCAATGATACGTGTTTACAAGCCTTATTGCTTTATTGCAGCACTTTATTGCAGCCAATTAAAATAATAGGTTATACCTCTGTGTCACTTGCATAGTTTACATTCAACTTTTTTAGGCTGTATGGACATTGAACAAAAAAAATCCCAAACAGCAGAGGGTTTGAGACATTTCTTACAATGCAATACAATGCTTTGCTATCGATATGGCGAATGAAGAAATTCAAGTTCTGCCTCTGGATAACACGTGCTGAGTGGGGGGTGCTCAGTATTCGTGTTAGTGTTTCATACTTATTCTACCATAGCACTTCTCTTACACTGTCTTGTACAGTAGGAATTCGGTACATATTTTATGGAAGCAATACAATCACTATAGGTACCCCCCAGTGCTTTGGCATAAAATACCCTGCTCTAATGCATGGCAGCCCCCCATATAGTGTTGGTACGTATAACAATTTGTTAGTGGATTTTAATACAGCAACTTTTGTTTTAGTAATCTGCATTATACAAATCAGAAGATTGAATTCTGCATGTGAGCGACATTTAATATTATTCAGACATTATCAAACGGTTTCTGTTAACAGAGAAAAAAACATGAGTGTGTGAATTCCGCCTGACGAACCTTTTGATGGTTTAAAATTACCTTCGAACTCCTGGCTAGCAAACGAACCTTCAAACCTTTGAACACAGCCCTAGAAACAGCAGCTCTCCTCAAAATTTGAGCAGAAAACCAAGAGCAGCTGGCAGTCACAGTTAGAAACTTAAATGTTTGAAAAAAATGCGTAAATTCTGCGGCAGCAGGGGATTGATTACACTGCTATTAAGGATAATTACATGTATGACCTTTATTGCCACACTATTGCTTCCTCAGTCAGCTATACCTGGCAAAATGACTCTGGAATGCAGCCATCTTTAACTACATCTCGCCCAGACTGTCCAGATCAGCTATACCTGGCAAAAGGCAACGGATCCCACCATGGTACATAACAGGTCCAGTATTTTATTGAGATACTGGCTCCACCAGGTAGAACCAAAGTGAACTAAACAACATTGTACTGCAATAATGAGCCATCGCCAGCTTTGCTTTTTCAGACATTAGAAGAAAAAACAAGATGAAAAAATAATTCTGTGTTATATTGATAAACCACCGGAAAAATATTTACAATTAACTGTGTGCATATTATTTGACATCTTCTGTTCTTGGAGAGAGTGGTGAGAGAAAGAAATGGGCTACCCAGTCATGTTTGTGAGGCTGAATCACTCATCCCAACTTGACAAAGTTTTCTGTTCAACCAGCTACTAGGAACTGGGTGAGCACAGATGGGTAGAATTTTCTCTCTCTCTCCCTCTCCCTCTCGTTAATTTTTACTACACTTGGATATGATTTTACCACGTTAAGCAGGGTGCTCGGATATTGCTGTCTAAAATAGTATACCATGTAATCCAGACTGTGATTGAGAAGCTGTCTTAAAGTTAAACATGCAGATACTTCAGGGAATAAAGTATGACTGATCACTGTCAAGAACGGTCAGCTGTTAGCAAGGTCATTGGGTTCATTAGGGTGGAATCCCCTGAAGGAGAAAAAAAATACATTTCTTGCACCACACTCCTGACTTTTCAATTTAGTTTTAGTTTTTAAAGCAAGTACTGGTGTTTATTGCATGAGTGAGCCTGTTGAGAAATGAATGCCTGATGCATTACCATGGCTAGTAATAACACATGTTGTCATAAATGAGAAGGGCTTTGTATTATCGGTCTGTGAGAAAATATGATCAATGCGGCAGCATTAGAGTAGTTAATGAAAAACGGTAGTGGAAAAAATAGTTACATTTAAAGAGCTTTAAATGAGATCAATGATTCCATTTCAACTGGCAATTTAACTGTGATTGAATACATTCAGAAATGTGCTTTATTATCATTACTAAGCTACAGATAAACAATTACCTACTTAATTTTGACTGTCATACAAACTGAACGTGTGTGTCCCTGCTGTACCATGGTGTAAATGATACTCAAAGCCATTTACTGCAAATTGTCATTAGCGTGATTTATTTCAGATACTAGAAACGCACCCAATAAAATTACCAACCCAGAAATGAACAACTCAGACATTCAATTTAGGGGCTTGTGGTTAGTTTAAAGACAGAAAATGCACTAATGAGGATTTGGAGTAATTAGCTTTGAGAATGTATCTCTAAGCGTTTTTCCGAATACACGACACATTGTTAGTATAATCTAAGGGAAAACACTACACTGATAACATATATATTCAAGAGGAAATCAGAAATCTGCAGCAACTGTCTGTGTGTGCTGTCAGTTTGAGAACCAGAGTGGTCAAATCCCTTGAAAAAATAAGAAGAAACACCAAACCTTCAAAAAACATTTGGTAAAAAAGGTTTTGTCACGTGGAAAGTTGATTGAATTAATCAAAATGGGTTAAACGGTACATAAAGTATTCTTTGTTTGTAAATGTAGTGCATGCTAATGAGGTACGAAAATTACATTTAAAGCCTTGGTTAGAATTAATTTAAGATGCAAAATTACTAAACAAATTCAAGGTGACTGAGGTTTATGCTGAAATAAGATGTTTAAAAAAAAATGGTTTGAAAACACAAGACTACTGCACTAGTGTGCAAATTCATTAGATTTCCTGGAGATTTGTCATGTATATCCATTATACACAACCTCTGGGTGTGAGCATTTCAATTTCCGGTCAGTAATCAGTGATATAGAAACAATAGGCACTCGTGTGAAAATGTTAGACCACTTTGTACTTTAATTAGGCATCTTATGCAACGTCTTAAATCTCATGCATTTTTCCATTATGGCTTTGTGTTTTTCGCTTTCGCTTTAATTTAAAACGAAAGTAACATGTTTTCTCTCGCGTGTGTCACTCGGTGCAGCACTGAATCCAGGTTGAGCCGCTGCAGTCTGCTGCTTTGCAGTTTTCTGATCGAAGCGTTTCTGCTGAAGCGCTGTGGCTAGCTTCAAGATGAAACCTCTCCTACTGATATTTTCTTGTACAAAACAAAGAAATTGATGGCTGCCAAGTCCAGTAGAGATAACAACAGGCTTGTATATAAAAAAATATAATATTGTAGGTTATATTAAAAATAAAAACATGTATTGTAAAGGGATTTTGCAGTTCTAGGTGGGTGGGATTATAACTTACTTATTTTTGCGATCCTTCCTTTCAAACGCCGTCTGGGTATTTAATACATGTATTTAGGAAAAGTCATGAATGGACAACCGCATAACTTTCAGACATGCAGAGTAATTTAAATTTAAAAACCTCAACTCGTCAAAATGACTGCCGTGGAGGTTCTAATGTTAAATGAATTGCATCCTGCCTATCAAAGACATCAATTAAATTAGACACCTAATTTGAAAAACTTTGAAAGATTTTCAGTTCCAGTGCTTTGATTTCATATGCACAACAAATCAAAACAACAGAACCAATGGGGTGTTCTAGTGAATATGCACACTGCTGTGTACTGGTAAAAGTATTTTGAAATCCTGTGAACCTCCTCTTTTTTTGTCTGCAGGGTTCACGTCCGAAGGACTGACAAGGTAGGAACTGAAGCTGCCTTCCACCCTATTGAAGAGTACATGGTGCAGGTAGAGGAGCACTTCCAGATGCTCGGACGGAGGATGCACATAGACAAGAAACGAGTGTACCTGGCCACAGACGACCCCTCCCTGCTACAGGAAGCAAAAACAAAGTAAGCCTACCAATCACAGAAACAGTGCTTTCTCATAACACTGTGGCGTTAGTCCCTGCGCTTTTCTCTCATTACAGACCCTTGCTCACTAAATATTGTGCTATCCCTGAATACATAATTATCTCCTCTTTAAATGCAGGCAAAATATTTTACCATCTCACAAGTGCAGTGGTGCCCCATCCATTTTTAGGAATGTAGAATGATTAGGGGTGGATCTTTTCTAACCCAGTTTTTCCCCCAAACAGACCCCTTGCTCACTAAATATCTTGGCATCCTTGAACAGATATTTCCCTCTTTTAAATATATGTACAGTGGTAGCCAAAAATCAGCTGTTCACCTGTCGCGAGACTGTATTCAAAAGCAAGTAGTAACTGTATCCTTAACACATTGAGAAAGACTTCTAGTCGAGCCACTTGTCCTAGAACTTTAGAAGTTGTGTTTTTCTAGCTATTACTACATTGTCGGAACTTACGGATAACATTTAAATACGAAGTGATCCCAGAGTTAGTAGTCCTGGTTTTAAAAGTTTTCACTTCACTATGATTCCTTCTTGGAAAAGCCCAATGATATTTTCTGGCAGTTTTCAAATGAAATATCAGAACTTGAGCCAGTTTTCTCTGCCTTGGCTGAAGAGATTATCCAGTGCACTTTTCAGAAGGAGCCAAGTTAAGGCCTCCAGACTCAATATTCATTATGTATTCATTATCGGG
Source organism: Polyodon spathula (assembly GCF_017654505.1). Lineage (NCBI taxonomy): Eukaryota > Metazoa > Chordata > Actinopteri > Acipenseriformes > Polyodontidae > Polyodon > Polyodon spathula. The sequence continues at coordinate 17,209,665 of NC_054545.1, forward strand.
ACCTGGCTACTCTTAAAAAACAAGGGAGGTTTGGAAACAGAAACATCGGCTATGCATGTTTCACAAGTGGATTGTTTAGTTTCACTGGTGATGTGCAACATGAAGCTAGCATTGATGCACACAGCAGCACAAAGAACAAAACCAATTGGAGGCACATCCCAAGTACCTCCAAAACATGTAAGCAGTAAAACGAATTTTAATGATGCCAAAATTGAATGTGCAACATGAACAAAGCTTGCATTTGGATTTTGAATTCAGACGCTGCTTCCCACATACAACACTGTATATATAGAGCTCTGGCACTGAGTCTGATGATTTATTTGTGCTGATTTTTTTTGCAGTTCTTTGGGACTAAAAATGAATGGTAAAAAAGGCAATAGTCACAGTTAAAGTTCCATTTAAGATTACATTACATTTTTCTTTTATACCCTTTTTCCACCTGCACACCCGAGCCGTGAGGGCCTGGAGCCCTCGAGTGGTTTTCCACTAGCAAGATACCCGACCCGTACCGTGAAACTCCAGCCTCTCGCAACATATCTGAATCTGGCTTGGGGGCCGAAGCAGGCTGTGGCCGGGGTTATTGCATTTCGTCATCCCGCTCAAGCATCATTCCAAGAAAAAGTGAGAAAAAAATGGCGGATATTGATGCAGACGAGAGGAAAGTGAAGGCTTGAAATGTTGAAAAAAAAAGTGCAAGAACTGCAGTCAAGCATCCGAAACGAGAAAATGTATTCACGAATTTCAGACTGTTTCAAAGAAATGGGATTCAACTGCACTCTCAAGCATTTTTTTAAACTATCTGAAATTTGTGAATACATTTCTATTGAAAGTTAAGTGTCTTCTCCTTTGACACACAGACCCACGCGCACAACACTTGCTTTCTACCAGCTGTACACAGATTGGATGTTACTGTAAACTCCTGGTTGTGATCTTTGTATACGCAGCAATTGCTAATTTATTTTTTAAACAAAGTGGACTTGCGCACACTTTACTACATTTTATTACTTGAATTTTTTTTCTCCACAATGCGGTGTACCCAAGAAGTCTTTTGAAAACAAATATTTTCTCCAAAACTAAAAAAAAAAAAAATACTCTAGATAAATGAGAGGTTTATCTGTTTTTTTTGGCTTTTTTTCTGAGCTTTCTGATCCCGTATTTCATGGACACTGTAGCGGTATGTGCTGTGACCTTTCAGCTCTGGTTTGTCTGTTTATTTTTTAAAGGGCAGTGCTGTAGCAGTCCACTCAAACAACCATTCACATTCTCATTCTTATTTTTGAGGACAAAATATGTACGGTTTCATTTTGAACACGATAATAAAAACAATTATTTTAATCTAAAAGAAATTGACAATTGTATGTTTTTGTTGTGTGTATATATAAACATTATAGATGACATTTAAAAATGACACGTAATCCGTAGCTCTGGCTGAATGTGGTAAAATCATCCAACCTACGTAGATTTTTAAAACATTTTTGTGCATACCGGCACCTTTTTCAAACCACCTGAAACACTGCCTAATGCATCAGAAACTTGTGACTCAGCTCAGGTCACCTTTCTCTAGTGTAAAAGCAACTCAAGATACCCATACCCATACCAGACTGGCTCGACTTGGCACCGGCTAGGCTCGGGTGTGCAGGTGGAAAAGAGGTATTACTGTTCTCCTTATAGTGTACCATATGGCAACTAAATGCTCGCTCTCCTCTCTCGCTCTCTCTGATCTAAATTTTTTCTATTACCATTGCAGTTTAGTGACTATTGCTACATATTACTATCCAATATTAGACCCACTTCCAAATACTTTAGTGAGTGGTGCACCATGGTCAGCCAGGATGGTACCATTTAGACAAGTCTGCAAGGTGGTAAAATAGTAGTTTGATCCTTCAGGGAAGTTGGAAGTGGAAATCTGCAGCAAAGTCAATTTAAATCTTTTTTTGAAGTCTCTCAAACATATTGTTTTGCATTGCAGATATAAAGATTATGAGTTTATAAGCGACAATTCCATATCGTGGTCTGCTGGTCTGCACAATCGATACACCGAGAACTCCTTGCGAGGCGTCATTCTGGACATTCACTTCTTATCCCAGACAGACTTTCTGGTGTGCACCTTCTCCTCACAGGTAGGACTGTCTCGTTGTGATGCAGGATATTAAGAGCATTTATCTGAACTCGCAGCAACGATCTTACTGTTTCCACGAACTGCCTAACACTCCCACTCTATTGCAGGTCTGTCGAGTCGCTTACGAGATCATGCAGACTCTACACCCCGACGCTTCCTCGCTCTTCCACTCTCTGGATGACATCTACTACTTCGGGGGCCAGAACGCTCACAACCAGATAGCCATCTACCCACATCAACCCCGGACTGGAGAGGAGATAGCGCTGGAGCCTGGCGATGTGATCGGGGTGGCCGGCAACCACTGGAACGGCTACTCCAAAGGGATGAACCGCAAAATTGGAAGAACGGGGCTTTACCCCTCCTACAAAGTGAAGGAGAAGATAGAGACAGTGAAATACCCAACCTATCCTGAGGCTGATAAGCAGCTACCCCAGTAGCCAAGAAAGAGACTGTGATAACACAGCGGTAAAGGCAGCCGGTTGGGATTTTTTCTCTAACCACCCATTTAAAATGGCATGGACGGACTTCTTTTGGTTGTAACATGTACTGCAAAAAAATAACACAAGGGATTGCAATTAATATTATTTTTTAACATTTTGAACGGACTATTGTAGCCGGGACTAAGCTTGGAGATGAACAAATGATTAGGTTTAGTTTTTTTTTTTTAATGGATATCCTTACCTACCTACCCCCACCATTCCTTCCGCCTCTATCAACGAATGCACCCTTCCAAAAACTCACCCACCTACCATGTCTTTTTACTGTTTAGACTGTTGCATTCGTCATGTCTGCTATTTTATTTGTTCTCCTCAGACCTTCATCAGACTGCCATTTTGTGCTTTTAATGTGTAATTATGAATAGTTTTATTTGTCATGCGTATGTGTGTGTTCCTGAACTTGGTGCCTGGAAAAGAAAATGGAAAAAAACTAAATGGCTTTTTATTAATTATTGTTGTTATTACTATAATAATTATTATTGCTAAACCGTACTCTGCGCTATTGCTGAGTCTAAATTTGGTCCTGCCAGTACTGCAGTGTTGGTTACAATTCTGTCAACGGACAGATTCCATAAATTATCTGTTTTTTTACTTTTACCCTTCTACAAGTTTTAAAACACACCTAAATTTTTTTTAAAAATGTGTAGGTCATAAAAAGATTTACGTTAATGGTCATTGTCTTTGATAACAAAAGAAGAAATAAACCTGGATAAACCATTTCACTTGTGTGTCCTTAATTCTTGTCACTAGAGTATAATTACATGTTTTCAGCAGGGATTAAACTGTACGGGGTGAGGAATTTTCAGTGTGTAATATTTTAAAGTGTAAACCTTTCTCGTTACAGTCAAACCAAGTGACAATGTGACTTTTCAGCTGAGCTTGCCTCGCGTACTGTATTCTGCATGTACATATAAAGAGAATAGGTGGAGCGGAAAGGCTACAATTTCACGTGATTTGAACAATGACGGCTGTTCAGTCCCGGCATCTAGGATAAAATAATTTATTTTCAAATGCCAGTATTTTTAATTATAATTTTATTCAAAAATAAAAGTTAGTGGCAAATCAAATGTCACCTTTTTTTTTGTAATGTCACTGCTGTGAACAAAATGCATTTGTAGGTTCTTACAAAAAAGAGAGAATTTCACTGGAATTAAAAGGTTCCGTTGCTCCAATATTGGAGTTGTACTTTTTTCTGAATCTTCCTTTACATGTCTTCAGGCTGCTTTGAGCTTGTGTAGAAAATCTGTGCTGGCACTGAACAGCCCTCCTCATTCCATTCACATCATGTAACAATGTTACTTTTCAACTCTTTCAGCCCCCCCGACTAGATTGTTATACACAGAGAGTACAGTGTAGGTGGGGTGGTAGCTTGTTAAACGATTTGAATGCAATGAGGAAGGTGTTCAATGCCGGCACTTAGAGTTCTCCAGGCTCAAAGTCAGGTAAAAGCAGCTATAGGGAAAAGTGAAAACTGCGTATTGTAGCTACAGACAGCAGAACACTACTTGCAAACACCATAAAATAATGTAAAAACGTAAATTATACTGACATTGGAAGCCACTTTTGTACACACTGCATCTTCACTCTGTCAAATAACTGTCGCTTACACAAGGCAGATGAGAACGAGGATTTTTAAAATGTGTTTCATACATTTTTAAGAGCTATCGTGAACAGTTAGTTTCGTCATCACCAACAAAACCACCCTACTCATTGCTTTGCCATTCATAACTCTTGCTTTGTAATACTGTAGATAATATAATCTCTTTATACCACAAGTATGTCATGTAATTTCAAAGTGTACTGCGGTATAAACCAGAAAGAATAAATTCTTTCCATGACTGAAACCCATACTGTCTTGGATTACCTGGAATTAAATATGAGCAACGATACACAGCAATACTCCTGATTGTGTACAGTAGTGTGTCTTTGTTTCAACAAAGTTGTGAACATTTTATTGCTGTAATCATACACCATTCATATTTAAAAATGAATCAACGGGTCCCCGAGTGGCTCGCCTGGTAGAAACGTAGCCGTGTGGTGTGCAGGGCGAGTCATACAGCGCAGGTTTGCGTCCTGGCTGTGCGAAGTAGCCGGTCTTAGCTGAGGATTCTGATAAGGTGTTGCATTGGCTCTGGCGTGCCCGTGGGTTAGGGAGGCAAAACCTGCGGAGACTTTTTCTGTTCACTGCACTACAGTGAGCCCACTGAGCTCAAGAAAATGGTTGAGATTACAACCATTTTCCTGCTGGTTAGCATTGAAAAGAATGCTTAAGTAACCACTGAAACAAAAAAAGACCAGACTTAACAGTGAAAAAAGAGCTCCAATAGTAGCACTACAGAAAGAAAGCTTGCAAGACCAGGCCACCGAAGGAAGACTTCAGGAAAGCAGAACTGTGTTAAAGGAATATCGGTTTGGCGTCATGTTAAAGTATGTCCCGAAATAAATGCACAGGTGCAATAAGCAGATTACCCTACACCATTGTAGTTTCTAATAACTGCATCGTATCACCCAGTACATTTTAACTAGTTTTGTGTTCAATATTAGTTTTCTTGGTGGTAGTGTTTCTGAGTAAACCAGATTCATGTAAACTCCTGTACCAGGGGAGACCTGTGCTGGCTATCAGGCAAATGCATGATCCTTCAGGGGGGGCGAGTCGGAAACCCTGTCTTGACCTGCCTGCTAGTCATAGCAGTGACGCAGAGAGAGTGAGCGGGGATGATCCAACCCAAATCTCATATCCATCTGTGAACTCTTGGAGGATACAAGCCAGCAGAAACTCTGGCAGGAGAATTTGAATGAGGAAAGTGTATGGAGGGAGCACGCCAAGAAGGGCCAGTTCTTGTAACAGGAGCAGACAATAAAAAGAAAAATGGCAACAAAGGCAGCTGGAGATGGCACCACACTGTGCACGTACCCATATGGAGCAAGTACTGTCCCTGGGACATTGTATTGTTTAGCTCAGGGGATAGGGACAACCCCATAACAGTGAGAGAAGGGGAGTGTCATTTAGACTTGAACACTAGTGGAGGTAGTGGGACCCTGCAGATATTCGCAGTTTTTTTCTTTGTAGTGTTTTATTTTCCTTTGATAATTTTATTTTCATTATTTTCTATAAACATTCCAGCACTTGCAAGTGCTCCAAGAACCCAAATAAAACAAACCATTGTTGGTAGAAAAGAACAAAAGAAATAAAACTGCATCTGGGTGGCGTAGCAAAGAATATCTCTGGTTCAATGTCCATCAGTGACTCACCCACACTTCCCCTGCTACACCTCCTTTAAAAAGTGTATTACAGACCGAAACACTGTGTTTCTCCTGCACCTGTGCTCTCATTTCAGGAGACCTTTTGAAGTGATTGGAAACAATTAGTCATAGTGACACAAGCCTGCTTTCCAGAAGTCTTCCTTGGGCACCTTGACTTTTAAACTGTAATGTTCCACTCAAAAGTGGAGAAGCAAGCTATTGCTAGATTTGATCCCAAACTCCTATTTGTAATGGTGTAATGTTTATATATATATATATATATATATATATATATATATATATATATATATATATATATATATATATATATATATCTCTAAAGAAAAGCACACAGACATTCTGGGAATTCACGAGTCAACAGGCATGTGCATTTCCAAAAGGGGGTAATAACAGTAAGACTAGGGATTTTCCTTTGGTTAGCAGTCCTTTAAAGTTCAATTATTTCTGATATTATAGTTATAACTGCCATTTTGCAAAATGTATTCTGGCATAAATAACATCTTAAGACATTTTTAGCGCCCCCAGCACTAACCGCAAACTTCTCAATGCATAGACAGTCGAGTGTGACGGGTTTAAGTATTTTAAAATGGGTTTCATCAAGCCTGCCTTCAGAAAATAACTACAGCACAGTTCCATCCACAATAAGCCATTTGTCTGCCCATCCACCTGCTTTGAAATGATCAGTGAAGTGCGACTGCAGAGAGTTAATGCAAGGAAAAGATTGTATTTCAGCCGACTTAAATTCAGTGAATGAAAACTTCCCACATAATCCTGCGTGTGGAATCACCTGGGTCCCAGAAACCTTCATCATCATATGAGAAACCTCATCGCTGATCCCCACTCCATTAAAATGCTTTTTTGAAAGGTTCTGAAGTGCAGCCTCCTCCTGGTATCTGTCCACTCCATACCCCTAAACGCGACTGGGAATGCTCCTGATGACAATCAGCATCAGGACAGTAATCTATTATCCAGATATATTATCAATGTGTTTCTGAAAATGTATTCTCAATAATTGTTTAAGATGATAATCGTGCTTCTTCAACTATTTTAATTCAGCCTCCTTTCAATTGTGACGAAAACAGCTTATGAGTTTCATAACAGGTTTTAAAAGCATTGATTTCTGAGGAGTAACTTATCACCACTAACCCTAAAACATCTCCTTTATTTCCTGCTATACTTCAAACCTTTGCAAGGAAAGATTAGTATGTTTTGTTCTTTGTTTAGGCCAAAATTATCATTAAAAAAAATCTAATACACATTTAACATAATGTGTATGTCTTACAGGAAAAAGGGAAACTTAAGAAGTGATGACAGTACATACTCAGTAGGATTTACTGGAATTGTTTTGTTAGCATGATGTCCTTTCATTAATTTTCACCACTTTGAGTTGTTTATTCCATTTCTGATTCAACTAATATTTATTCAAAATGCGATCGCCGAATACCACTGATAATATAAAAAAAGATCATATTGAAAATAATTATAATAAGTGTTGATGGCTACTAGTCATAGAAATGCACTTGAAAAGCTTAATTTTCATTTCCACTACATTTGGTTAGGATAAAAAGTTTTATAAAAACATGTAATAAAATTTATGAGGGGAAAACATGCAGCTGACTACAATTCTGTGAATTCTCTGTCACAAACCCACAGTTTTCTATTGAAATGTATTGGAATTTAGCAATTAAAAAAAGGGTGAGATCATAGAAATGTTTTCATGGGGGTTAAAAATGGGATTCCAGATAACAATCGTGACAATTGGTAGCCATCAGTCAAGAACTGAAAATATGTCGGCCAGAATGGCATTGCAGGTCAAAGAGTATTCCATTTATAACAGTCATTCAAACAGAAATTCCTCTAAAGAACATAAAATCAATAGAATTTTATCAAGGTCTAATAAAGCTTCATTTGCAAACATGCATTGTGAATCATATTTACCACACTAGACCTAAAACTATGTGAATGTTTGGGTTACTCAATATGTATTATACATGCAGAGCCCCAGAATTAATGCACATGTTTTTTGCTATACTGCATAAGGCATATATTCAGTGTATTTATACCTACTACAGAAAATCACTTGATAACTACCAAACTAGAATAATAAAGTGCTAACCAAGGCTTCAAGATCAATTTTACATCCTGCTAGCATTAGTGACATTACAGTAGCTATGTTTCCATTAAACTTCTTTTATGGGCCAAAACTCATCCATATTAAAAAAAGCTTGACCTGCAATGGAAAAAGGTGAAACTCGGTTAATTCATGCAAGTGAATAAAAAACTGAAAGTAGGTTCAGTGGGTGGATAAAAGTGTATCCTGTGCAATAAATGATGCGAACAAATGCAATGGAAATACTTTCAGAGAATTTTATGAGCTAGCGCATAGTTTTTCCAGTCATACGGTGGTATGGTCAATGCAGCACATCTCTAGCAGGACTAGGCATGTAATTAAAAATTAATGGCACATATCATCTGTCAATCAAATCTACAGCTATGGCCACAAGTTTTGCGTATCATTTTAGGATTGAGACATAATTAAAAAATAAATAAATAAATAAATAAATAAATAAAGTACATGAGCATAATTTAGATATTTTATTTAATCAAACTACAACATTATAACTCAAAAGCGATAGCAGTACAATATTTCATGTTAGATTTCAAAATGTCACATTTGTCGGGTTTTCGTTAAGCTATATGAAAAAAACTGCAAAGCAGTATGTAATTCAAAATGCTAATGTAACATTATATTCAACAGGTTATACTGGACTTTATGATGCAGCATTGGTTAATACTGTAGGTTGCTGGAAAACACTTGGGCACAGATATAACTGTGGTAATTCATCCTAAATAAAACATATATTATATGCAGGGGTCGGCTCAGAAATGTTACACAATGGATACCTTACAAAATACTGACCTCACTAGGACATAATTATATATTTTGTCCGTTAGTATTGCACACATTTCATTATAGCCCAATATAAAAAAAATAAATAAAACCATACCTCATAATGCTGTGATAACATTACTGACGCACTGTCTGATTCAAACCACACAATTTTCTGTACTGGATCATAATTTTGTTCATTTTCCAAACAATTGAATATAGCTGCACTTATATTTTTTGCATTACAGCCTCCAGATATTTCTGTTCAGTTCATAAACGATGGAAAATATTAAGTTGACTCGTGTCAGTGCTTTCAGCACACATTCTGCACACACAGGGTAGATTTACCACAGATTTCAGGGTTTAGCTGAAAAGGCATTCGGCACATTATTCATTGTTTCTGGCAATAGTTTATGCACTACAGTGCAGTCTTTGGAAGGCAGAGGAATTTAAATAAATTGTGTTGCCATTTCTTTAAAGACGCTACCTGTTGTAAATTGTAACAGCTTTTGCCTGTAGGCTAGACAGAGCTCATTCTGTGCGTCCTTTTTGTCCAAGTTTACAAATGCCGACATACACCTAACCCTCCTGTTTTCTTTCGCTTCTCTTACAAACATATTTTCTGATGCAGACATGTTTAATATTCTTGACAACATTTCTTGGCATGATCTCTGCCCACTGCAAATTTTAATTCCACTCCTGACCATTCAAAATGAAAATATTAATTTTCCCAAGCAGGACTGAAATATCTTTTTTGGTTTTGGTGCAGCTAACACCAGAGGGTATCTGATACTGGACTGCCAATCTGTCTGTATTATTATTATTATTATATTATTATTATTATTATTATTATTATTATTATTATTATCATCGTTACAAATGAGAGAAACAGTACAGCTTCAAAAAAATATGAAAAGTTGAAAGGTTGCACAATGGTAATTATTTTAAATTTAGAAGAGATAAAGTAATACAAAAATTACTACAAAAGATTTAGAAGTGAGTAGTTTTTCGAGATTTACGATTATACTGTAAAAGCAGTATAATCGTAAATCTCGAAAAACTACTCACTTCTAAATCTTTTGTAATCATTTTTGTATTACTTTAGTATAAATACATGTTAATTTGGATTCATATGTTGTTTTTTTCTGACTTTATGTGAACGAAAAGATACGCATTTGCAAGTTTTCCCATTGGAAATAGTGATATTTTGAAATATCACTGTCCTGGTCACAAAAGCAAAGTTTGTGGGGAATAATAGCCATTTTCTATACTTTTGAGGCATAAGCAATTAGGAAATAACACTTACTACCCAGGAACAAAAAAAATAATAATTGTTACACTGTGTTATGTATTGCTCTGTTGAAATCCACGAGTTGGAAATAAAAGTCCAGATATCGACACCCACACATAACATAAACATGATCACAAGTCCACAGTGAGTGCTACAGTGCTCGTGGTGCAAATACAATTAATTGTGACACAAGTGCAGTGTTGTCCGGGTTTGGTGCTGGCCTTTAGCGACAGCTCTGGATTGTGTTAGCCATAACAAACAAAACAAAACACACGACAAAACAAAACAAATGCGATTACAATACAAGACGTCTTCCAATTTAACATAAACCATAACAAAGAAACAATCACCTCGCTACATATACCGTCATGACCCCTTGGTTAACGATCGCAACCGCTCCTACAATTCTTACTAGCCCTGGGAATGAATTGTCTGGCCATCCAGTACAGGGCACTCTGTTCCCATTACACAGTGTCCTCACAGGTCAGGAGGGAGATTTATCACCAAAAATCATTCTGTCTCTGTCACAGAAATGCATCATCTTTTTTTTTTTTTTTGTTCGGATCAAGAAATTGTGTGCGATAACCATTTTTTTTCAGCTTGTGACAAAAATTTGGAACCCAAAGAAACTGGAATATACTAGTGTTACCATTGGCTGGCTCAAATGGGCTGTCAAAAATAAATGGAATTTCCTGGAGACAGTACATTTATTGTATTGTTACAGTAGCATTTTCTTAATAGCAATCAGTAACCAATATCTTACAAGACAAGCTATATTGAGAATGCAGACATCAACTTGAAAGGATCTTCAATCACAAGACAGAAAAAATAAGCTTTCTGTACTTTGACTGAGACACAAAACTGTTATCTTGGCTTCCATAGAAAATGGAACTGTTTAGAGAACAACATGCGGCTGGAATAGCAAAGAGCAGACTGTGCAACATGTACTTTCCAATCCATTCAACCATTGGTTGGCAAATGCTACTCTCCAGACCCTTCAACGGAATTTATTATTTGAAACAATAACTGTTTCCTCGATTGTGGTAATCGCTTCATGTAGAACTACTTCATACATAACGGGCAAAAGACTAAGAGACAGCAATGCTTGAATTAACGTCATCATTAAAAAAGCAAGTAGCCATGTTTGAAATGAAGCGAAGTGGTGGTTCAGACAGTCACTTTTAATCAGTCAATCAAATCAAACTTAAGTGTTGATAACCAGACAACTGTCAATCGAAATAGCAGTACCTCATCGCAAACAACGTAATTAATTGTCCAATGATTGTCAAGGAAAGGATTCAAATCTTACCTGATCCATTACCTCCCTGCTGCTAGTTAGTTTGCCTCCTCCTCCCCAGCCTCCACCTGTTTTTCGTCTAAGGGAGAGGGCAGCTATCCTGCCCCCTGCCCATGGCTTTCCTACAGTCAGCCTCTCCACTTATCATGCAGAAAAAAAAATATGAGCAGGAGTTCCCTGAGACTAGGCCAAAGATGTATTATATGTTAAATGTGTTATTCAAGAATGTATAATATGCATACAAATGTTATCATGTCTACTCTGTAATATTGTAGAGAAGCTTTGCCACAAAAGGGTTTGTCGCGAGTGAAGAGTGAAAAAAGCAGATGACATCTGGAATTCTGAGGGACAGAGATCAGGAGCAGAGGAGACAGGACCACAAAATAAAAAGGACAGTTAGTAGAGACTGTGAAAATGTGTACAGTACAAAAAAACCCCGAAACTTACCTGAAGTGAAAGGACATTGATGACGATGTTAGCTTGCTAGCCGGACACAATACAGCTAACAGTGATTGCAAATGAACTGTAATTGCTAAAAAAAAAAAAAAAAATGGCAGGGCTGGTCGGAAATACAGGAGTATTTGATGAATCTGTGGAACAACAGAGTTCTTACACAGAACGTTTTGAATACTTTGTGTTGGCAAATGGAATTAAAGCAGCAGTAGTTGTGCCAACATTTTTGACTGTTATCAGAGGAAAAACCATTTAATTTACTGTGCAGCCTAGTAGCACCTGCAAAACCTGGTGATAAATCATACAATGAATTGTGGCACCCGTAAAAAGAACATTATTCTCCCAAGTCACTGATCCTCGCAGAGAGATTAGGGTTTCATAAGAGAAATCAAGAGGAGGGGGAATCAATCTCACAGGTATTAAAACAGTTATCTGAACACTGTGAATTTGGACAATCACTGAGTGACACAACACGTGATAGGCTACTGTGTGGCATGCGCAGCGAGGCAATTCAGAAATGCCTTTTGACTAAGAGTAACTTAACATTGCCGAAAGCAAGAGAAGTGAGTATGTCCATGGAAAAGTGCATCGACCCAAGTGCATAAGGTGTCCACGGATTTCATGCCATGCTATCACTGTGGGAAACCAGGTCACCAAGCAGTAGTGTTAGTGCAAAGACTTAGACTGCAGAAGCCGTGAAAAAAAGGATCACATTGAATGTGCTTGTAAAAACCAAAAGACACAATAAACAAAAGTACTGAACAAAAGAAAAGTGACTTCAGAAAGTACAAAAAGAAAGTGCATAAAATGGATCACACAGAGGATGAACAAAGTGATACCCAGTCTGAAGGGGAAGAATCTGTGCCTGTTTTGTCTATTTCAGGCAATGAACATGGATACCGGGTGACACCGCTACTGGATGGAAAAGCAGTACGGATGCAAGTGGACACTGGAGCAGCTGTATCCTTTGTGTCTGAGGCTGTATACAAGGAGAAACTACATCACCTCACACCACAGCCGACGAAGGTAACACTGAAAACATACACTGGTGAGACTTCCAGTGAGAGGAATAGTGAATGTGACAGTGGAGCTCAAGAAACAGAAGGTAAAGCTACCACTCTACATCGTGAAAGGTACGCATATGGCTGAAAAAGATCAAACTAAACTGGCAGGAAATTCACACTGTCTCAAAAGAGGACACAAACCTACAAGGGATATTGAGGAAACAGGCTGATGTGTTCAATGGAGAACTTGGCAGTATGAAGGACATAACATTTAAACTGACAGTAAAACCACAGTAAGCCAACATGCTTTAGAGCCAGACCTGTCCCTTATGCCATAAAACCGAAAGTTGAAGCCGAGCTAGACCAACTAGTCAAGAGTGGGGTATTGGAACCAGTGAGTGTTAGTGAATGGGCTACACCCGTCGTTCCAGTCATAAAAAAAGACGGATCCCTCAGACTCTGTGGCAATTTTAAAGTCATCGTTAACCCTGTCCTGACTGCTGAACAGTATCCACTACCTCTCATTGATGACCTCTTTTCTGGTTTAGCTGGAGGACAGAAATTCAGTAAGATAAACTTATGTCAGGCCTATCTATAGATGCATGTTGACCAAGAGTCACAAGAACTATTGACCATAGTGACTCACAAAGGAATGCACAGGTACCAGAGGCTCCTTTTTGTGATCACTTCAGTGTCGGCACTGTTCCAAAGAGCCATGGATCAGATTCTGAGTGGGCTGTCAGACATACAGTGTTACCTCAGTGATTTGCTCATTACAGGCAATGACAAACAAGAGCACTTTATAAAACTCGACGCCACTCTACAGAGACTGGAAGAGTATGGACTGAGGGTCCGGATTTCCATTACAGACATACTGGAAGAGTACAGACTGAGGATCCGGAAGGACACGTGAGTTTTTCCGGCCTTCTGTTGACTATCTGGGACACATGATCGACAGTTCGGGGCTCCACAAGGCGCCATCGAAAATGAAGGCCATCGTGGAGTCTCCATCCCCAGAGAATGCGAGTCAACTGAGATCATTCTTAGGACTACTGATGTACTACGCAAATTTTGTGCCGAACCTAGCTAACATGCTAAAGCCACTGCATGAACTTTTGAACAACATCAAACAGTGGAGGTGGACAGACAGATGTGAGGAGGCTTTCAAGAAAGTGAAAACAGCCTTAGTCAGAGGCCCTCACCCACTTCAACCCCAACTTGCCATTACAGTTGGCATGTGATGCATCGCCTTATGGTGTTGGTGCCGTCGTCTCACACATCATGCCATCAGGTGAAGAAAGGCCAATTGCTTTCGCATCATGGACCTTGAGTAAAGCCGAGAGCAACTATGCACAGATAGAGGGTGATGCACTCACCATCGTGTTTGGAGTTAAGAAATTCTATCAGTTTCTTTTCGGACAATGATTCACGCTGCTGATGGACCATACACCCCTCACCTCCATCTTTGGTCCCCACACCGGCACTCCATCACTCGCAGCCAGCCGCATGCAGAGATGGGCCTTACTGTTGTCAGTACAGAAGATCCGAGCAGCCCTGCAATGTAGACGGCTTCTCAAGCTCTCAAAGCTTCCCTTACCTGCCGCACACACTGAGCACTCCCAGGCTGAAATCTTCTACTTCAAAGAAGTAACAAATGCTCCAGTTACCTCAGCCCAAGTGAAGAAGTTCACCCGCACTGATCCAGTGGTGTCTGAGGTCACGGACATTGGGAAAGGAGGAGAATTTTGGACAGCCTAAAGCCTTACCTGGTGAGGAGAAACAAGCTCACAGTTCAGTCTGGATGCTTGTTATGGGGCTTTCGAGTCATCATACCGCTGCCACTGAGAAAGCAAGTGCTTGAAGAGCTCCATTCAGGGCACTGTGGCATGGTGCTACTTTTGGTGGCTGGGCTTGGACAGGGCTATCGAAGACAAGGCCAAGTCATGTTCTTCATGTCAAAAGATGAGGAACATGCCTCACCTAGTGTCGCTATACCTATGGGACTTCCCAGAGGAGCCTTGGCAACGAGTCCACATAGACTTCGTTGGCCCACTGGAGGATTGTATCTTCTTAGTCATAGTTGACGCACACAGCAAATGGCCGGAGGTCGCAGTAATGAAGAGCACTTCAGCGGAGAGAACTATCGAAGCGCTATGGTCAATCTTCAGTTGCTTCGGATTGTCAACGCAGCTCGTTACCAATAATGGTCCCCAACTGGTGTCTGAAGAGTTTAGGTCATTCATGGAAGCAAATGGAATCCAGTACATCAAGTCAGCATAGTATCACCCTGCAATGAACGGCCTCATGGAAAGATTTGTCCAGACAATGAAGCAAGCTCTAAAATCATCACAAGGAAACAGGTCACTCAAAAAGCACCTAAACACCTTCCTGTTGACCTACAGAAACACCCCCCCATGCTACAACCAAAGTGGCACCCACATCAGCCATGATGAAAAGACTCGACTTCGCGCAGAACTCGACTTCCTGAGGCCCCCAAAGACTAAACAGGTTGTACAGACACAACAAAGAGCACAGGTGGAGAGACAGAGTAAAGCAAAAGACAGAAGCTTCAGAGCTGGAGAGAGTGTTCTTGCTCAAAACTACTGCAAAGGTCCAAAGTGGATACCAGCAACAGTGATCATACAAACAGGCCCTGTGTCCTACACAATTTACACATCGGAGAACATCATCTGGAGGAGACACGTGGATCAGATGTTGCCAGGAACGAACCTCAGAGATGACTCATGTCAAGTGACAAACCCAGATCAGCCACTGGAGGCCTACCATGGTTAGAAGCCATCACGTGAAAAAACATACAAACATAGAAAGTACTACAGACTCACCTAAACCAGTCAGAGTGCCTATTCAGAGTACTGTCGCACTCCAGTCTGAGCATTCACCATCCCCACTAAGACTCAAGAGACAGAGACAATGTGACTGAAGACTAACATGTACGTCATCATTACCCTGCAAGAGAAAGATGACCCCCAGAAAGGTTGAATATTTAATTTAGAGACTAACCTCCGACATTGGGGCAGAATATACCCCAGGGTTAAGTCTGGGAACTGAGGCAGTCTACCCTCTTTCCCTAGTTCAGGAAATGTTGTTCGGAAAAGTTATATTGTTACATTAAGAGACTGTTATATATACAGCTCTTGAAAAAATTAAGAGACCACTGCAAAATTATCATTTTCTCTGGTTTTACTATTTAAAGGTATGTGTTTGGGTAAAATGAACATTTTTGTTTTATTCTATAAACTACTGACAACATTTCTCCCAAATTCCAAATAAACATATTGTCATTTAGAGCATTTATTTGCAGAAAATGACAACTGGTCAAAATAACAAAAAAGATGCAGTGTTGTCAGACCTAATAATGCAAAGAAAATAAGTTCAGATTCATTTTTAAACAACACAATACTAAAGTTTTAACTTAGGAAGAGTTCAGAAATCAATATTTGGTGGAATAACCCTGATTTTCAATCACAGCTTTCATGCTTCTTGGCATGCTCTCCACCAATCCTTCACACTGATGTTGGGTGACTTTATGCCACTCCTGGCACAAAAATTCAAGCAGCTCGGCTTTGTTTGATGGCTTGTGACCATCAATCTTCCTCTTGATCACATTCCAGAGGTTTTCAATGTGGTTCAGGTATGGAGATTGGGCTGGCCATGACAGGGTCTTGATCTGGTGGTCCTCCATCCACACCTTGATTGACCTGGCTGTGTGGCATGGAGCATTGTCCTGCTGTAAAAACCAATCCTCAGAGTTGGGGAACATTGTCAGTGCAGAAGGAAGCAAGTTTTCGTCCAGGACAACCTTGTACTTGGCTTGATTCATGTGTCCTTCACAAAGACAAAGCTGCCCGATTCCAGCCTTGCTGAAGCACCCCCAGATCATCACCGATCCTCCACCACATTTCACAGTGGGTGCGAGACACTGTGGCTTGTAGGCCTCTCCAGGTCTCCGTCTAACCATTAGACGACCAGGTGTTGGGCAAAGCTGAAAATTGGACTCTTCAGAGAAGATGACCTTACTCCAGTCCTCTATGGTCCAATCCTTATGGTCTTTTGCAAACCTCAGCCTGGCTCTTCTTTGCTTCTCATTGATTAAGGGCTTTTTTTCCAGCTTTGCACGACTTTAGCCCTGCCCCTAGGAGCCTGTTTCAAACCGTCCTCGCCGTGCACTTCACCCCAGCTGCCATTTGCCATTCTTTTTGTAGGTCACTTGATGTCATCCTACGGTTGCTGAGTGACATTCGAGTGAGTTGCCGGTCATCCCGGTCAGTGGAGAGTCGTTTTCGCCCTCTGCCGGTCTGTAACTTTGTTGTCCCCAATGTTTGCTGCTTGACCTTGTTCTTATGAACCGCCGTCTTTGAAATTTTAAGGATGGAAGCAACCCGACGCTCACTGTATCCCTCTGCCAGTAAAGCCAGAATTGAACCCTTCTTTTCCTCATTCAAAACTTTCCTTTTCAACTCTTTGGGCATGGTCAATAGTTGTTTTTTGATTCCAATTACTTTTGAGGTACTACTAGCACTGTTTTGCCATCCAGCTGGTCCTGATTTAAGAAAAATTTGCAGTGGTCTCTCCAGAGCTCTATGTGTGTGTGTGTGTGTGTGTGTGTGTGTGTCTATATATATATATATATATATATATATATATATATATATATATATATATATATATATATAAAGTTTCTTTAAAAGATAAAGACTGTAAAGAAAAGAATATGCAAAACAGTGAATATTTACTTTTTCCTTATGAGGCATCAAAAGTAAAGGGGGAGGAATATGTTGTGTATTGATATTCTAATTTCTCCCTTCTGGTCACCTGTCACGCCGCCCTGCTTACGTACTGATTGGAATGCTTGTAATGTCTTGTTCTGTAAAATGCATTAAACAATGCACATGTTGATTTCTAATCCCATCTCATGTCCAGTCCTTATATTAGCTGTATAAGTAATACAGTGTGCTATACAACAGTTTAAACTGAGAAAATATAAACCAAATGTCTTTGTGCTAGACTGCACAGTAAGATTTAAGTTGATTTTAGGCAGAAGAGACTTTAAAAACATGCCGGGTTCCAGAATAGACAGGTTTCAGATTGCAGAGGGTATTAGATAAATAGACAGGTTTCAGATTTCAGAGGGTATTAGATAAATTTTATATAGACAGAGATAGTAAGTGGGGCTACCAGAGTTGAAAGGTTAAACTGTCACATGATTTGAATGGAATAAGCAAGGCTGTCCAGTCATGGCACTTCTCCAGACAATTCAAAACAGTTCAAATATAGGTAAAGGGAGATTTGAGAAAAATGGTAAATCTCAGTACTCATCCACAGAACCCAGAACCACTCAGAATACAGCAACAAACACTACAAAACAGTAGGGACAATATAAAAATGCAATTCAAGTGATATTTTACACTTCTTATTCTTTAACAGTGTAAAAAATAAAATAGTATTTGAAACTGGGGATCAAATTGAGGCCTGTTTGAGTGAAGCACTGGGGAGCCCAACATGAGACAAACGAATGTGACTGCAATCTGGGAAAAAGTTGTAATATTTAGCAAAAATAAACACATGCAAAGCAAAACAAGGACTATCAGGCAGGAAACTAAATACACCTGCAAATAAGATTATTCGATTGATAGGAAAATTCATCACCTAAAGTCAAGCAGACATAAAGAGGTAACCCCCACATTCATGTTAACCTTCGATCATTTCTGTATCCCATCTGATACAATGCTTAGTGACCCTCTATATTATTATTTTTTAAATCCAGCTTCACAAGAGTTTTTTATATGTTGTACATATGTGTTGCCGAACAGGAAATGTTTTTTCTTTGTTTTTGTTTTGTACAATAAATGGGATCTAGCTACATAAATAATGCTTAAAGTTTACCTCCTCCTCCCCACCCTCCACCTCAATGGCAGTCGAACTGCCTCCCTTTCTCCAAGCAAGTGAAAATACTCTGATAGGTTTCTTATGAACCACATTAACCAAGTTTTTGTTTCGCATCTTTTCTTAAAGCCAGTACAACTTGGAAATAACTCTATACCCCCCCCCACCCCACTCCAAGAACCCTAAAGACATACAACAAATCACTCCACACACACACATATACACAAAGACCTCCAAGAGCCCTAAAGAAATGCAATAAATGGAGATCACTCCATACAAACACACAGACACGAACCCTAAAGAAATGCAATAAATGGAGATCACTCCACACACACACACACACCTACAAGAACCCTAAAGAAATGCAATAAATGGAGATCACTCCACAAACACACACACACACCTCCAAGAACCTTAAAGAAATGCAATGGAGATCCCTCCACACACACACACACACACACACACACACACACACACACACACACACACACACACCTGTGGAGGTTCTTGGAATTTTTTTACGATTACCCTCTAGGGAGGTGTGTGTGTGTCCACGGGAGGTTCTTGGAATTTTACTTTACGTTATTGACCGCTCTTAGGGAAGTCACTGTGTGTTGTGTGCGTGTGGTGTGTTCTTGGGCTTTTCTTTGCGTGCATTTACAGAGTTCACAGTGTCATGAAAGATCTTTCCATGCTGCCCTTTTCAATGAGGATACGGTTCTGACAGAGAGAGTCCAATTAAGATAATAGTATTGCCAAGCCTAATTAAATCTCTTGTAATCGATGTGTGTGATTATTTCTATGACCTCACTTGTTGTATTATCTTCTCTAAATGAGTACGTTGGGATTTTTTTCCCCCAGTTTAATTGCTACAGATTCAAGTGAAGGAATAGCTATTCAACTGTATTATCAACACAGTCAAGGCTATTCTGTTGTTATAAATCAGTCCACTTTCAATCTAAAAGCCTGAATTCTATGGCTCAACAGTGTCACAATACACCTGTTCTTTTAGAAAGTCATTAACAAGTATCTAGTATAACTTACAGGAGCAATATGTTTGTGTATAGTACTATGGGCCCAGTTAACATGATGCATTTTGATATTCATTATAGAATAAAAAAGGTTTATGAGTATAAAAATAAAATTATCTAAAAAAAACTTTAAATTGTTTTTGAATTAAATATTACTGAAACACATTACATACAGTATATTTACAACAGTAATCCATGCTATAATGTAGGGTGAAGTCAAATGGGAATCATAAGGGTTCCTATATATAAAATATGTTACTAAAAATGTACAACTAGTGACCTAGGTTTCAAAAAAACAAAAAGCTCAGACAGACATTGATTCTGGTATTTATTAAGTACAAAGTTATTCCCCCTGTTGCCTACACAAAAACTTAATAAATTATCTTACAAACAAGTAAAAAGAGGTCTGGTGTACAGTCAGATACCATGACAAACTATAAACCCTTTGCCTCATTCACAAGCCAGTACAAGCATACTAGGAGAATGACTGGGCTCCATGGCTTAATAGCCCCTTGTGCATATTTGTGTTCCTTTTCTTTGCAGCATTAACCAAAGTGCACAGGAGAATTCTCAGTAACGCAAAATATATCTGTACAACATAAGTAAGGTTGCCACTTCTGAGGTACAACAAAACAGGACCTCCGAACAGAAGGGGGATTGTTAAAGGTTTAACTCTTTACAGTCCATTTATTCAGCGCTTGTCTGGCACGTCAGGTCCAATTTATTTTCACACACGCTGAGTAAAACAAGTTTAAAAGGCATTGAATCGCAAAAGGACACTCAGTATTGCATCTTCAGCCAAGCCCCACCCCTTGTTCATTGTATTTTTCACATACCTCTTTTATAGACATGCATACTAATAAATCCTCTCCTGATCACTCTTTTTATAGCGTTCATAGAAACATTTAAACTGGCATCCAAACAAACAAAACAAAAAACGAATTGTTATTATTGTTATTTAAACAGGGAATACACAAGTTATATGTCAAGACAGAGATAACAAATTGTTACTAGCTTATTGAAAACATTAATTTACAGCTATTCCCTGGTGCCCAGTAATACAGATACCATAGATCAGAGCTGTGAACATTTTTTTTATTTACTTTTTTTTAATTTGTATCTTAGTTGTGTGCTGCAACTAAAACCTCTAGAGATACGGGTCCCCGAGTGGCTCACATGGTAAAGACCGTGTGATGTGCAGGGTGCTATACAGTCAGGGGAGAGTGTCACGGGTGGGGTGACCAGGGGTAACCACAAGTAAATAAATCATTTGCATAGTACCAACTACGCCAGATTGAGTTTGAAAAGGGCAAGGGCCTTTATGACGGAGTAGTAATACTCTTCCCAGAACAGGTTCGTTTGATCCACGGGGGTCCAACACACACACTGCGGAAAACCCAGGTAAGGTAAAACAAATTTTATTGTTTCTCAACAGGGTAAAAATGCTCTTTAAAAACCACACACAAACTCACAACAAATAGAAACAGTTAAAAATTGGAGAGAACCAAAAACATACAAATTGAGGTAATCCCCCCCCCCCCCCCCCCCCCGTTGGTAAAAGTCTCTTAAAAAAAATAAAGCTTGTGTTTAGCTGCCACAAAGAGTCCAGTAAAAGTATTAGAAGTCCAATTAAAGTTGGTTCCCAAACTGCTCAGCTACCTAGTCCCGACATCCACTATCCCATGTATTGAACCGCCAATGGACCTCACTGCAACGATAAGCCGACCCACTGAAGAAGACAAAGATGGAGATCCCGGGAAACCCGAGAGGGGGAAGGAGGGGCAAAGAAGGAAGCCATCAGAAACGTGTACAACGATAACTAAAGCTTTCTTATGCACTCCAGTGTTCCAGCTGGTTACTTCCCCTTAGCTTATCTCTGACTCTCGTGTATCTCCCTTTCTCTCTCTGGTTCTGGAACCCAACTGCTGCACCCTGGACTGGACCACTGGACATCAACCCCCAACGGTGGACAGGTAAGCATCACCTTGGAATGTACCCCTGGACCTCGATCTCCGATGTGGAACCAGTAAGTAACACCCTGGTGGGCTTCAGGTGTACCCTGACCATACCCAGAGCCAGCTCAGGGTGGGTAAATATAAGTTCTAGATATACAGTTTGTAACATATCAAAGTCTCACAAAAATAAGCAATTAATAATAAACGTCACTTCCCTTCTCTCTTTTCACTGGTGACAGGACTCCTGACACTGTCTGCTCAAACCCGGACCCCCCCTGCAATCTAGCCGGGCCAAACGCAAGCATGACAGGAAAATTAAAAAAGGTGTGTACAGCTGAATGTATACAGCTCCAAAAAAGTGTCTTTCTTAAATCCTAATGAGTTTCACATTGCCTGGTAGCTTTCAAAAAAACAACCCAATATGATGGGATATGAAAAAGCAGTCACAAAAAGTTGGTGCAGTACATAAACAAAAAAATAAACAGAAGAAAAGCTAGCAGTCATGAAACAACAAAAATCCCAAAACAACAAAACAAAGGAATCCAAATCAGTTGATTACCCTACAGCCAGAATCCTTCTTCCAGGGTAGCCAAGACTCTTTTCCTTTTTCCTTCTCTTCCGTCCGTTTAACGATTCCAGCAACCAATTTTGCTTCAGCCGACACAATCAGACTGCTTCCCTACACCACTCCTTCCTCCTTCCTGTCCTTCCTCTTTTATATACTCCTGGATGCTTTCATTCGCTAGACTGGGTGTGGGGAGGGACTTCCTACTGATGTAAGGAAAGTGCCCATGCCGATGGTAAAATAATGTAAACACAAAAATAAACAGTGATTTTAAACGTGCAGATTCCAAAGTTCAACAAAATAAAAACAAATCAGGTAAAAGGTACACTGGAAACAGAAAACACATTAATAAATCATTTCAGTGCACAAAATAATAATAATAATTGATAAAGCATCACTTGTGACAAGAGCAAGTTCATGTGATGGCTGTGTGGAGTCGCTGATCTTTGCTGGGGATTCCACAGCGCTGTATTTGTTCTGGTCCTCCGCTGGTTGGAGGGCAAAATGAGCACAGAGTCACGACACTGCCAGTAGCTCTGTGAGATCTGTGGAGCTCCAGGATGTAAAGGCAATTTTGATTGGAGGATGACCACTGACCTTTAGTTCTTCTGAGCTGTTCTGGGGAGTTTCTGTGGTGGAAAACATGAATGGACATTCTAAATTGGGGATACAAATGGGGGTAAAGTAATTGGGCATGCTATACTGAAAACAAACCTGTTAAAAATAAAGAGAATTTAAGCTGAATTAAACTACACACTCTACAATGACTAGATAAACCACAGCGTGCCTGGATATACGACTATGACAGAAATACAATGAACCTTTGTTGTAAATCTCCTTCCAGACCTGTGAGGGTACTAAGCGAGGACAGAGTTTTTTGGCCGGGCTGGCTTGACAGTTCTTTCCGCGGGTCAGGAAGTTGGTCAGTCTGGAAAAAGGCGAGACTCCATTGCAAGAACATATTCACCTGGAAGGGAAACAATGTAGCAGCCACAGGTTGTAAAAGCAGCTGCATTCATTTAGCAAGGGGTCATGCGTGACAGCATATAAGGGCGGCTGCGAATCGTAATCTCTTCCTTCGCATTGGTTTGTAGTGAGTTAAAGCCAGAAGGATAATAAAAGTTTGTTATTATTGAAAACCATCAGTGTTGTGTTTGTTTGTTTGTAATTGTCTAGTCTTGTCTTGCACGTTACCAGACAGTTAACACAGCTCTGGAGCTGTAGCCAGGGGCCAGTAAGAAACCAGACAACACTGCACCTTTGTCACAAATAAAACTGAATTTGCACCACTAGCACTAAGTCATACACTAACAGACTTGTGTACGTGTTTTGTGTTTTGTGTGGGTGTATAATAAAAACAGGATTATTATTTGTGGGGCAACACAGGGATTATAAATTAAGTAATACACGCCACTGTATTACTCATCTCTATTATTATTTACTGTTTGTTTTGCCGTCAGGCACTGGACTTAAAAAATAAAGCAAACCTTTTCACCTGGACTACAATTGTCTGTCTGTGCTTTAATCACCTGTACCTGCACACTATCAACCACTTTGCCACAACCACACATAACTATTAAACACTCTATAGTGTGGTAACTGAAAAAGAAATGACAAATATTTGGACATAAGACACTGAGAAAGAATTATAATTGAAGTGCCTGTCATTGAATTTATTCCGTTTCTTGTAGTGCTGTATTTCTAAATGTGTGAACAGACAGCACCCCTAGTGACTGTATTCTAGCCCTGTATATTAGACAGAGGACATAACACTGAGATTGTAGATATTCTTCTGAAAGGCTTTCAATCATATTAACTATCCCCCTGGGTCTCATTGTGAGGCCTTTGATTCTGTTCGATAGGCTATCATTTATACTCATTTTCCTAACCTATCCTCCAACACAAACTTGATACAGTACAGATCACCCCACATCTCACAACACAGCTTAACTACATCATCATTAGCATGACTCTGATAAGATAGAAGTTGATTTGGAACGGTATTCAGCAGAATGGTAACCCAATCTCTGCTTTAAAAGCGTTACTCCATAACGTCACTGCCATCAAGTCCATTGGTTTCACATGTCAGCTATTAGCTATTTTATATTAGTCATATTTTATTCAATGTTTCATAGAGATGTTAGCAGTACAGCCATGAAGATTAGTATTCCAATAGTGATTTGTTTTCCCTTATATAAGTTTACCATAGTAAAATTGCACTGTAATTTTGCAGTTTTCCCACGCTGTCCCCATGGTTATCATATGCATTTACCACAGGTTCCATGGTTTGCCATGCTTTTTAATATGATTTACCATACCTCTCTGAGCTTTACAATGCTCACCAATGCTTAATTACACTTTGCTATGCCCTTATGCACTTCCTCAGAGTTCTGAAGTCATTCATTTTGAATTCAGCACAGTTAATTCATGTTAATTCACCCTTCATAACAAATTATGTTGATCACATGTATAAAGCATGCAAAGATACATGAATGAACCTTTCTCACAATACCTTGGTGTGCGAGTATGAGGGCATGATAGATCAATATAATTTGTTACAAAGGAACATGGAATGGATACAGGGAATTAAATCCACATGAACTAACATGGCTGATTTACAAATTGCTTACTTCAGATTCAGAGAAAGTGCATAAGATATTCCGGTGTTATTCCTGTGGGATTCAGTCAGAATTCATTATGATTTTGTGTCCATTATTTTAAAGGGTTACCTGTTAACTTGAATGTCTTGGGAATTTTTGTAAACAGAAAGTTATCATTAGAAGCCCTCCATTAAAGTGCTGTTACTATTTTATGATGCGTGTGTCTATGGAAAAGACTATGAATATCACACAGCACACATCCTACTGCATAAACAATACAGGTGGCCTCTATATTTGGAACATATTCCAACATTTAAACATTTTTTACGTTCTTGGTATAACCACCGCCACAATTCCCCTCACAGATCATGAGAACTGAAGGTCAGCGGCGTCTCCGATTCCACAGCCAAGCCAATTGTTTCTTTACACCCAGGAACTCAAGAGTGGATTTCTCGAATTACCAACTTCTGGAGGACAAAGGCCAGTCCTACCGGTGTCCACTTGAGCTCACTGTGTGTCTGGCCAGTAGAGTCGATTGTAGTGGGATGAGGAGAAACAGGCTCTGCTGGATTTGTCTCCCTAACCTGCAAGAACACCAGAGCTCCCTGTGTAATCCCCAGCAAAGATCAGCAACTTCACAAAGCCAGGACGTGAACCTGCGCTCCCCTGACTATAACACTCACCGTGCATACAATGATGCCTTGCTTTTACCAGCACTCTGGGACCCCTGCTTTGTGAAAAGTTTAAACAACATTGTTGTATTACCAGTGTGTTATCCTGGTGAAATCCAAGCAGAACCATTGGCTGACCACAGCAATTACCATTGGTATGAAACACATTTGCTGTGGATAGCATGATGATATATCAAGAACACCAAAGTATTTAGTAAACAGGTCTAAGTGGGGTAAAATTGGCAATAAATGAACTACCCCCAGTCATTCTGTTTTAGTTTACTGCAGTTTAATAGTCAAAAGCACATACTGTTTTATTGTTAATGGATCTTGAAGCACACTGCATTGCTCTCCTGTATATCATCTCTCCCCCAGTCGTACAATATGGAAGTAATTAGTTACAATAATGTACATAAAACGGAAACTGGATGGCTAATTATTCAATATTAAATTACTTTGCATGACAGTGCCTCCTCATTTAAACTCTTCGTTTCCTAACAAAGTAAAGTCATGGCTCAATGGCAGTTAAGCGAGGATTTATATTATGAAAGTTATTTCTACAACAACATGATATAGTTTAATACAGTGGTTTTAATCTTCTTTAAACTGATAAATAACAGTACATGAAAAAATGTCTATTTGCCTGTAGGGGTGTCTTTGTTACCTCTGCAATATTTTGCATTTTGTAGCCCTGTTGTTGCAGAATATTATTACAACCAGATTAAAATAAAGAAACAAGTCTGTCAGTAGCATACATCCACTGCCACAGCTGTGCCTTCAAAAGCAGAGCCATTAGTATGCTGATAATGTTGAGAACCATGACATATATCAATAGTATGTACAGAATAGTGTAGAATAAGAATGAGCAATGACACGTGTGGTTCTCCACATGACATACAGCTGTCTTGTGCTAAATAATGCGAATACTATTTCATGACAACTGGATAAGAAGTTCTCAAGATATATACATAACTGTGAAGTGCGACTGTGAAAAAGTGTCCGCCCCTGTGTGTATTTTCCGTTATATGTTGCGTGTGGTGTGTTAAATGTTGGTGTATAGGCATTGGTACACGGGATATAAACGTGTCTGTTTCATGTGTGTTTAAAAATTGTATTTAGGCATGGGATTGTACATCACTTCACGTGCATTTAAAGTAGTTAATATGTGAGCACGAGGTTGCACATAATTAATTCACGTAGTAGGGAACGGGAGAGAGAGGAGGAGAAACCAAGTTAGAGTTTAATATCAATTGCTATTACGTGCTGGTAGGACCAGCATGATACTTGTTTATTTAAACTCACCGTGTTTGTTAGTGTGTCTATCTGCTCACCGTTTGTTAAGTGTTAGTCCGTTTTTGTTTGTCTATTTATTTTGACGTAAAGTGCCGTGTCCTGTCTTCTGTTTGTTTAAACCTTTTATTTGCAATAAACCGGTGCAAGTAAGCGTCTTCGTCATTTGACCTCATTTGTCCTGTCTCTGAGTATTCATTTCCTGGTTCTGACGTCACCACTCAGCCGTCTTTGTGACAGTGACATATGTACGTGCAGACTTACAGACGACCACCTCGACATTCCCTTTGCAGGAGATTTCATGCACAGCAGGACATAATAAAAAGTTAGGGTTTATTAGGGTTTAGTAACTGTTAACAGCTAGCTTATTAATAAGTCAACAGATGTTGTTCATGTTGTGTTAACAGTTCATTAATATCCACTAACGATTTGATAAACTAATTAAAAAAAAAGTGTACAATACAATAAAACCGGATTCCATCTACTAAACATTACGACAACAGCGTTTGCCTTTAAACGAATGTGACCCCATGTTAATGACATGATCGGAACAGGGATCTGATTTTTGTTGAACAGTTTTTGCTGCCCTTTTTTTATTAATCGATATGGGTTCAGTGTTACATTTTCATATTTTAATGAGCTCCGTTACTATTTTCTTTATATCAGTCAAATTAAGTGTGTGATTACCATATACTGCTTGTTAAGGTCTACTCATTGCACTGTAACAAAAAGAGAAGGGATAATTTTTTCTGTGTCTTCAGCTTGTTATATGGGGGCTTTACTGAGCATATAGGTTGTTAATATAATGTCTGTCCTGACTTTAATAAAGTTCCTGCACTGTCACAGGCACATGACGAATGCAGTTGGAGCCTAAGGTCACTCATGGCCTCCAGAACTGTTCAGAACTTCAAACGAAAATACAATTACAGAAAATGGGACCGTTTACAAATCATCAATCAAAAATACCATCCAAGTTCACACCATCCTCAAGGACAAATGATTGACAAAATGAGTAGCACTCTTAAAAGAGTGCTAACCAGAGCTGCAGAATCCATTTCTTTACCTTGTATTAGCACAGTATTACTGTCCTCCTTTAAAAGAGAGCTAATACAGGCTTTTAAATCCATTCTCTTACCTCTTAGGACTGCTAGCAACATTATTACCTGGTTCATTTAAAAGATTTCTAACAAAAACTTTAAATGACCTCTTATTATCCCTGGCAACATTGCCATTGGTCCCATCCTTGACCATAGCTTTAAGATGTATCTACCTACTTCACATTAGCACAAGCAACATTCACATTATTGTCCCTTCAAAGCAGTGCTAACCCAGGCTTTAATTCATTTCTTATCAGCACTCGCAATAGATCCCTCCCCCTGTACACTGTGAAATCAACTTCATTGATCTGTTACTAATTAGGTTTATAAATACTTGAAACAAACTTTAATATATATGACTTCGGTTTTCAGGTATTAATTTGTAATTGCCTAAGAATATGTACTTTGCGTTATTCTTGCTTTTAATCCCACATATTAGCAACATGACAATCCATAATGGCTAGAACTGTCTTTCAAAGTCTAATTCAAAATCAGATGAGAGTCCCATTGAAGCCCATTTAGTCATTTGTAGACACATGCATACGTTTTAAATAAGTCCTGTTGACGTATTTGTCACCAGCTCCGGTAATGGATCACAGCTAATTATTTCTTCCAAAGGCTAAATCTGCTTTCAGACATTCAGAGACAAGAGGCTGTGCAGATATAATAATGCACACCTGGAAAAGGTTACCATTACCTAACACAATTAACACTCCATCCACTGGAGCCACAGACAGGATATGTGATGGGATTGCGAGAAAATATTCAATTAGTGGCGTAAGACACAACCAAAGTTGTTTTTTGCTACTCACCCAGAACCATCAGATAATGACCTACTCCTCTTGTAATGTGTATTCAGTCAGGAGAACTATTGCAATTTAAAATAATGTTTATCAGAGCATAAGCACAGTTGAGAGAAGCACAGCTCACAGCATTTTGACTTGCTCGGCCCTGACTTTCCTTTCGGGGCACTTGGTGCTGCTTATACATTTTGATTGGCATCTCTCAGAGGCAGTTCGACTGCCAACAGCCTGGTGGGTGTTAAGGTGGAGGTAAACTCAAAGCATGGCACAGACAGAGAAGTAGGTTTAAATTTACAGCAACACTTTACTATGGGCCTCCTTTACAAATCAATTACCATACGCAAAACACGATTGTCATGCGCAGTTTTGTCCCCGTCCTATTTACTATTCCCATTTCCGTGTGGAAAACAAGGACACAGATAATGAGCTGCTATATATTCATGAGCTATTCATGAAGGTTTGACAAGGAATTTGCGCAGACAAAAATGACAACCAAAAATTCAGCTGACTGAATGGGGCCACAACGTGTGTTTGAAGTTGTGTACAATTGAGGGGAGGGGGGTGGGGGCGGTATTTAAAGTCATGTATAGCCATAACACTTTAATGCAACACTGATTTATTTTGGGCTATTTATAAGTAGACTAAGATAGAAAGAAAATATGATGAAATAATTTAGTTGCAATTTAAGATAATATTTTATTATCTATATGACCTACAACAATGTGAAATAATACAAGAAATAATTAGCTGGTTTGTTTTGTATTACATGCCTGCTAGTAAGTAATTTGATTTTACTAATATGCTATGTATTCCTATTGTACATATCTCTATTTCTGCATAATGTAATATGTACAGAGAAGACATTTATGTTATTTTAATATGCCCATATTTATTAAGCCATAATTTTATTTATTATTTTACTAAACAAACATAAATGAAAACATACAGATACATACAGAAGATACATACAGAGTACTTTAATTAATTAATTTCGGAATGCTTTATATATCGAGTATATTATTATATATATATATATATATATATATATATATATATATATATATAATTACATACTATATATAAATAAAAGAACTAACTAAACTAACAAATAAATACATAAATAAATAACTTTATCCTATGATAAAGAAACAACTTCTCAAAACCTGAATGAAAAAATGTAAGTCTGATCTACAATTTAACAGATCTGGAGATCCGCATTGTACATGTACACAGTGTGAAGTACTTATATTCCAGGGAGTTTATATTCTAGGGATGATTTTGTGTCTGAAGCCAAATACTATTAAATGGGTCTCTGAGATACGGCCATTGGTTCCTACACTACATCAATACTGTGAAGAAACATAGTCTAACTCCACCGGCATGTATATAAACATAAAACAGAATTTAATTATAATTAAATTCTAACTCAACATGGTTAATTACAAGATGCCACAGCTACAAAGCTGATAGAGATATTTCCAAGATTTATGACTATGGTGTTTCATAACTGAAATGGTTTCCCTTCAGGGGTTTACTGCACATCATAATTATATTTTCATTTTTCTGACATTTCGGTTAATGTACTGTGCGCTCCGTGACGGACCTTTAATCGCTGCCGTTGTTTCTTACTGGTGATTATTCCTCTTTGAAAAGGACAAAATAATATCCACAGAAACATTTCCCCAGGATTGGGTTTCTCTTACAGAAAGCGAGAGCACGAACCCAACACCAATTATTTTACAGGGGCCAGTTTAGGTTACTTAATTATTTCAGATTAATTAAGGGTTAGGAAAGGGTAATTGGTTGTTTGATGTGCTAGTTAAAACATTGCATTATCAAGCTTTGCAGGTTCATGTATCCTGGGATAACTGGAAACTATTAGCATCAACCTTACTGTTACAAAACTTGCCACAAAAAACTAAGTCTTCTACTTTCAAAAGTTGTTAATTGGGTTTAACACATTTTTATGTAATATAATTATAACAATAATTGCCACAAATTCATATTCCATCGAAATACCACAGGAATAACGTCTGAATATTTTATGCACTTCCTCTGCATTCTGAAGTAATTCAGCCCTCTTCATTCATCATGCTTAGAAAACAGTTTCCCTCCATCCGTTCCTAATGAATTCACTGTTTGTTCTTCACTAATTCACACCCTCTTATTTGCCCACCAGGGGATTGTGAGAAGTGTCAATTCATGAATGAATGCATCCCTTCTACATGTGAACAACATACTTTGTTACAAAGGAACATAGAATTAATACAGGTAATTAAATCCACATAGATTAACAGGGCTGAATTTAAAATGAATGACTTCAAAACTCAGAGGAAGTGCATTGTTCCTGTGTGTTCAGTCAGACTACACAGTGTCAGTGTAGGGTAATCATTGAAACAGCACAGTTCTCATGGTGTCTGTGACTGTGAATATGCAGCTTCACAGTGTTGAGGGGGAGTTGAATGTCTCTGACAGTGTAAACATGAAAATAAGATCAACAATACAACAATTAGTAATTTATTGTCAGTTTTTTTTTTTTTATTACGATATTGTCCAGGTACAGAATGATTTTTTTGTCAAATGTATCACTTTAGCGCTTGCTGAACAAGAACAAAATAACAGCTTTATGAATCAGGAAACAGGTGGGTAGCCAAGGCTGGTAACTGGCAGGTTAAAGCACTTTTGCACACGTTTAATAACAAAGACAGTACACTAAACAAAACACATTAAGAAATAAAAAGGCACAAGGGCCAAACCAAAAGGTCTGTACAGAAACTTAGACATAAACACAGCACAGCAACACAGACCTCCACCTCGATCACCAATAATAATTGCAACATCAACACCCACGATCACACTTTTTACACCAGCCACATTCCCACGTGTATCTGCAGGGAGGAATTTTGCCCCCTTGGCCAGACAAATGAATGCTAGTTTTATTGGTTTCCTCTTATTGATGCAGTCTCAGTTATTGGTTGTGCTGTTAACATAAATATGTGTTCAGGGAGCATAAAAAATGATTTACAGTTTGCTTTTCCTTTGCAGCTTGATTTACAATGGCAATTTAACACCCAGGCAGGCATTTCAGTGAGAGCTGCATGTGAGATTGCACTTCCAAAGCATCCTGTTTAATTATTTATACATAGATATTGAGTAGATAGATCCACTGAGATGCAACATCTAATTTCTGTTCAAACACTACTCATGTCCTTATCTGCATCCTTGTATATCAATGTTGGGGACTGTGGAAGGACTCAGAATGACACATGGACAGTCAGGTTACAGAAAGGAAAGGTGCAACCAGGTATATTTACATAAATAGACAAAAAACGGTGAGCAAAACCAAAAGACATACTGTCACTTTAAAACACTCTATTTACACATTGATAGTTCCTGAGAGGAGGCTATATTTATAAGTGCTGGTCCTTTAAGTACCACAGTCCTGTGGTTGACCAGCTCTTGGCAACCAAGAGGCAGGAAACAGTCTGACGAAGAAACACACAGAAAGGTTAAGGCTTTTATCCAGCACCTGCACCTTCCCTAATCAGATCAAGAATACCCTGAGCTGGCAACCATACAACAATTCGAAAGGTAAAAATCTAGTGTTGCCTGAGGTACCTCCCTGACAGTAAAGAGCAAGAACGGAAATAACTGTGCCCAGTTCTTACTGTGGCTACTTAGAAATCGCTGGAGCATGTGTTGATTAAACCTCTCCACCAAACCATCAGTTTGCGGGTGGTAAACCAAAGTTCAGAGAAAGGTGATGCTGACAGCCACATACATTTGTTAAAAGAAAGCTGACATAAAGTTAGTACTCTGATCAATTATGATTTCCTTGGGAAAGCCGATGCAGAAGAACACCTTTAAAAACTCTCTGACGATGGTATCAACATTCATTGTGCGTAAGGCAACAGCCTGTGGGTACCATGTTACATAATCAACAATGACAATAATGAACTAATAACCTGGGTCTGTATTCACTAAAGGGCCTACAATGTCCATGCCAATCCTCTCAAAGAGAGTCGCAGCAACATGGAGCGGAATCAAAGAAGCTGGGGCCATCCACTGTGGAGCTGTGGAGCTCAGGGCACTGGGCTCAATAATTACACACATCCTTGTATATCCCAGGCCAATAGAATCAGGTGATCAGGCATTCCCAGGTCTTGTCCCTCCCCATATGTCCGGCAACCAGGACGCTATGTGCCCATCACAATAGCTCCGATCGGAACCTTCAGGGTACCAGCAATTGCTGCACTACTTATCCCAGTCCTAGTAATTTGGCAGCATGATACAACAAAGATTGTGCGACCAGAATCTGCATATATGTGACAGGTCCTGTACTGCACTAGTTTCCCATTAACAGATACTGAATTTCTCCATACATATTTCAGGGTGCCATTGTTTTGTTGTTCAAGAGCCAAATTAATATCAGAGCTTGTGAACAGGCTGGCTGGTGGTGACATCAGGCCAGGAAATGCAGGACACAGAGTGGTGAATAAATTGCACTGCTGCACCAGTTTATTATAAATAAACAGTTAAAACAAAATGAAACACTTTCACAAAATAACTCACCAAGCAAAATAAAGGTTTACACCAAAAATAACTCACAAACACAAAACACTGACACACAGCAAGTACTGTGCTGGTGCTTCCAGAACAAATAGCAATTGTTATTATTATTTTTACCTCCTCTCTCAAATCAATCACTTGAATCCCAGCATGTGAACTAATTTGTGCAATCCCCGTGCCCCCATACAAATACTCACTTTAATCTGCACATGAAGTGATTGTGCAATCCCCTGTCTAAATAAAAAATATACATTTGACATCACCTGTTCTACATAACTCACACATGCACCACTACAATAATACATATAACAGACAACATAAATCACAAAATACGCACAGAGGCGGGGCACCCTGCCACAAAGCCCCAAATGTCTTCTGACTGGCTCACACTTTGATCGCTAAGGGTACCAATTGGGGCCGTCACTGGCTCAGTTGACTCAGTTTGCACTCCCACCTCGTTTGAAAAACGTTTAGAGATTAAAACATTGACTTTACCTATTTGTTCCACAGCACCCTAACTCTTAGCAGCCCTGCGCTCTTTCTTACTTTTTCAAGGGCGAACGTGAGGAACAAATAAAGTAGAACTAAAGGGGAAAATGTTTCCAATCCTTTCCCCTTTATGTGGCACATCATCCTGGCACAGACTGAAAACCTCCTCCCTTCTTTACAACAGTTTGGAGAAGTGGGGCCAGTCTCAGAATGATGGGGTAATGCAGACTGACGGCTATGGCCACGACTACGTACGCGGTTTTGTTACCGATTTGCAACCTAACGCATAGTTTGATACTCTCTGGCTTCGCCATGGACACAGGCGATGACCACAATGAGAGTACACCAACACCCGGAATCCAGTAAAGTGTGGGTCTTCCTTTTGCCTACTTTTAGTGAGATCAAATGGTGCCCCTCCCGTTGCTTCCCCTGGGTCTTACTGGTGAGCTAGGCTGGGAGGCAACATCACAGTCCATTTTGCTGCACTCGGGCTGATGTGACCGATCTCTCCACGTCTAAAGCATATAACCTGGGGGGCAGAGGGAACATCACTTACAGTAGGTTTGTCCCACTGCTCAGAAAGCAGGGAGTTCTGGCTTTTTGTTCCAAGCAGAAAGTCTGTGAATATATTATACTGTCAAAGAAATATTGGAGGTTGATTAATTCATTTATAATTAGCAAACAAAAATGTGACACATACAGTGATCTTTGATGTCCATGAGAAATGAAGGCTCAGACAGACCTACACAAAGTGAGTCTCTCCTGTATGGGAAAACTAGAGAATACAAAAACACAGCACATAAGCTTTTGCAGTTGAGGTAATTGTTCATAATAAAAAAAGAATGTATGTACAACACTAGGTTGGATAAATTATGACACTGGCTCTTTAAATCTGATGTACCAACACATTTCTCTCTCTCTCGGAAATGGTGGGGTTTTGATATTTGGTTACAGATAGATGGCTAAATGATTGTAAATGAAAAAAATGCAACAACCTTAAAATTAGTTCACGCACCCTATCAGAAAATAGTTCTGGCTTAAATTTGGACTGTTAATAAGAAGCCCTATTAGACAAACAGTAAGATGATGAGACTTCTTATCAAAGTCCCTTAAAAAAAGAAACAGCAGAGAAATGAAAGTAAAATGACTCAAATTGATTGAAGAAGATCATGATGTAAGACCAGTAATATTATAATAGCTTAACCTTGAAGGAAATTCAGTTTAACTAACTCAGGTCTGCAGAGGTGATGGGGATACAGCATGTTAACATGTACAGCTTGATAAGCAAATGTTTACATCCCAGAAGAGTTAGGAGATAAATGGGAGAAGAGACTCACAACTACATGAAACAGAAATAGAAAGCCCGTTCCCATAACTCTCCTCCAGCCCCCCTCCTTTTAGGAGGAAAAATAAAACTACCACAAGGACAGCAAAGAGCCAAGACCATTCCAGAGGGCAAACATGAATAAAACCAACCCTTTGTTTGCTAGGCTAGCCTTGCATGAAGCAGAAAGCACAGAGAACGGGCTCTACTTTCTGATTCCATTACCAGGGTGATTTTGTTTCATCTGGCAGTTGTTCTGTTGGGTGGTCTGTCCTTTTCCTTTGTTTTTCCAAACAAATATTACTTTTTT
The DNA here is from genome assembly GCF_017654505.1 of Polyodon spathula. Taxonomy (NCBI): domain Eukaryota; kingdom Metazoa; phylum Chordata; class Actinopteri; order Acipenseriformes; family Polyodontidae; genus Polyodon; species Polyodon spathula. The sequence goes on from NC_054545.1 coordinate 17,245,088, forward strand.
CAAATGATTTTCATTTGAGTGCCGCCGTGATTATTTTCATTCCTGGCTTCTCAATATAGGCCTATTTATTCCAGAGTAAATGTAGAGCCTGTTTACATCCTGTTTGTATGAAATCGGACAAGGCAATTGGTTTGGCCACAGGATCAGAGGATGTCCACTGACCTTCAGTCCTCTGAAACTGCAGTGGGATAACATAATTCAACATTCTAGATTACTAGATTAAATAAATCTGTTTACAACCCTTTACTAGTTAACAAAGGTCTTAAATACGGTACATAACAGATTCACCAAAATGGTTGTCTACTTCACGTATATGTAGTTATACCAGATATTTGTTAATCTGATTGTGCATCACAGAAAATCCTAAGTATTTTCAACACATTTGATTTGGCTCTTTTGTCTAAGGATATTCTATTCAATTATCCAAAACACCCCATAAAGAGAGTTCCCAGAGGTCATAAAACTGAGGCCCAGATTTATAAAAGGATTGCACATGTTTTATGACTGTAAAACGGGCACTGAGGGTTCTGAATTCTTAAATGGGATTTATAAAACACACGCAATGGCATAAACATACAATTAATATTTTAGGGTCAATGTCTCTGCACGCTTTAGCCCTTGATGCATATGTAATTCTGTATATACAAATGTAATTCTGTACATACTGTATGTAATTCTGGGGTGTTTCCAAACAAAACTGCTAAAATTGGGAGGGGATTTTGCAAATGAGGTCTATTTAATATTCCGTCTAATTTATTAAAGTTGCCAGTAATTGCGGGCCTCGTATTTGCTTGATTATTTTAAGAACACTGAAAAGCAGGCGTTAATTTACCATGGTCAGATAATAGACTATATACAAGGCAAGGTGATGTGATGTGGGAGACTTGCCTGCAGCAAGAAGGAGACATAATTTTCAAGGACAAAGAAACATTTAATAACATTTTGCAAAGAGCTCATTTTTTTTTATCCTTCTGATCAAGTCAGTTTATAAATTACGGTTTATAATACTTGTACCAGTACATGTTTCATAGCTTACAAAACAGAAAGTCTGCAAATAGAGAATACAGAATCCATGTAAAAAAAGGTTCTTATAAGCACCTAAAAAGGTCTCCCCACAGTGGCAAAGCAAGGTTCTAACAGAGCCTTTACTTCTTAGAGTGTAGGAATTATTAAAAGAACGGTGGAGGAGATTAAGAAAAGATTGAACGGTATTCTGAAGAGCACGAAAGAAAAAGTCTCATACAGAGGGCTCATCCTCCACTGTTATTTTAATAATGCCTACAGAATGTATTTTTTGTAATATGACATTCTGGCATTTAACAATACTGGTTCAGGCAGTATTGTTAAATTCGAGTTGGAAAGAAAATAGTAAAAGAAAGGACAGAGAGAAAGATGAAGCAGTTTGTTTGTATCTAGAGCAAGTACAGTTTTTCAACCATATATACCATACAGATACACTTTAAAATCATACATAGAGTAAGAAATACAGATAAGCATAAGAAATAGAAGTTGTAACTGCATACAACTTTAAGAAGATATAAGTCATAGTTAAACTGAAGACTGTTCATAAACAGCTGTATTGTTGCTGAACATATTGCTATACAACAATGGAAGGATTATCCACCCTTTGACTTCCATGGATGTAAGTAAATAAAACGTATTATTTCTGAAGTTTGAAAAGTCTGCATGCCTGGATTTACTCTATATGAAATAAGAAGTTGAACTAATATGCGAAGCACAGTAACTGGATGATGCGTGGGAATGTATAAGCAACCTACTACAAACTCTGAAGTTGTGCATTTGTTTATTAAGAAGCCACCACACATTCCATATTTTACTCCTTTGTCCTAGTGATGTATTTTGAGCTTGTAACACATCTTTATTTGTTACATTCATTTGTTAAGTTTCAGTTTTCGCTTCAGAGCATCCTCATCACCATGGCTAGTACCAGGCTGAGGTCTTTATGTGCCATTGATTTTCTTTTGGAACGTGTAGCCTACACATGCAGGGTTGACCCAAACCCGCTATTTATTGTGAGAGGTGTGTGATTCTTCACCGCTAATTGCGGTGAGGGTTATTTAAATTGGTTGATTGTAGAATCGCCTTATTTACCTAATTAGTCTTATAAAATAGGTCGTTAATTTGACGATGAGTGCGGCCTTACTGAACACACAGATCAAGTGGCTTTTTGCGGTCTGTTTTTGCCCTTTATAAATTTGGGCCTGAGTGTGCTTTCTGCTCGGTACTGTATAGATCTGAAACAGCGATGTGGTCAAATTTACATTTAAAGATTTCTGTTTATTTCCATGGAAAGAAATATAACTGATTTTACTGTACAAGATTGGCCATCAAGTGGTAATTGGCTTTCAATGGAAATGCATTACTTAAAAATAAGACCCTGGAGCAACAACCAATCATTAGGATTACTGGCTGGTTAAAATGCTGCTTAATGAACCAATACAAGAGTCTTAATATGTTTACTCAATAATTGTAATGTATGCTTGAAAAGTGTGCACAGAAACTTAATATAAGAAACCATTTTTTCACATGATCAAGGTGATCAAAAGAATAGGGAAACAAGCATTGTAATATTTATGCAGCTGGACCCTAATACAAATATTATTTAACCTGTTAAACCTCCAGCCTCCCACAGGCAATTTCCATCTGGAGGACTATAGACAGCACAGGCATGGTTCAGGGCTTGAATTCAAGGTAATCCCCTGGCCATTAGGACTAAAACCATCAGATCAGATTTGATATAAGTCTTACTCAGTACCACACTGGAAGGAGATATCCAGAAAAAAAACATAAAAAACAAGAAACGCTTTTCATTTGTTTATATTCTATCATCATTTTTTCACCTTGTAGCAAATGAAAAGAGCCAGATTTGTTTTCCAGTGCTTCCCCAACATGTCTACTACACTGGATAAAAATGCGAAACTGATTGAATAAACGGATCAAATTATACATGAGTTTTTACAAAGCTAGGCCCAAGGGTCCCCAAACCTCTCCAAACCTCTCCAAAAATGAATATTGTGTAAATCTTTATGGCCAGTCATACACTAGTTTCTTGAGCAAGTTCTAAAAGGGAGGTTACCTTCTGGCACCTCACATGCTATACATTGCCACATGAATTAAATTTTGTAATCCTCTTTTTTACTTATTTGTCCAATATTTCATTCAAAAGGTGGCCTTTTTGGAGAGCTTCGGGGTGCCCGAAATGTATCCATGATGAGTATGCATGACAAATACTCTCAGCCAATATGCCACAACTGTCAGGCACATTGCTCTCACATAACTGTGTGTTTGTGCAGGAGAATGTTGCTACTGAGTTTTTTTTTGTAGCTCTGAATTTTCAGTACCTGACTGTATTTTTGTTACTCACTTGCTTGAAAGAATGTAAATGTCAAGAAGCAAAATAATGAGTTTTTTTTTCCAAAATAAAGTAGTACACTCATTCAAGCACTGCTGACAGGTGAACATATGTTGATTATTGGATAAAGGCATCTGCTAAATGTGTACGATAATAATAATAATAATAATAATAATAATAATAATAATAATAATAATAATAATAATAATAATGAGATTGCATACACCTTTGCTGCTCTATATGCCAGACTGAAAACATCTCAGTTCCTTTCATCTTTACTTTGCTTGACATATGGCAAACAAAGGAACTGAGTGAGTGATTGTTGGAGCAGGCAGACAGCTTATCTTAAAAGGCTAAGAAACATACACTGTCTCTAGGTGAGTAGCATCACTCATTGTAATCATGGAAATATAAAAAAGTTTGCTAAACATTCCCATGCAATAATCTAAATCAATGAACATCAATGAGAAAATAATAAAGACGGTCGGGAAGCAACAATTACTTCTTGCAACTTGTATTGCATCGTAAAGATCAGGGACCGTATACAGCAGCACAGCACAGATGAGACATGGTGTTGCTCTTTACTATGCAATAAAAAATGTTAAAAAAATGTTTATTTCTGTGTCCCTTGAGAGTCAAATGGTTGCATTTTCTAATAACATTTACAGTAAAAATGCATATTGAAAATTACGCATAATAATAATAATAATAATAATAATAATAATAATAATAATAATAATAAATGTAGTGTGGATCCATTATACTTACAAATCCTGAAAAGGCTCCAATCCATCTTCAGATGCTGCTTCACAGACGCTCAATCAGCACTCTCCAACCCAGAAAGTTCATTTTCACCGTCACTTTTACTATTATCCATCTCCTCCAAAACTTCAAAAAGACTGAATCTACTTATTTTGGGATGCTTTGGAACACTGCTCGCCATTTCGTTCGATTTTATAAATTTTACAAATTGAAAAATGATCAGAAAACGGTAAGAAACCTTGATCCTATGTGCGCAACACTGCACTCTCGCTTGCAAATATGTGTCTTGTTTACGTACGCACATCGATTACTCTTCAATGGATTAGGCTACAAACAAAGTCAATGCATGAATGGACAGATTGTGACCTCCCCTACAACGTGATCAGGGAGATTTCACCATCAACAGATACATGTAAGGCCAGAGCAACGAAACGCACAGCTAGTCGATCGGAGTTGTCTTTGAACCGTGAGGTACTAGATACTTTGCGAAGGGAATATCTCAGCGGTGAAATGGTGAATTCTAAAAATTCCTTCGCTGTTTGACGGTAGGAAAACAACGTTTTTGATGCTGAGTCAGTTTTTTTGCTGTTTTGCTTTTGTAGTAATATTACAGATGATTTTTTAAATATAATGTGTAATTGCAGTACCGATGTTCCGCTCGCGGAACAGAGGGGCGTAAGAGGTTAATTAAAGTGTTGACCCCATTCAAAATATTATTTAATTAAACCGTGTTGCTTACTTAATTGTCAGTGGTGCACACATTTCTTCACCAATTTTACCCAAAAAAAGTTCAACCAAAAAGGGTCTTTTAGATGTGAGTTTTGCCTCCCAGTGATGACCAAAATGAAATATTTACCATGCAAGTCTTTTCACCTTTAATAGAACTACCAGAGGTTGAATTTGCAGGAATGAACTTACCTATTGCTAGATCAAATTTTATGTGCATCCTATGCAGTCAATTTTGCTTATTGTAAGGTCATTTTTCCTTTTTTTAATGTGAGCACTATCTCTAAACAGTGTTGGGGAGTTTAGTTATCAGCAATTATTTTATTACATTCTCCCAATTTGGCATATCCAATTATTTTTAGGCTCAGCTCAAAGCTACCACCCTGGCTCTGACTCAGGAGCTGCGAAGAAGAACACTTGCTGTCCTCCAAAGCGTATGCTGTCATCCGACTGCTTTTTTTCACACTGCAAACTCACCATGCAGCCACCTCGGAGCTACAACGTCAGAGGACAACGCAGCTCTGGGCAGCTTACAGAGGTTGCTGGTGCATGGTGACCCTGGCCGATCTAAGCCTTGCCCCCCACCCCGGGCGGCGATCGGCCAATTATCCACCGCCCCCCTGAGAGCTCCCATCTACAGTTGACAATAGAATAGACTGGACCTCCAGCCTATAGGGCACATCCAGCACTGCACTCAGAGTGCCTTGTTACTTTCAGTATATTTTCTTTTAAAAAGGACTACGGCTAATGCATAACATGGAAATCAGAAAGCGCTTCAGCAATACAAGTCACACCTTACATTTTTAGATCATCTTTTTAGAAAATTGTGTAAGGATATTTCAAGCTGCAGCCTGACCGACCCCAAAAAAGATCTCTGTAAAATGTAAAATATGTCTGAAAAGTAACTATTTGTAACTGTAACTGTGGCTGTAATAAGTTACCCCATCTGGACATAGGAGTTAATACAAAATCCTCATCTTATAGACCCCTATCCTTTAGTTCAAGTATAACATTTCTATTATTGATGGCAGTAGCAGTACAATAAAATGATGCAATATATTCTGTGAAACAAATGTACACAGAGCACCAAATAAACATTAAAACCCACGGACCTGTGACCCACAGACCTCAGTGCGCCGCACAAAACTAGAGTCCGAATATGCATATGAATGTAGAAAGTGGATGAAATTGTTCGGGTGATGTCAAAAACTGATGTTTGTATGTATACAAAAACATATGATTGTATGTCCACTCCATTCATTGATGGGTTCTTAATTCAAGTTGCAAATCATATCATTTTAAATTAGCAAATCTTGTTGTTTTCTTTTTTCTTTGTCATTTAATGTAAATGTCATTTTTAACAATTTAGACCAGACTAATCATTGTCCAACCCAAACCCCTCACCCCCATCAGCAGCAAATAGTCTGGACCAGCTTTTCAGTTGATGAAACTAGGGACCTATGTGATTGAGTTGTGAGTCATTCGGGATTGGCAATGCCATGCTGTGGATGAGTGAGAAATGGTTATTGTGTGAACTGTAAAACGACGTGCTAAAAGCTTAATCTGATGTGAGATCTTATAGTGATGAAGAAAGCTGTGAAGTACGTCTGACAGACCAGTTTAATTGATTTTCATTCTGTACATAAACTTTAAAGGGACCATAATTATTGAAAGTTAGTGTGTTTAAAAACAAAGTTTATCAAGAGAACATAGCTTCAAATGTCATTTTCTTACTGTTATTTCCATGTCCTCTTACCTTTTTATGCTTTTTATAATCATTATGAGTGCTTCTTATTGCGCTTAGTCAAATATGAATGTGCTTTCTTCTGAATTCAGGAGCTGCCCTTCAGTTCTCGCTGTCTGCCTTAGATATGTGCAACACGGGCTAGATCAGTCAAATAATCTGTAGAATTAAGAACCAGCGCCATCTAGTGCTCTACCACTTTGGATCAAGTTAAATTTTGTTTTGCTGCACATCAAAGCATAGCCATTAACCTATCCCTAGCCATTAACCTTTGTTTACTCATTATTACCCATTTATACAATATCATACTAGGATTCCATTGGATCGTAAGCTGTGTAAGCAAATTAAAGGTTATAATTTTCTTAGGTCTACACTTTTACTAGTAATGGCTTAAAGAGCAACTCTGTATGCAAAATCACAGCCATCTGAAGCAGTTAAGTAGGGAGAGATAGAAGACAGCAGGTGGCGCAATCACAGTGAAGATGTGCACTCCTTGACAGTATGGGATAGTTAGTGTTGCTGCAGCACCCCTGTTGTCGGCTGAAATAAAGCACTTAATTCCTGCTGCCACCCTACTACAATACATTAGGTAGGTTTTTTTAGACCTCTACCAAGTTGCTCTTTAAGATTTTTGAGAATTACATTTTTCTTTTTTTTTCCAGAGGATGCAAAATGAATCACAATTCAAGTCTGTTTGTTGAGCACCTTCAAGCAGTTTAATTTGAAAAACGGTTCTACTTTCTTCATTCACCTTAATCTTTGTCGGCACCTGTGCTCTGTGAAATGTTTATTAAATAAAACAATAATAATGAATAACTGTGAAATAACCCATCTCGCAGCATAATTTTCACTGGTAAATTAAAAATTGAAATATGCTTCACTGGGGGAAAATTACATTTCTGTCAAACATTTCAGTCTTGTACAGTGCAATGCTACCGTGCTTGAGGGGGTTCTGTCGAGGAATTTAAAGGCTGTTTAATAAGCCTGACAATATGAATTAGTAATGTATCAGTTTTTTTTGTCAATGAATAATGCAGAGGATTATTGCAATATATTGTAAGAAGTGGGCAAGTGCACAGAGAGGCAGTAGTCATCTATCATAGGTCAACAGCACCTCAATGCAGATACCTTGATTCGCTCATAGGCCTATATGTTAAAGTGGTTAAAAGTGTGCAGGTGCAGGTGATCAAAGAACAGACAGACAATTGTAATCCAGGTGCAAAGGGTTTGTTTTATTTTATTCCTTATGTCCAGTGCCTGACGGCGAAACAAACAGTAAATGATAATGCTGGTAAGTAATACAGCACCATGTATAACTTACATTTATAATCCTTGGGCTGGTCCCGAAATAACAGTCCCATTATTGGATCCCAACATTAAAAACAAAACACATACACAAGTCAGTTTAGTGCATGAATTAGTGATTGTGGTATAATACAGTTTACAGTGATACAAGTGGAAGTGCTGATCCGGCTTTGTGCTGGCCCAAGGCAACAGCTCCAGATACGTGTTAGCCATCTGGTGGTTTATTAAACACTGACAATTATTAACAGACACAAACAAACAAAACACTCACAAATATTCTTAAAACACAGGTTTATTTCAGCAGTGGTTACTGCGTCTCTCACAGTACAGATTCAAGTTCACGAACCAAGTGAAGGAACTGATTACGAGTCTCCCCTTATATGCTGTCACGCATGACCCCTTGGTAAACGAATTCAGCTGCCTTTACAATCTGCGGCTGCTACATTGTTTCCCATCCAGGTCAATATGTTCTTGCAACAGAGTCTCACCTTTTTCCAGACTGACTAACTTCCCGACCCGGGGAAAGAACTGTCAGGCCAACCCCGAAAAAGCAAGTAGCCCATTTGATGGCCAAACACCCCTTTTCCACTACGGAGTAGTTGCGCTCACGAGGTAGCATCTTTTTGCTGAGATACATTATCGGGTGTTCTACTCCATCCACCTTGGGACAAGACTGCACACAAACCCATGTTCGACGCATCGTGTGGAGGATGAATCTCTTGGAGAAATCTGGTGTGATAAGAGTGGGGGCCTGGGAAAGTTTACTCCCTCTGACACTCAGCTGACACTTAACTGACCATTTAATCAAATTTGAAGCACTCTTTTTGGTGAGTTCAACTAAAGGGTTAACCACTGTGGCATACTCAGGGATAAAGCGGCTGTAATAACTGGCTAATCCCAGTAGTGATCTCACCTGTCTTGGTTTTGGGGATTGCCGCGTTGACCAAAGCCTGGATTTTAGTGACCGCAGGCCTCACCCTTCTGTTTCCCATTAACCCTTTGCGGTTCATTATCAGAACAGGTCCGACATTACGATTTTCGCTTTCCGGACGAAAAGACGTAAAGCACAGGTCTCTAATATCTTTTTTGTCCGGAAAAATCTGAGAAAACCAGTCAATGGCCGAGTGAGACTGAAAAAAAAAAAAAAAAAAAAAGGGACGTGTGAGCAATAGCCCTAGCAGCTGCGCCAGACAGAGATAAGCAGGACATAAACAAAGGAGGTAGCTGCTTCCGCATCCAGCGCTCAAAGAATATCAGACATTTGCAGAGCATTTTGAGATGTTATAGTAATAAAATAATGACTTGGATCTCATTATAAAAGGAGTGATCAGAAGAGGATGTATCAGTATGCACGTCTATAAAGAGGTATGTGGAAAGTATAGCGAACACGGGGTGGGGCTTGGCTGGAGACGCAGTGCTGATGTTGCTTAGCATTGCAATGCACTTCAAACCATTTTTACTTGGGGGGGATATTTAAAACAGCGCATATGAAAATAAATTGGACCTGACGTGCCTGACAGGTGCTGAATAAATGGACCGCAAAGGGTTAAAATTCCCAAATATTGAGTCTCTGTTTTAGCAAACACACATTTTCTCAAGTTCGCTGTTTTAGCCGGGCTGCCTTTTAGAGACTGAAATATGGCTGTAATCCTAACCAAATGCTCTTGCCAGGTGGAGCTGTAAATCAACACATCATCAATATACGCTGCTGCATATTCATGATGTGGGCGTAAAACCTGGTCCATCAGTCTCTGAAAGGCAGCGGGTGCACCATGTAGCCCAAAAGGCATGGTTTTGAAATGAAACAGTTTCTGGTGTTGAAAATGTGGTTTTCTCTCTATAACTGCGGATTAAGGGGATCTGCCAGTATCCCTTTGTCAGGTCCAGTCTCGAGATAAACCTAAAAGGTCTAAAAGGTCTAAAAGTTTGGCGACCCGAGGCATAGGGTATGCATCGAACTTGTGTCGTGGAACTTTTCAGGTCCGCAACTTTAAAGAGCCAGCTGCACCAAGTGTTCAGAGAGATAAAGCTTTATTAGTTTGCGCAAACGAGAACAGCTCAACACATCAGTGATAGGAAGCCTGAGCAGTGTTCTGCCATACAGAGTTAGCATACAGTAATTATACCTTTACAGAGAGACAGGGTAGTTTCCCTTTCAACCAATAAGCTGGAGCCAGCTCAGTTGGGGCAACAACAACAGGGGGGACAGGTATTTACGAGGTAACACAATAAAGATCAACAGATAAGCTGGAGCCAGGTTAGTCAGGGTAATTAACAGATAAGCTGGAGCCAGCTCAGTTGTCACACCATCCACAGTTTGGTTTTCAATGACATGTACCTGCATAAACTCAAATTGTTTTACCTTCCGGAAGTCCACACAGACTTGGTGCCGTCTTTCTTGGTCACTATAACAATTGGACTGCACCACTCGCTCCTGGAAGGTTCAATCAACCCAAGCTCGAGCATGTCCCATACCTCTTTGCGAACGCCACTTCATCGACTTTCTGGGATCCAGAAAGGTCTCTCTCGTACTGTGACCCCTGGTGGAGAGATAATATCATATTCAACCAAGTTAGTTCTGCCAGGCAAGTCAGAAAAAACATTGCTGAACTCCTTAATAAGCTTACGCAGCTCCCTTTGCTGATCTGGAACCAATTGTTCCCCTATCGAAATGCCTGCCAAGGCTTTAATAAATTTACATGATAAATTTAACTTTCATTACGGCGATCAGGCTTTCTAATTTCATAATTCACCTTTCCTTTAGCCAGGTCGATATGTTCTTGCAACGGAGTCTCACTTTTTTCCAGACTGACCGACTTCCTGACTCAGGGAAAGAACTGTCAGGCCAGCCCGTCAAAGAAACTCTATCATCACTTAGTACCTTCACAGGTCGGGAGGGAGATTTACAACCAAGGTTCATTGTATTTCTGTCACAGCCTAAAAACAACAAACCCTAGGGTGAGAGGCCTAATCCTTTCCAACCTGGAAGCGGATGAGGCATGTTAGAGCTGCTCAAACTAATTATTTGGATAGAGCTCTCCACCAGGGTTGCGCAGATATTTTTTAAGCAATTCCCTTTAACATGTTTTTTTGACAACAGGTATTAAATGAGCCTTAACCATAACAAAGGAACAGATCACCTCGCTACGTCCCCTTATATACCGTCAATCATGCCCCCTTGGTTAGTGATTACAACTGCTCCTCCAATCCACGGCTGCCACATTGTTTCCCTTCCCGGTCGATGATTTAGTGTACCATAGCTCCACCACCTTTCCAGATGTCCGATGTCCATCTAACCCTGGAATGAACTGTCTGGCCATCCAGTCTAGGGCACTCTGTTCCCTTTACACAGCGCCCTCACAGGTCAGGAGGGAGAATTATCACCAAGAATCAATCTGTCTCTGTCACACCCTCGTGTCTGTGTAACACAAGTGTTTTAAATGTATATTTGTATTTAGGTACGAGGATTGCACAGCACCTCACATGCAAGTAAAATGTAATAATATGTGAACAAGGGGAACTGCACTTTATTAATTCACGTGCAGTTGTACTGCTATTCCAATTGAATGATTGATTAGCAATCGAGTCTTGGTACAGCCGCATAAAAGCAGCATGTTTTCACTCACTCTGGGTTTTGTGTTCGGTGAGTGGAGAAAGTGATTGGAGACAGAGGTAATTGTAATAGATATAATAATAGAAGCTCACCGTGTTTTGTCTTTATAGTCAGTTTCGTTTGCCTTTTTGTTTTGGCTATGAGTGCCGTGTCCGGTGTCTTGTTTGTCTTACAACCTTTTATTTTCTGTCTGTCTGTTCATTATTAAATGCTGAGCGAGACCATTTGCTCAGCTTCACCAAACTCCACCTCTGTTGTTTATTTCCTGGTTCCTGGTTTCTGGTCTGATGTCACCCACTGCAGCCGTCTTTGTGACACCTGCCTAAACCACCACTTGCCTGTTCCCATCTTGGTCTCTCTTCCAACCCTGCTCTCAATTGTTTTAGTAAACCAATCCGACCTCTATTCTGTAGTTAATTCATTGTACCTGTTAAACCTGGAGGGAAATACTGATTAGGCACCTCTGGTCTATGGCGTTTATTGGATTAATTTGCCATTCCAATAGAAACAATTGAAGTAACAGCTCCTTGCATAGTTTTCTGATTGCTGTTGACAGCCTATGTTAACCTCTCTGGAGAGAAGTGAATTTAAGTAGCTGTTTTTTTGATTGTTTCAGTTGGAATGGCTGAATTAGCCAACACTTTGCTATGGAGAGCTTTGTCTAAATAATCAATAAATCGGTTTGTGCAGCTCTCAGCTCTTCACTGCTTCACTGCTTCCCATGTTTGACCTTCGTCAGAACAGGCTTTAAAATATCATTTCTTAACAAAAACATTCATTAAAATGTAAAAAAAAAAAAAAAAAGTAAGAGAATGTCTTTGAAGTTACTTACTCTTTAAGTTTCTTTCTGCAGTCTGAGGAGTGAATTGGCTCACATAAGTGTATATGTCCTTGTCTTTGATATCATAGTTTCTTGTGACAATGAGTTATGAAGACGAGGAGTAAGAATATTTCCCTGGGAACACATTTATCCCCCGGCCTGGTTGCTGTCCACTAAAGAAGCTTTCTGTCATGTTAGTTTCAAAGGGTCCTTGTGGTCTAGAAGAATGCAGGTCAATCAGCAAATGGATGCATTGAATCTGTCCAGCAAATTACTTTGATTAAAGCTGCATATATTGTTAAGCCTAAATGTGAGGATCAAGTGGGGATAAACATATTTTAATGTTTTCAGTCAAAATTTAAACTTTATAAATGTAAAAAAAAAATTGAATTAATCCAGTACAAAATAAACCAGGATGTATATCAGACAGAATATACAAAAACCCCACATATGGAGAAAATGGCACAGTTTTCAAATAGAGCTCTCCATTAAAGGCATGCGCTACTAATTTCTCAAGTAAGTCCCTTCAACATGCATTAAATAAAACCGACATAAACCTGCTAAAAAAATTGTTAATTTCACAACAAGAAAAGCATTACTTGCCTTATTTTGGATTCACAACTGTCCACTGAAAGGTAGAAATTAAGATTTTAGTCTAAAATATTTTTGTGTGTGTAATAACCATTAATCATTTAACTCGTTCTTATGCAATTGAATGGGTTTGTAACAATTGACTGGCTATTTATCTGTTATCTTGCTTACCTTTATTAACTAATTGATTGCTAATTTGCTTGTTATGGGAATGAATCCAAGTTTGCCATGCCTTTGTTTGCTTTGTACCCTGATGAAGGCAATGCTAAGCTGAAACTCCCCGTTCTTTTAATTATTATTTTTTTTAACCAATAAGGTATTTTTTGATGTCAGTTGTGCGGATTCCTTTACTTTACCTAACTTGCTATCATGTGTACAAAAGAGTACCGATCCATGCCAAGTGTTTTAAGAGCTAATCCCTCTGATTGCCTACCAGTGTTGTATACTGGGAGATGTATGTGTTTGTCGAGTTTAATCATAGGTTAAGTCTTGCCCAGGACTACAATGCCACATTTCACTGCAGGGATGTCGTTGCAGTGAAACAAGCAAAGTGAAAATCGATAATCACAAATAAAACATGGCAGGTTTTAGTTAGTTTGACAGGCTGGATAGAAAATCACATTCAAATTGGTATTGATTGGTTCTCAATCATTGTGAGGACGAGAGAAAAGGAAAGAGAGCACTTCTGCTGTCTGGACCTTTATTCCAGGGGTCTTGGAGATGTGCACACTACAGAAGAGCTGTGTAACTCTTGCCTCGCATGGTGTCTGAAGTTTGCAATAATTACCATTCTGATGGCCTTGTTTCTCTTCTTGTGGTCTTGACAAATAACATTAGTACAATTCCAAGACTTGTTTCATAATGAATTGATACATGCTATAAAGCACCTTGGTCTACTTGAGCTACAGTGACCAAATACTAATAATGAGTTGATTTTAAATTTACCAATGTTAACCCTTTGTGGTCCTATGTCCCAGGTCCGACAATACAATTTTTGATTTCCGGTTCAATGCTGCCCGACATCATCAAAAAGACATCAAGCACAGGTCTCTACTCGTTCTTTTCTCCGGAAAAAGCAGAGAAAACCTTTCAACGGCCGAGTGAGACTGATAGGAGCCGAGAGAAGCCGAAAAAAAAGGGGTGGATCTGAGCAATACACATAGTCACTTCACCACAGACATAACACAGACACAAACAAACAAGATAGCTGAAACAAAGATTATCACAGACATTTGCCAAGCTTTTTGAGATGTTATAGTAATAAAATAATGACTTGGATTGCATTATTAAGGAGTTTGGTGATAAAACGAGTGATAAGTAGATGATTTATCAGTATGCACAACTATGAAGAGGTATGAATAAATACATTGAACAAGGGGTTGGAGATACAGTATTGAGTGTCCTGTTGATATGCAGGTTTTTTAAAGCTGTTTTACTTTGAATAAAATTACTTTTAAACAGCGTGTGTAAAATACACCGCGCATGTGAAAAGTCCTGACGTGCCCGACAAAGGCTTAAAAGAGTGGAACTGATAGACTTTAATTAGCTTAGTTATTGTGCTGGGGCTGAGAAACTGTTTTGTTTGTTGTTCTTTCTGTGAAGTTGATTGAAATGCTCTTGAAGTACAGACACAAAGAATATAAGCAGAAGTACATGATCATAAAGCTCTAAAAATCACAACAAACCGTAGAAACCCAAAGATACAAGAAAACTAGACTGGATTTCTCTCTAATGTTTGTGTTCATGAGAAATAATTAAATGTCAAGAGTGATATTAATAAGTTTTTCAAAGCACTTGATGATGTTTCAGAGCAGGACAGATTTTGAGAGGCCTGAGGCCAGGAGTTAAATATAATGGAGGCTGAAACCCCACACACCTATAAATAATAAGAAATGGCTGACAGGAAGGTTGAGCAAACTCTGAGACTTAGGAAATGAAAACCTCACCCACTTGTCGGAAGACATTTCAGCTAGACTGAGCAGGGGAACCAGAGATTTAAAAATGAAAAGCAGCCTTTCTCCTCATTCGTTGGACTAACGGAATCCAGATATTAACCACAAAAGTTTAAGCAGAAAAGGTGTGCAGGGTGAATCTTGCTGTCAGTGGAGCACAGATTCACTTCCTTGCTGTACAACGTTGCTGGGGATTCCAGCCACCCCCTGAGCTCAAGAGGACACCTGCAGGGCTGGCTTTTGTTCTCCAGGGCTTGGTAGCTCTCAGACATCCGCTGTCGAGCTCCTGATTGCAGATTCAATTTGCAGGGGATCTCAGGACGCCCACTGGCCTTCAGTTCTCCTTCAGTTTTGTGGAATTGTTGTGGTGAGGAAACATAACCGGACATTCTAAATTGGGAGAAAAAAACCCGGGATTAAATGATTAGCAAGAAAAAAGAAAGGGCTCACATTAAACAATTTTTTGAGGACAATAAACATAAACAAGATGGTGATTTGTTGGGATAACTTATCCCTATATAGAGAGTATATGCAATGCCTCTGTTAGTCTATTTGCTAAGAAATACTGTATTCCTTCAAATTTAAGGAATACTGTATTCCTTCAAATTTAAGATGCACTTTTTTAACCATTTTGTGCTTCTCAAAAATTGCTTGCATCTTAAATAGTGATGAGTGTATTAAAATCACAGATAAAAGACGTGACTATCCGAGTACACAAACAGCAACGTGACTGACTGCCGAGAAAAGGCAAACCAAAGCGTTACTGTGTGATCTCGAATCATCCATGACAGTCATTTTCTAAGAAGGGTCATTAGCTTCCTGAAGAATTCTTAGAGAAGTTTTTATAATTTCAGCATTTCTATCAAACAGTACCAGCTTAGACAGATAGGAAATGCTTATCAGACTCCCATATTTTTTGCATGCCAAGCAATACCGCAGTTCATAAATTGGGAGAAAGACAGGTGTGACTAATCACAACTGTAAATAAAAAGCAGCACGTAACTGTAATGCTCTGTGTGACAGCAGACTGCACAAATGCATATTTATTTTCTGTTTTATTTTTTCCTCAGATTTCCTCAAATTTGGGCTGCGTCTTAAATTCGAGGGAATACCATACATATTTTAAGCATAGGGTTGCAGGCTTTTATTAACAATAAACACATTTTGATACAAATAAACTAAATACAAAACAAAAGTCTTCTTGCTGATGGCAGTTTGGTAGAAAAACAAGAGAGGACGCCATCTATTGCCATGAGTTCCTCTGCTGGACTGACTTAATCAGTCAGCCCTGTGCTTTTATATATGTGCAGAATGTGGTCAGGTTAGACTGGATAATGAATTGCCAATTGAAGTTGATCACATTCCACACATGATTTTTCATTCCCATTTAATTAGGTCAGGCTTTCCATTCAAACACAAGCACATTCTTACATGTATGGTTGCTCTGCCCAACAGGAGGGAAATAAACGGTAATACACTTTGCAGGGATGGGTTTTTAACTTCAGTAAGACATGGGTATTGAATTCCAGTAACAAATACTCTATCAAACAACTAAACCGGTGGTAAAGAGAATCAGTGGTTAGTAGCCCAGTAGGAGAGTTGTGCTCTGCCAGACACCCCTACTGTGGAGGGTGTGCAGAAGCAGAGGGTCCTGAACTTCACGGATTATGACATCCCTGCATCTTCAAAATGCCACACAGAGGAAATGAAGTGTGGCATTATCAGTACAGACTAACAATCCTTTTAGGATCTAGCAGAATAAGAAAGGAGTTCATTAAAACAATTAAATAATAGATGACCAGGAGACTGCAAATGTGTTGATTTAACAGCCAGGACCCTGTTACCATTGCTTTCCATTTGAAAAGCTTTTTTTGAGGTGTATAGGAAACTGAGGAGCAGATTAAAGCCAAGATGTTAAGGCAAATCCATAGCAAAAAGCAGATGTCAGCAGCACTATACAGTAGATCAATAGATTTGGAAGAAAGACAAGCATTAAATGTGGCTCAAAGAAGTTGGATTTACTGATCACTGTAATGTTTGTCCACTTTCTTGTTTTATGGATGAATTGCCTTTGTGCATCTTGTCCAAGAATGCAAGATTTCACTTTCCAGTTTCTTTATCCCTCTTTATATTATGTAAAATAACAGCTAGTTTATAGTTTGATTCACTTCATATACAAAGCCTGGCCTCTTTATTAGGACCTGAACATAATATCGGGTTAGAGCCCTCGTATTCTTTAATCACAGCCTCGATACGATGTGGCATAGACTCTACAAGCTGCTGGAAGGTGTCGCGGAGTTTAATCACTCAGTCATTAATATTACATGCATGCAGAGAGGTAGGAATAGAATCTTTATTACGAATGCAATGTTTAGGTTCATCCTATATATGTTCAATTGCATTGAGATCTGGGGATTGTGTTGGCAATGGAAGATGATGAAAATTTGAAAATTCTAATCTACGGTGTATGGAAATGTACATATACCTTTCTGTGATGTGTCACGAAATTCACTAGATGTAGAAGATGTGTGAGAGTTGTGTATAGCTCTTCAGCTGCAGTCAGCAACAGGGAGCATGATAGTGTGTGTCTGTGCAACTGACTCGTCCCTCAAAGCAACCAGCGTTGTATACTGGGAGATGTATGTGTTTGTCAAGTTTAATTGACAAATGCCACATTTCATTGCAGAGACATTGTTGCGTGAAACAAGCAAAGTGAAAATTGATATTTGCAAATAAAATATGACAGACTTTAGTTGGTTTGACAGGTTATATAGAAAATCACATTCAAATTGGTATTGATTGGTGAAGACGAGGGCAAAGGAAGGAGAGCACTTTTGTCTGGCTGGACCTTCTTGGCGATGTGCAGATGAAAGAAGAGCTGTGTAACTCTTGCCCTGCATGCTAATAATAAGTCACTAGAAAACTGACTAAATTTACCCAAGTCAGAAGTGAATGAGACTATAGTCCCACAACTCACTGAAGAGACATTGTGCACATTCTGAGATTGACACCTTTCTACAAAAACAAGCAAAGTGAAAAATCAGGCATCGCAAATAAAATCTGACTTGTTTTAGTTGTTTTATTGGTTTCCAACAATGCGCCAGAGATGCACTTTCAGGGTACAACACTCTGAGGCTTCCCCTTCCATACAACCTGATGGGATTCACACAGACATACAAGCTGCTCTGGTCTGTAGGAGGTGGGGCTTCACACTGATTAGGCAACTTCCCAATATAAATCTACTTAAATTCAAATGTATTAATATATTAAGAAAGACTTGCATGCCTCGTTTCCACTACCTTTCCACAGGTATAGTTCAGCTGGACAGTCTGGGTGAGGTGTAGCTGGAGGGTGTTTCCACTGATGCCTAGTTATACCTCAGTACAGTTTTGGATGTCATACCCAGTGGGACAAAACTGTGCTGTATGGCAGTATTTATCTAAAGGCTTGTGCTAAAAAAAGACACATTGTTTTGAACAATGGCGGCTGTAAGCTAGAGCTGTTAAACCCGACAAAGACCGAAAATAAAAGCAGCCACAAATGTTTATTGAACTTTGTCCATCTTTGCTTGCTTGCATTTATTCAGTCAATCCCACGTGGCCTTTTACTGCCGCATTACTACTTCCTCACTCGACTATATCTGACAAAATGACACTGGAATGTAGATAGCCACCTTTAAAATGATTGTCAAAGTAGTATTGCTGAATAATTTTAAAATGTAGGCAGCCTGATTCCACTCACAAAAGATACACATTTGCAATGGAAGGAGTGTGGCTGGACAATGGATTTTGTTTGAACTCTCTTTCTACTCTGTTGAAGGGTCATTTAAAGACTCAAATGTGCACCTTAACTGTTTCAGTGCCTTTGGCAAGCAGTCACATCATTTCACTGCCTCTTCAAAAGTACCAATGACAAGAAGTCAAGACATAAACATACGTTTTGAGAAAAAATGTAATTAATGACAATTTGGAGTATTTGAGAATCTAGCCCATAATGTGCAATGAAAAAATGTAGTTGAAAGAAACGTAGCCAATCGTCTCAGTAATAAAATATTTGATGACATGCATTATTCACGGCTCCAGGTTGCATTATTTATAACTACAGATTGTTCTTGTGAACCAGTCCGTCTTCCTCTTGTGCTGGGCTTCTTGATTATGCATTGTAGAAGGGTAGTTATCAAGATATCCTTCTGCTGTGGAGCTCAGGTACGGCACTGGGGTGCAGAGCAACTGACTGAACATATGTCAGTGATGTATAAAATGAATCAAACGTCATCTTTAGTGATATAAGATGCAAGCCAACACAAACAATAATGCTGATTCAAAATTAACTGTCATCTCCCTCACTGATTAAACCTCAAAGCATCTTTAATTAAATCCTTATTCACTTCAAAGTTAACACAGTCTCCTATTAAAGCCCACTTTGATCTATTGGGTTCCCAAGGTAATGTAATAAACCTTTTCTTTCTTAGAAATGATTTAACCATGTAACAGGTGTTATTCCCATTGCTTTAATTACTCCCATTTGTTGTTTATTGATTACTAATTCAAGACTATTTAATGTACTGTTTGGTATTCTGTCCTAAAGCAGTAGATTGTCAATCCCAAACTATTGTGACATAAATTATATACAATAAAAGAGGGGAAAATGTATTTGTTGATTAGATTATTCTGCCTTTTATATCAATTGTGGTGCCGTTCAGAGAGCAAAAATTGTAAAGGAGTACTGAGCTGAAACCTTCAGACAGAAGGGGTACAGTTTTTAAAAAAGGTTGAAAACCACTCACCTAATCGAATATCAGACAGGTAATAATCGACAATAATACGAGAAAAAAATTATGTGTTAGCAAAAAGCCTTCCAATACATCTGAACACATGCATGTCATAGTAAAATAATATAAACATCCAAATAGTCCAATTAATCATGAATTGATGTATCTGAAGTAAATATGATTCATATAATGAAATCTGAGAACAGCAAACAGTCTTATAACTAATGCTTCTGATTTTTGGTGCTTTACCCCGACTTTTTTAAACTCCTTTAAGAATTCAATTGATACCTGTTAAGCCATTTGTGTATCTCAATCACAACTGAGAAACGTGTTTACAGTAAAATTGATTTCATTTACAGGTTTTTTTCTGTGAAACAAGTACATGGACTTTAGGTCATTAAAAACCCATATAGTGTTTCATTTTCTTGTTTCATGAATACTGATCTGAAATGGCAGAAACATGAAATAAGTAGCATTATTTTTTTTTAATGGCATATGCATGCATAATACTTCTGAGTATTTATTAAATAATGCTGCAACACAAAAGCGAGCCTAGACATACCTGTATATTTACAGTTCACATTTCAAACAAAAATGCATTTGCAAAATTGTCCAGATACTGCCAAGCATGGTTTATACTGCACAGCACTGCAAACATACCTTTTTTAAACCGTGCAGACTTTCTTTTTTGCTCGAATTTGTGCTGTACTGTACTGAACACATGTGAGATCTGAGACATTTACATGACTGCAATAGCAGGAAGCACATTAGTGTATTTATATAAGTATTTAAGCTACCCTTAGGTGCTAAAATGTAAGACCAGGGAATCACCAACCCGCTTAAGTTGAATCTCCTTTTAAGTCAGGGCCGGATTTAAGGGGGAGAGGGGCAACCGGGACATTTGTCCAGGGCCCTGGGCTGCTGAGGTGGCCCACAGCCAGATTTAAATAAACAAATAAATAAATAAATAAAAATCGCTATTTTACAGTTTGAAATCCAATTCACTCGCCCTGTTATCACACTAGCTAAACATTGGTGTCTTTTACTGGTCACACACACACAGTAGCACGGCAAGAGAGAGAGATGAGCAGAAAACAAATGGAGAAATTTAGCTGTGCAGCGAAACGAGAAAAGTAAAACTTAAAGATGCTTGGTGGAAAAAAATCCAGAGACTATCAAATTTTGGGTTTAAATCCCTAAAGCAACGACAACAAATGAACCTGAACAACTGGTCGACGAGAGTGCTAGCAGTGCTATTGTTCCTAATGACGGGCCCGAAGAATTGAAAAGTAATGAACAAGGAGTCGGACCCAGTCTGCACACACCACCTATTACAATCAATGTAACTCTTATCTGCCTTTTGCTTTAACTTATAGTAAGGATCTAACTGATTGGAATGAGAACAAACCACTTCACACATACTGGACAGGCTCAAGTCATTGCCAGAATCGGAGAGGCAAGTATGTTGTGTCCTAGAGAAAAAACAAAAAATATCATAGCCGTTGTCTGCCTAAAACCATTTTGAAACACAGACTACACGACGAGGAAGAAGTTGATTGTGATTGGTTGCTGTACTCACCTTTAAAAGCCTCTGTGTTTTGTTTTGTGTGCCAGTTGTTTTCCTCAAAGAAAAGTCCATTGTCTGATTCTGGGTTTGACTGGAAACATGCTGCAGTCAGACTGTCAGAGCATGAACAGTCCCCAGAGCATAATCAGTTTATGCTTATGTGGTGTTTGAGAAGAAGGGAAGCTGGATGAAAATGGAGGAGTACTGGAAAAATGTACTGAAATGTGTGATTCAGGTTATTAAATTTCTTGCTGAAAGTGGTCTGGCATTTCGTGGAGAGGATGAGACACTTGGTTCATCACACAATGGAAACTGTTTAGGCATACTTGAGCTCATCTCCCAGTTCGACCCATTCCTGTCTGATCACCTTGCACGATTTGGTAATTGTGGAAGTAGGAACACATGTTATCTTTCCTCCTCTATCTGTGAAGAGCTAATTGGATTAATGGGTAAGAATGTCAGCCATTCAAGAGTTTAAGGATGCAAAATATTTTTCTGTTAGCATTGACAACACCCCCGATCAGCTCGCGACCATTATGCACGTAAATGTGACAGGGTCTCCTGTGGAAAGATTTTTTCCCTTAATTCCTGTGGCCGATCATTCAGGTGAGACTATAACTGAAAAGATATTGAACTATTGTCAGGAAAAGGGAATTGACTTTTCAAACTGTCAAGTCCAGCCATGTGATAAGGCAGCTAATATGTCTGAATTCACTAAACTGAATATTTACTAAACTTGAGAGGAAAGTTGCGGGGATATCATATCTTTCTTTGGAGTGCTATCAGGAATTTACAATTTGTTTTCTGCTTCTGCTTATCGCTGGAACATACTTCGCAGAAACCTGGGGAAAAATAACATTGTTATCAAACAATTGTCAGACACAAGGTGGTCAGCGAGATCCGATGCTGTTAAGGTGTTGAAGAATGACTATGCACACATAAAGAAGGGTCTTGATACAATCCCTGAAGACAGAGCTCATCAGTCACCAGATACCAGACCTATGGTGAAACAATACGGTAGTCAAAAGGATCACATAGAAGTGGTAATTCTAGCAGACTTGTGATAACATTTTGGAGAGATTTGACAAAACTTGTAAATCCATCCAAGCAGAAAACATTGAACTGTCAGTGGTGGTTGAATTACTTGAATCTCTGAAAACATTTCTGGATGAGATTCATGATCATTTTGAAAATCGTGCAATGGAAACTGCAGTGCTGAAGAAATATCGTGAAGCAGAGCAAGGGCAGAGACGACCTCCCAATACTCTGCAGGATCACAATTGCTGAGTTACACTGAAGTATTACTACAGGGATTTTGTGTCCAGACCTTCCTAAATATTCTGGATACTCAGATTGCTTGCACTGATCAAAAGCTTATGTTACTGTGAAAAACGTGTTTTGCTTCCATATCAACTTTCAGAATATGACATCAAGAACAAAGCTGCTACATTCGTGCAAACCTATCCTGCAGATCTGAATGAATATTTCCCATCAGAAATGCTCCAATTTACCAATTTTTTTTCTGGCAAGGATAAGAGAACAGCATCTAACCACCTTCAACTCCTGAATTATCGAGTGATTTCCACGTTTACAAATGTCTCCACTGCCCTGCGCATTTACTCATCCTTAATAAGTACTGTAATAATAATAATAATAATAATAAGAAGAAGAAGAAGAAGAAGAAGAAGAAGAAGAAGAAGAAGAATAGTAACGTAAGACCAGAACTAACTACCAATATATTGCTTATACTAACCCTATATGAAGTGCTCACTACACAAATGTCCAGTCTGTTTTCTTTGACTTTAGGCTACATAGATTTGTTTTTGCTGCCCTGCTAATGGCTGAACTCCACTTTGCCCTCCTATCTGGCTCAGCAGACAAGATGGTAACATTGCTCTTCTCTTCTGTTGGTGCACCCAACAACACAACACACATCTGTATTGTAAAATCAAAACTTTAACGACCACGCCTAGTTGTTGCCTGCCAATGCTTTTTGACCACTAGTATGGCTGCACTGTGCTGTGATGATGTCACATGAAAAACCTCAATTCAGAGGGTGTGTACTAGAACAGAGATGTTCTTTCATCACCAGAAAAAGGTAAAATACATAAAATAATACTGTATTTACAGATTTTTCAGGTTAAAGGAAATCTCCAATCCATTTCACCACAATTTGCAATTCTGTTTTAAATTCCACAAGCTCGTAAATACTCCCTATCCATGTACTGTTACATAGCTTTAAATCTCGCAAGCAAGAACATCTTATTTTAAATCTTGCAATCTTGTTACAATCCTCCAATAGAAATGTAGGAATTTACTGCCACTCAGTAGTTGGGGTGAGTTTAAAGTATTCAGAACAAATCAATGCGAAATACAAGTCAGGAAGGAGGGACATTGCCCAGTTGCACTAGGAAAGTTGAGTAACTATTTCTAGTGTTTACTGGATATACACCAATTTCCCTTTTTTTGTATCAGGGTGTTTTATCGTTTATCGGTTAAAACCGAAAGTCAGAAGCCCTAGATATACATTTCAACTCCCTTAAATTGTCCTTTTAAAAAAAACATTAAAATAATAATATAACTAAGACAAAAACCTGTACGGGGACATAGATTTCTGAGCGGAAGTTCACCTTGTGAATTTGTGAATGTCAGTGTGACAGAACCAGTGTGAATATGTCCCAAGGACTTTGAACCTGGTGTAAAATATGCTGTGCTGCGGGCAGCTGATCGATGCTGGCATACAGAACATTGTGTGCCGTCAGAAAAGGCTAGCTTATGTTGTGAGAAAACACATGAGAAAACACCCATATATTACAAACTGAGGCAAGGCACTGTGGGGAATGAACAATATTTTATAAGTCCAGACTGTAGGCCATTTTTCAGTTTAGTAATATGCAACTAATGAAAAACCATTAAATGTATTTATCTAAATGCTAGAACTATCAGAAACAAAATTCTAGAACTTGAAGCTACTGCACTAACAGGTAACTATGATGTGATAGGTGTTACAGAAACGTGGTTGTCTGAGAGTGATGGGGACGAATATAATATTTGTGGGTATACACTGTATAGGAAAGACAGGCAGGACAGAAGAGGAGGAGGGATAGCGCTATACATAAGAAACAGTCTTGAAGCCCAGGTGTTAAACCTGGACAAAGAAAATAAAACCAAATCAATATGGGTCAGAATAACAGACAAAAATTCAAAGGGCATAATAATAGGAGCATGCTATAGACCGCCAGATTCAGACGGTGAGCACAATAATCTGTTATACAATGACATTAGAAATGCATGTAGCAAAGGAGAAGCCATACTAATGGGGGATTTCAACTTCCCCCAAATAAAATGGGAAAACCCGGTGGGTAGCGCGAAGGATGAAATAGAAATGGTGGAAATGACAAATGACTGCTGCCTAACACAATTTGTCAAGGCACCGACTAGAGGGGAGGCATGCCTTGATTTAGTCTTTTCAAATAACGAAGATAGAATAACTAAAACAGAGGTCAGAGAACCACTGGCAAACTCAGACCACAACATGGTCTCATTTGAAGTGTTTTTTAAATCCCCAAAAGTAATGACTAAAGCTAAGGTTTACAATTTTAGAAAAGCAAACTATGAAGGTATGAAACAAAGACTAACAGAAGTAGATTGGAGTAAAATAGAGAAAACACCCACAGAAGAAGGATGGATGTTCTTCAAAAATGTAGTACTAGAGGCGCAAAACAATTATATCCCTAAAGTAGACAAATCTAAATGTAAAACTAAATGGCCAAAATGGTTTAATAGATCAATTAAAAAAAAATATTCAGCAAAAAAAGACACTTTACAGAGCATTAAAAAAGGACCAAAAAGAAAGTACACAGAAAGAGTACACAGAACTGCAAACGCAAGTCAAAAAGGAAGTTAGAAAGGCCAAGAGAGAAAAAGAAATGAACATTGCTAAGGGAGCTAAAACCAATTCCAAAATGTTTTTCCAATATTACAACAGCAAGCGAACATTCAAAGAGGAGATTAAATGTTTAAGAGATACAAATGGCAAAATCGTAGATGAAGAAAAAAATAGCAAATATATTAAATGATTACTTTTCACAAGTTTTTACAAAGGAAGATACTGACAACATGCCCCACATGTCATCCAGTTCCTATCCAGTTTTAAATAACTTTAGCATAACTGAGGCAGAAGTGTTAAAGGGACTAGGAGCTCTTAAAATAAACAAATCCCCTGGGCCGGATGAGATCTTCCCAGTAGTACTCAAAGAAATGAAAGAAGTAATTTACAAACCGCTAACCAAGATCATGCAGCAGTCTCTTGACACAGGGGTGGTACCGACAGACTGGAAAATTGCAAACGTAATACCGATCCACAAAAAGGGAAACAAAACTGAACCAGGTAACTACAGACCAGTAAGCCTGACTTCTATTATATGCAAACTTATGGAAACTATAATAAGATCCAAAATGGAAAATTCCCTATATGGTAACAGGGTCCTGGGAGACAGTCAACATGGTTTTAGGAAAGGGAGATCGTGTCTAACTAACTTGCTTGATTTTTTTGAGGATGCAACATCGATAATGTATAATTGCAAAGCATATGACATGGTTTATTTAGATTTCCAGAAAGCTTTTGACAAAGTCCCGCACAAAAGATTAATTCTCAAACTGAACGCAGTTGGGATTCAAGGAAACACATGTACATGGATTAGGGAGTGGTTAACATGTAGAAAACAGAAAGTACTGATTAGAGGAAAAACCTCAGAATGGAGTGTGGTAAACAGCGGTGTACCACAGGGATCAATATTAGGTCCTCTGCTATTCCTAATCTACATTAATGATTTAGATTCTGGTTTAGTAAGCAAACTTGTTAAATTTGCAGACAACACAAAAATAGGAGGAGTGGCAAACACTGTTGTAGCAGCAAAGGTCATTCAAAATTATCTAGACAAGATTCAGAACTGGGCAGACACAGGGCAGACAGTGTCGACCCAAGGGGCTTTTTCAGCCTGAAAAAAGAAACAAGGACCAGGGGTCACAAATGGAGTTTAGACAAAGGGGCATTCAGAACAGAAAATAGGAGGCACTTTTTTACACAGAGAATTGTGAGGGTCTGGAATCAACTCCCCAGTAATGTTGTTGAAGCTGACACCCTGGGATCCTTCAAGAAGCTGCTTGATGAGATTTTGGGATCAATAAGCTACTAACAACCAAACGATCAAGATGGGCCGAATGGCCTCCTCTCGTTTGTAAACTTTCTTATGTTCTTATGTTCTTAACTATATCTTACACAGATGAATGTATTTTTACAGATAAGGCCATCGGGTGATATTTGATTAGAGGGCCATGTTTAAAAGCTGATTAAGTAAATAAAGTTTGGTAATGAACATCAAACTTTTATTAATTCTTTTAGCATTAAGGTGTAAATTCGATGACTCTATATACCCATACTGGCAGGATAAAATGTAAAGGGGTTTTATTAGAGCATTTAAACTTTTCCTGGGAAAATCACAGGCAGCTGATGCACTCCAGGGTGCCTCCCCAGTGCTATAAGATGCTTTAATAAAATCCAGACGTGGCTTGTCAGGGAACAGTGATACAGGTGAAATGAGATAATGAAATACTGCAGGGTCTGCATAGAGGTTTAATGAGTTCAATTAAACCATTTAGAACCGGGTTGGAACAAAGACTAGGACTGGAAGGGCCAACTTTGGCCACCCCTGATCAAATCGTCTTGTCTTTTATTTGACCAGGGTTGCAAATCCTGTAAATGCTGACTATGACCAGGATTAAGTAAATTGACATGATTCTATTTGTTATGCTTTTATTTTGTTTTACCGGTTTTCTGGTTGTTTTGAGTGTTTTTGTCCCATTTTTGCCATTGATTGTGTAATGTTTTTTCTTGCCATTTCTTGTCGTCAGGACCCCCTTGTAAAAGTTTGATGTATATCTCAAGGGTTCTTTTTGGTTAGATAAATATATTTGAATTTGAATTTGAAAATTTGCTAACCTAGGATAGCGAACTAGTTGCAGTATCTTACTCAAAAAAAATAATAATAATAAGCTGAGCATATTAGATTAGTTCACTTGCCTGCTGGTTTGAACAGAGTTTTCTTTCCTAGACCTGTAGATAAAACTGATTTAACTTAAAGTCTTTGCAGCCTTTGTGACTGGGAGTACATTTGTATCATGGTATAAAATTGTGACAGCATGGACCACAATCAGCAAAAGTAGGAAGAGACACAAAAGAACAGGGTTTATAAAAATATAAAATGTGGTAACACTTTACATTGTGTCTCCAATTACAGTGTATTTACACAGTAGTAAATACATGCATACTTGCACGTAATTAAAATGTTATTATACATGGTTACAATGTACTTAAAGAGTAAGTAGCGGCGTTCTGAAAAATATAGAGTTGCACATCTCCACATGTTGCTGCAGCTGTTTAAATAATGTGCCTGACAACATTTTACACTTAGAACTTTAAAGCCTGTTTCAAAGCTATTTTCAAAATGGCCACTGCTATCGTCACTGCAGGAAGAGCGATTTAAAAAAAAAAAACATACCATAGAGTGCTCTGACTTTTCTGTTCCGTACCACATCATGGATCGCTATTGCCGTGTTACCTGTTTGACAATGTGGGCAATAACGCTTACACTGTCAGTGCACTAGAACAGCCATTTAAAACAGAGCTTTGAAAGAGACTTTAAAGTTATAAGTGTAAAACGCTGTCAGGATGTTAACAATGAAAAGAAACATGATAGCTATAGGAATACATGATGAAGTGTAACGCCAGTGCTTGAAGTGGGGCGGTACTTACTGGTTTGGCATACCGCCATTTCTCAAATATGTGAGTAGCACTTTGGAGCTTATCACTGACTATCTGTTTGTTTTCTTTTCAAAACTATCAGCTGCATTTATGTGACTTTCTAATTGTTACTTTGTTGTTCCAGCAGCAGCTGCAAGGTTTACAACATAGTAGAGCATAGAGTACAACTCCCAGAATGCATTGCAAAACAACTGCAACTCCCAGAGTGCATTACAAAAAAACTGCAACTCCCAGAATGCATTACAAAACAACTGCAACTCCCAGAATGCATTACAAAACAACTGCAACTCCCAGAGTGCATTACAAAACAACTGCAACTCCCAGAGTGCATTACAAAACTGCAACTCCCAGAGTGCATTACAAAACTGCAACTCCCAGAGTGCATTCCAAAACAACTGCAACTTCCAGAGTGCATTGCAAAACAACTGCAACATCCAGAGTATATTGCAAAAAAGAGCGGGGACAGTTATTTTGAATGGTCCAGGTCAAGTCGCGATTAGACGAGATAAGCTGGACAGGGAGAAACATAGAAATGAAAAAGGAGACAGAGAGAGGTGGAAAGGGAGTTTGGGAGCACTGTGACTTACAGCCGCTTTTTTTCCATTTCAAGCACTGTGTAACACTATGTGTAAATCTTTTTGCATGACATAACCATAAACCTAACCCTAACCTTTTTCTGAGCCACTGAACACTGATTCTGTGATTCAACAGAAAATTAATTAGAAAACATACTTCAAAAGAAAGAAGCTCCAGACATTAAAATGGTGAATAAAACAAAACTATCACCGTTTTATGACTCGACAATGTAAACAAATATCTCGGCTGGGATATAAACTGAATTATGCAGCAGTCAGCAAGCCGCACTGAGATCTGGATGCCAACAAAAATGTTCTGTTATTTATTTATTTACTTATGCTGTGTCAGCTATATTTAAACAAAATATATAAAGTCATATATATATATATATATATATATATATATATATATATATATATATATATATATATATATACACACACACACACACACACACACACACACACACACTACAAAACATTAGGAACACCTTCCTAATATTAAGTTGCACCCTCTTTTGCCCTCAGATCAGCCTCAATTCGTCGGGGCATGGACTCTACAAGGTGTCAAAAGCGTTTCATAGGAATGCTGGCATGTTGACTCCAATGCTTCCCACAGTTGTGTCAAGTTGGCTGGTAGTGGATCTCTACTTCGAATAGCTTGTTCTATTTCATCCCACAGATGCTCAATTGGACTGAGATCTGGTAACTGGGCAGGCCACTGCAGTAAGTTGAATTCACTGTCATGTTCGTGGAACCATTCCTGGACAATCCTAGCCTTGTGGCATGGGGCATTATCCTGCTGAAAAAATCCATTAGCAGATGGATACACTGCTGCCATGAAGGGATGCACCTGATTGGCAATGATGTTCAGATATCCTGTGGCATTCAAACATTGCTCCACTTTTATCAAGGGGCCCAATGTGTGCCATGAAAACACACCCCACACCATCACACCACCACCACCAGCCTGCAATGTTGACACGCGGCACGATGGATGCACGTACTCATGTGGTTTTCTCTATACCCTAGTCCTCCCATCAGCGTGAAACAGCAGGAACTGGGATTCATCAGACCAGGCAATGTTTTTGCAATCTTCCAGTGTCCAGTGTTCTTGTTCCTTAGCCCACTGCAACCGCAGTTTCTTGTGTTTTGCTGAAGGAAGTGGATCTCTGTTAGGTCTTTGGCTGCCATACCCCATTCGTGTCAAGGTACGATGAGTTGTGCATTCTTTTATGGGTCTTTCAGCACCATTGTTGTACTGGACTGTCAGTTATCTAACTGTAGCCTGTCTGTTGCTCTGCACAGGTCGTGTCAGACTCCTTTGGCCTCTTTCATCAATGAGCCGGTTTCGACCACAGGCCTGCCGTTAGCTGGATGTCCTTTGGGTGGTGGACCATCCTTGATGCACACGGGAAACTTAAGCATGAAAAACCCAGCAGCATTGCAATTCTTGACACACTCAAACCGGCGTGCCTGACACCTACTACCATACCCCGTTCAAAGGCACTTAAATCTTTTGTCTTGCTCATTTACCCTCTGAAAGGCATACATACACAATCCATGTCTCAATTGTGTCAAGGCTTAAAAATCGCTTCAGGACCTGCCACAACATTATAACATTTCGATGAGGTTTAGGTCCGGACTTTGACTAGGCCATTCTGAAATGTGGAATTTCTTCTTCTGCAGCCATTCTTCTGTAGATCTGCTTGAATGTTTAGGATCATTGTCTTGCTGCATGACCCCCTTTCGGTTCAGCTTCAGCTCATGGATGGATGGCCTGACATTCTCCTCTAGAATCTTCTGATACAATGCAGAATTCATGGTTGTGTCAATGATGGCAGACTGTCCACCACCATGCTTGACGGTTGGGATGAGGTTCTTCTGTTCGAACGCAGTGTTTGGTTTTTGCCAAACATAATGTTTCTCATTGAGGCCAAAAAGTTCTACCTTTGACTTAGAAGGGTAGCAATGTTCTTTTTAGAGGGCAGTGGTTTCCTCCTGGCTATCCTTCCATGAACACCATTCTTGTTCAGTCTTTTTCTGATAGTTGAGTCATGAACACTCATATTAGCCAAGGCGAGAGTGGCCTGCAGATCCTTGGATGTTACTCTGGGGTTCGTTGTGACTTCCTTGATGATTTTCTGGTTTGTTCTTGGAGAGATTTTGGTAGAATGACTGCTCCTGGGTAGAGTGGATGTGGTCTCGAACTTTCTCCATTTGTATCTGTCTGACAGTGGATTGTTGGAGCCCCAAATCCTTAGAAATGTTTTTGTAACCCTTTCTAGACTGATGAGCATCAATAACTTTTTCTGAGATTTCTTTTGATCGTGGCAAGACGTGTTGTACTGACTGCTAAATAAGTGGTCTGAGTTGGGTTGGATAAAACTGGCACATTGAATTCTCCATGCCAAGTTTTAATTTGTTTTTGCTGTTTTTTATTCTTCTAGCTGATCTATTTTGAGTGATGGTATAAAAATTGACTACCCGCTGTGAGCTTGTATAACTCATTGTGATGATACAACTTGGCATCACTTGAGAAGAAGGGCCAGCTTCTCTGACAACTCATGATAAAAACCAAACATAAAAAGTGCATTTTCATAATTACACATTTCATTTCAAAGTCCTTTATACCTGTTAAATGTTAACCTTTCTGTTCCTGCAGTTTACAAAAACAAGCAAAAGAAAATCTATTCACAGCAGGTTTTAGTTGCAGACTATTTTTGCTCACTTTAGTAATTACCATGTAAGGTAGCTTTGAAATCACCATAGCAACAAACTGTAACACTGTGTAGCAGTGAAGTTTTCACTGACCTGAATACCACCTGTTCAGTCCTGGGCCAACCTGTTTACTGTGATGACCAAAGTAGCCTAAATTTACTACAGCCTCCAGAGGTTAAAGGTACGAGAAGCTGACGAATTACCTTCACTGCACACCATTTTCACATTAATTTCTGAATACATTTTTAAGTTTGTGTACTGGTTCAGAGATGTAAACATAAAAACAGTGTTGAAGCTGAGAACATTGGTTCTTGGTACCAGATACCAGCAAGTGGTCTGTAAATTACACATTCACTTGAGCACAGGTCTGTGTCCTGGCTATGTGAAATCAAGGCTTCACTGTTTATCCTCACCACCTTGCAGTGGACCTACTGGTCAGGTGCCTAGTGAGCTTAAAGTGGACACCTGCAAGGCTACAGTGGTCCAGCTGTAAAAATCCTCAAAGGCTACACAAATAATTCTGTGGAACCCAGCTTCAGTTTGTGGGAGTAGGTTACCTTACTCGTTATTTTACTCAACCAGCCCGGGCGCATGAACAAGAAATTAATAAACTGGGGTACATTTTGACCTTGCATACATCCTGGGTCTGAAATGAGATCATAACTCATACCAAGAAATGAATTCCAGTTTAGATAAGCTGAGTGGATGCCGACTTCACAAAGTTCAGCTTCACACACATGCAACTAGGTAGGATATAAAAGGCAAACCTCTGCTGATGTCAGACCATCTCTGTACCCGTGCTGTCTCCTAGAATTAGGTAACTTATCATTATTTAATTTCTGTTTAAAACTAGGAGCCATATTTGCTGTGTCTTACGATAAATATTTATGCTACAGCTGTGTAACTTTTGAATACTGGAATCAATAAATGGAAACCTATTAACAGACATTGGTATTGTGGCCACTTATTTGTAGACGTCAAATGAATTAGTTTCCTTACACAGCAACAATCAGACGATGTGACCTAAAGGAAAAGTGCTAGGATGTAACAGTGTGATTATGCATTGATCATGCCTGTACGCCCTCCACATGATAACTGCCTTGATTTTGCGTCATATACTCCTAACCTTTGATAGACGTTTTGGGTTGCACTTGGCTATGATACAATAATCTCTTGATTTCATACAAATATTTGTAACCTTTAACCCTTAAAGAACTGGCTACCTCTGCCAGGTCGGAACCTACCAGGGTCAGGACCCGGTGTCACGTGGGTCAGGTAGGTGATTCCACACTGCTTTTGATAAAGCAGGGTTGACCTGGGTGACAAACACAAATACATAAGGCTCAGTCCAAATGTTGATTAGAACATTCCTGTTGCAATCTGGCTCATGGTGTGTCTCAAGCAACAAAAATATGGCTAAACAGAATGTACAGAAACGTTCCTTGTGGAAGTGAAACCTTCAGCATGTTTATTTAAACTCACTGTGTTTGTTAGTGTGTCGATCTGCTCACCGTGTTTGTTTAGTATAGTCCGTTTTATTTGTCTGTTTATTTTGGCTTAAAGTGCCGTGTCCTGCCTTTTGTATGTTTAAACCTTTTATTTGCAATAAACCAGCGCAAGCAAGCATCTTCATCATTTCACCTCATCTGTCCTGTCTTTGTGTATTCATTTCCTGGTTCTGACGTCTCCACTCAGCCGTCTTTGTGACACGTGGTGTCCTGCATGGGATTAACAGTGCCTCCAAGCATCAGACCAGGAGTGGTGTTTTTGTGTGGATTACAAAAAAAAAGAAATGGATAAAGTGGAAGAGTACATGAAGAGGTGGCATGAGCACCAGAGAGAGTTAAAGGAAGGAGGGGCTACATGGTGCCTTGCCTGTCTGGAGTATGGGCACCTCCCTGACGTGTGCCCATATGAAGACCCCCTTTTTGTGCAGGCCTTCGATCAGGGTGAGGTAGAGACCGCGGAGGAGTGGATCCACCTGAAGGCCGTACCATCACTGCAGGTGGATCAGGAAAACTGCCTCGCCAGAGAGAGAGGAGCCATCTCCAGCGCCAGAGGGAGAGGTCCTACCACTGTCTTCCGAGGCAGAGGGAGAGCAGCAGTAGTCCCCTGCAAGAGGAGGTGACTACACGCTGCTCCCACCTTCATCGCCAGAAGACCACATGCTGCTCCCACCTCCATTGCCAGGAGACTACATGCCTCCACCACCTCCATCGGCAGGAGCAGAGCAGCAAGAGCTGCCTCTGCCACGTCCACCAGCAGAGAGTGAATGCCTGCTGGGTCCCCGTCCACCAGCAGAGGGTGAATGCCTGCTGGGTCCCTGTCCACCAGCAGAGGGTGAATGCCTACTGGGTCCCTGTCCACCAGCAGAGGATGAATGCCTTCTGGTATCACTTCCCCCACCCTCACAAGGACAGGAGCTGGAGCTACCTCTGCCTCCATCACCATCAGGGGGAGAGGAGCAGGAGCTACCTCTCCCTGTACAAGAAATAGTACCAGGACTTGATTCTGGCATTCCTCAGCAATCACTACATAGTCTGCTGAGAGGAGCACAGCAGAAAACAGCCCGGCCGCAGCAGCTACGAAGAGGGCCAGCACCGCCACAGCCACTGCCACAGTGGCCAACACCCGCACCCCAACTTGTCCTGACTCCCTGCCTCGCTTCGCCCAAGGATGCCTGTCTCACTTCGTCCAAGGATGCCTGCCTCGCTTCGCCCAAGGATGCCTGCCTGGCATCACCTGGGGTTGCCTGCCGCTCCACATTGCCAGGGGTTGCCAGCCACTCCGCATCGCCTGGGGTTGCCAGCCACTCTGCATTGCCTGGGGCTGCCTGTTGCTCCGCATCGCAGCAGGAAGTACTGTGGCCAGAACCCCACCAAAGGGAGCTGCCGGCCACGAAGAAGGGGGAGGAGGTCTGGTTCTAACGTCTCCACTCAGCCGTCTTTGTGACAGGTAGTCATGAATTTTGTCTCGCTCAACCCGGGTAAAAGTGTGTCGACCCACATCCTGAGGTGGGTTGCTGGGACCCGGGCACACTACGCGGGATTGTGACCCAGGTAGCCAGAACCCAGGTCGGGACCCGGGTAGGAGTGCCAGTGTGAAAGGGACTTAATTCACAGTACATACAGTATGTCTCATATACATGAATGTTTCTCATTTAAAAAAAAATCCTACAGAACCTAGAATCACTATAATATGTGCAAGCTGCTTTGACCCAGCATCACGACTTGTTAACATTGGCAACACAGTAGTTCATGCAACACAGCAGTTCATGGAACACAGCATTCATGGAACACAGCAGTTCATGCAACACAGCATTCATGGAACATACCAGTTCATGCAACACAGCAGTTCATGCAACACAGCATTCATGCAACATAGCATTCATGGAACACAGCAGTTCATGTAACACAGCAGTTCATGCAACACAGCAGTTAGTGCATTTTATGATTAGCATATGTTAATTTAAATGACCTAATATAATTTCCAACCAAATTCCTGTTGGTTCCCTAATATAGTGTCTATGGGGTCAATCAATTGATCTAATATGCACCAGATTTTAATGTTGGTATTCCGGATTTTCTTATATACAAGGATATTACTGTTTTTTACATTATTAACATAGCTTTTGGAATTTGGCCTATTTAACTTTTCTCATTGTTTATTTTTAAAGTATTTAAAATGCAATTACATGTAATTTAGCAGGGCATGCTTTCACTATGAGTTATTACACTTGCTGTGCTTGTACTATGGGAAAAGTCTATACTTGTATAATAGACCAGCTTTAACATCAACTTTACTAAGAATGTATACAGTTTGTTATAGAAAAAGCATTCCGTGGTACTGGCTTGGATCTTGAGTCAGGGGGTGTCTGCCAATTGCAAGCATGAACATCAGGAGTAAAGAACTATCTACAAATTACTACTTGATTTTTTAAAAATATATAATTAATTGGCCCAAAATAATAAACCTCTGGGGCCTGCTTTTAAAGATAGTCCCTAAACAGACTCACATGCACTGTTAGAGATGTTAGTTCGTAAGTTTGATTCCCTAAGCCTGATTTAATTGGCAGTCAGCAATATATGTACTGTATGTCAACAGCACAGACCTCGATATGCCTGTCTAAAATGCTAATTACTATGGAATATCTTACTAGTTCAGTTTTTTAATGAGCTGGGGGAAAAAAAAAATCAAGCTAAATGTAACATTAACAGCCACTTTTGGAGGTGTCATCTTCCCTTGTTTGTATAATTTAATGTGAATGCCTAATTAGATATATTGTTAGTAATTGGCAAGCTAATCAGAATTTTCATACCACATCATTTTGTATTTCTATAGCTAACCATTTTTTAAGAAAGTAAGTTGATTGAAGTGGTATTTATAAAAACAATAGGCTGAATTTGAAAGTTGATAGATATGTTTTCCATCCAACTAATTCGCTTTCCTATTGGTTACCTGAAAAAAATGTGCTTGTTATTGCATTACCAAGGCTGACAATTTACAGGTTTCACAGAGCTCCAATGAAGAACCCAAATTCAAAACTAATACGCCAAAAGGTGAGAGATTTATTATGGTATTGTTTGCACACTCATCTAAAATAAACACCCAGTAGGTTTGTAACGACCCTTTTGGTCTTAATAATACAGTACTGGTACCTTTAAGAACAGCACTTTCTGTTCTGTATATTGTAAAAACTAATTGTTAGTAATACTTACCTTGTAAGAACAGTCATTTCTGTTTTAGGCATTGTAGTTACAATACTTCTGTTCTGTGTATAGATCATTTTTAATACTTACCTTTAGGAGTAGCACACCATAATACAGACTCCACATGTAGTGTTGTGCAATGTATTCAGAGCTGCATAGCAGCAACACATGCTTTTGTGTTGTGTATGTTTTGCAAGTTACATCAAGGAGTAACTTCCCATTTGTACTTGTATTAGTTTCTTTAGTTCACACAGTTCAAACTTTGTTCAAATTGTTTATTCTTAATAAAGGGAATCTTTATTTTTACTTTCTCTCCTGCATTATTTTCAATGTGGTGAATTGCCTTAGAAAGAGGATCAGAGCTTTCCATCCTTTACAGGTTCCTATGTCATGTTTTTCTACTTTTGTCAAAAAGCCTCTGATGTATGTTTCACATTCCAGCAATGCATTTGAACGAAAAGTGCTTACCACTCAAAGAGGCACCCTGGCAAGTGTCCATTTACAGAATCCCAAGCAATCAACTCGCTTATAATTTACTGAAGATTGGACTGCTTTCAAAATGTGACATCTGTGTTGTTTTACCAAGATTGTTCTTCTCTTATACCCAGGCATTATCACTAACAAGGTCCTCCAGCACACAAATCAATCCTGTTTTGATCAGCTGAAAAGAAACTGTTTGAGAGAGAGAGAGAGAGAGAGAGAGAGAGAGAGAGAGAGAGAGAGAGAGAGAGAGAGAGATGCTCCTGTATTGATTTTAACACTGTGATAGAAAATAGAAATGCCGGCACTACAAAGATGCCTCAATCAATTTCAAAACGCGAGGTAATTTGTCCCAGGAAAAAAAACAAAAAAAAAAACTTAATATTTTGTTTCCACCACTGAAGAGTGAAGAAGGCAACTCTCGCTTAATGAAAAACTTATATCCCAAAGTGTCTCTAAATTATTCATATTTTATTAAGAACAAGGTAAAAAAATAAACTAACTAAAGCTTACGGGTTTCGAAATATAATCTTCATTATTTTTTTTTGTTCCTGGGTAGTAAGTGTTATTTCCTAATTGCTTATGCCTCAAAAGTATAGAACATGGCTATTATTCCCCACAAACTTTGCTTTTGTGACCAGGACAGTGATATTTCAAAATATCACTGTTTCCATTGGGAAAATGGACAAATGTGTGTCTTTTCGTTCACATAAAGTCAGAAAAAAACAACATATGAATCCAAATTAACATGTATTTATACTAAAGTAATACAAAGATGACTACAAAAGATTTAGAAGCGAGTAGTTTTTCGAGATTTACGATTATACTGTAAATCCAGCGCTGAATCTTCCTTTGACCACAAGTTGTTTTTTTCCCATGGACCAAGTACTGTAGACATTTTTAAAAATGTCGATGCTCATGATCTTAGTGCTAGTGAAAGGTGAAGGAGGATGACACTTGATTCGCCTCACTACAAGCAAGAAAGTACATCTCAATCCTGACCTGAACACCCTCTGCCTGCTATTCAGTCCTGGACCTCTCTCAAACAGATACATAGAGGATATGCTGTGAACCCTCACAGCTCTGAGGGAGGGAAAGAGAGAGAAAGAGAGCACATCAATTCTGACCTGAACACCCCCTGCCTGTCATTCAGTCCTGAGCCTCTCAAGCAGAGATATAGAGGATACAACATGAACCCTCACAGCTCTGAGAGAGAGAGAGAGAGAGAGAGAGCGCAAGCACCTCAATCCTGACCTGAAAACCCTCTGCCTGCCATTGTCAACCATAGACATAGAGGATACACCATGAACCCTCACAGCTCTGAGAGGGAGAGAGAGAGAGAGCGCAAGCACCTCAATCCTGACCTGAAAACCCTCTGCCTGCCATTGTCAACCATAGACATAGAGGATACACCATGAACCCTCACAGCTCTGAGAGGGAGAGAGAGGGAGAGAGAGCACATCAATCCTGACTCGAACACCCTCTGCCTGCCATTCAGTTACACGTTACATCAACGTAAATCTATTTATGATTTTACTGTCATTTACTCTATGCAGTGCAGGGGAGCTTTACTAAATTGATTTCTTGTGAACTGTGACACAATGTTTGCAGATCACTGGGCAAAACTAAACTAATACAATTATGCCTGAATGTGTTATCTTATTGTACTACCATACCACAACACACTGCCTTTTTAAATTAATTGTACTACAAAGAACAAATCAGGATTTTTTATACCTCTCAAATGTTTTCTCACTATTTTACTTCGAATGATATACATTTTGACCAATAGTACAACATCAACAGCAGCCAATCACTTTCTATTGACATTCCAACCATACTGAGCCAGCAGAGGTGAAACAATATACTTCTCCAATGTGACTGGTTTTGATCAATGTGTGTCTAACACAAGGGCTGGTTCTGTAAACAGGTGCAGTCTCGGATGAGCACAGCAATTTGAGATGCAAGCTACTGCTTCTGTGCAGCTTATTGAAGGAGAAACATCAGCGAGAGAGAGAGAGAGAGAGAGAGAGAGAGAGAGAGAGAGAGAGAGAGAGAGAGAGAGAGAGAGAGAGAGAGAGAGAGAGAGAGAGAGAGAGAGAGAGAGATGTGTTGAATTCAAGTGATAAATATTGGGAATTTTGGATCCACGCGGCAGGACACAGGACATCTGGTGGGATCAGGTCTGCCCCGACGATATAGGGACTGATGGCAACTTGCAACAAAGAAATCCATCTGCTGTATATCTTACAGTTAAAGCTGATAATAGGGTGTGAACAGGTTGGCTGGTGGATCAGGCCAGGAAGTAGACAGGAGACAGAGTGGTGAGTGAATTCCACTGCTGTTCCAGTTTATTATAAATAAAAGATTTAAACACAAAACAAAACACAGAACAACCAAAATGGCACGTTGGCCAAAATAAATAGACAGACAAACAGGGGATGAACCAAAACAACTATCCAAGGGTCCTCCCGCACTAGTAGCAACTGTTAAATTTATTATTTTTCTACTTCTCTCCCCCTTCTCTCTCCCATCAATACTAATTAATCATTCACTTGAATCCCAGCATGTGAACTAATTTGTGCACTCCCTGTGCCCACATATTAATACGCATTGTATCTGTACATGAAGTGATTGTGCATTCTCTGTGCCTAAATACATATTTTAAATCACTTGCAATACAAAGCCCATATTATACCCCGTGCACCAACACATACACACCACATAAAACATAAAACACAAAAATGCGCACAGGGGCAGGGCAACCCGCCACATAGGGTCCAAACATAAACACAACATAATCAATTTTAAATGTGTTTTCCATTCTCGTAGGTGCAGACTTAAATCAGACCAGACAAAAACAAAATTGCAACATAGTCAGTTTTGGCAATCAGGGACGGGTGATAAAAAGCACTGGCTACATACAGTTATTTCCCCTCCGAGGTGCTATTAACATGTAAAGTCACAGCCCGAAAGTGAGCTTCACATGAGCAGATCTGTGAGCGTCCTTTTGCGGGCTAGGATGACAGGATGCCTAACAGAACATTAACAGAACATAAACAACCAATCATAGAGTACTCACACACACACACACACACACACACACACACACTCTCACTCATTCACTCACTCACATAGAGAACAAGTAGCCCAGTGGCGACGTCCCCCCGTCATGCCACAATTCTGATTGAAATCTCTCAGCTGTCAGTCTCGCACTCAGCCACACAACACAACACAGACGCTCACCTTTAAAATATCTTGTCTTTAACCCAGGATTTGCATATCACAGGAGAGTAGAAGTAAGTAAACTCTGTATCCCTTATATGAGAAGTGGGTAAACGCTCTATTGCCCAAATTAAG
Organism: Polyodon spathula; assembly: GCF_017654505.1. Lineage (NCBI taxonomy): Eukaryota > Metazoa > Chordata > Actinopteri > Acipenseriformes > Polyodontidae > Polyodon > Polyodon spathula. Next base: position 17,284,980 of record NC_054545.1, read on the forward strand.
TGGGTAAAAGCCGTTTACCTGCATATACAGTACCCTCCACTACACCACTGTATTAAAGGTTTTAAACCACATTTTATTTTAAAGTTTATAGTGTGGTGGCTAGGTTTGCTGGCTTTAAAATGAATCAGAGTGAAAATAAAGCCGAAAAAGATTCATTTGTGAAAATGGTATACTTGAGGCAAGAGAATGGATTTTACACCTTATACCAGAAGCAGAGAGCTGATGATAATTCCGAGGATATTGTTATTTTGTAGGACGATATCAGGTCCTGCTTATTGCTCGTCAGTTACTATCCTGGGAACCAAATTGTGGGGATCTTCATTCTACTTTATCAAATGGCATCGACTGAATGTCCCATTCCATTTGTACACATTAATGCTTTGGGGAAAAAAGTGATTATATTGCACATCTGCACTGGTATGAAATCGGAATTGAGATTAAAATATAGATTTTTGTGACAGCTGCGTAAAAGCGATATACTGTACATTGTCATCCACTGTGCTATCATTTTACCATTGTTCTTATCATGGACACAATATACAGGCTGTGATTGAGGTCTGTCATACTTTAGTGCTGCAGTTGATGAGAAGACAATGTGTTTTTATAGTGTAACTCATGTGGACCAGTTGGAGTTGTTTGACCCTTTGCGTCAGTGGATTATGGCAATAGTTGTTTGTTTTTTTTGTTTTTTTGTTAGTAAAAAGCACTTGAAACAAGCTGTAAAATAATTTTGAAGTTGTTTGTCAGAGATTTCCAACCTTTTGGCTTAAAGAGCCATGTCTGGTCAGCAGAATGTATCAATCTTCAAACATATCCTCACCATGTGGAGTTCCACAGCTCTTCTGAATGCACACAACACTTAAGAATGTATCAATCTTCAGACACATTCTCACCATGTGGAGTTCCACAGCTCTTCTGAATGCACACAACACTTAAGAATGTATCAATCTTCAGACACATTCTCACCATGTGGAGTTCCACAGCTCTTCTGAATGCACACAACACCTTTTCTCCATCACAAGTGGTTGATGTACATCAAGCACATCCCCAAAGTTTAGTTCACCTGAACTGTAGCTTTAAGCTTGTGGTCCAATATTCACTAACTCATATTTGTGCCTCCACTCCCCCAAAATGCTACTCACCCTGACCACTAGCTTGACCCTCTAGAAGTGAAGCAGCTTGTAATGTCTTAGCATATCAGCATGAATTAAATGGCGAGGCAAGGGCTGGACATGATCCGTTAAGGTTCAAAGACAAATGTCTTAAGAGCTCTGTTTTTGAGAGGTAAGCACATATCTAATGCCTGCTGTCAATATTATTAACTCATCAAGCCCCTAAGAGCAAATCTATTACATTCTCCCTTCACTTAATCAAAGCTTGTCCTTGAGTGTAAAGTGCGCATCCACTAATGTAGGTCTCGTCACCACCACTGCTCATCATATCCCAGGATCCAGAGAGAATCAAGTGCCTTGCATGGATTATTGATTTTCATACACAGTACAATGTGTTAATCAATGGAGTATTTACCATAAATATACCTAAATATACTAAAGGATGCATTAATATATATATATATATAACTAATATATATATATATATATATATATATATATATATATATATATATATATGTGTAGAATTGATGCATAATCTGCTGTAATTCAATAAATCTAGTAGTTTTCTGTCAATTATTAGTTTTCTATTATTATCATCATAATATCATTATTATTATCCACTGCTCCAATAGTGTTTTTATGACTCCTGTTCATTTTGGTGAAATGTTAATTCTGTCGATGCATCAGTGTTTTTAAAACAATACATAGATGGTTAAAGAACAGCCATCGACACAGCTCTATATCCAGGTGAAGGCTGAATCCCAAAATCTAAATTGATCTTTAAAAAGAAGCAGTAACTCAATAGGACAACAAATAGATCTGCTGTGGCCAGGCTAAGAAAAGGAAACATAGGGTTCTGATTGGTCTGTATCGCTGTCAGTCTGGAGTAAAATCACTCAGCTAGGTAAAGTAATGAGGTTTTGATGGGCAGTTGTTTAGTTCCAATAAGGACATGGCTATTGATCGATCTTTGTGTAGTTTTATACTCTGTTAAAAATCTCAGAATCAGGAAGCTTCATGGTAGTTGATCGTGGAATATTCAGATAGAATGTCAAGCTTAGGAAAAAAAACTGAAGGATAACAAAAGATAAATAAACCTGAAAATGAGAGATTTAACATGGTTACATTCAGACATTCAGATACACTGCTGTATTTAGGGTCCAGGCAATAATGCCCTCTAATGTTGAAGCAGTTAAACTCAAGATTAGTTGAAACAGGCTCAGCATGGTGTGGTTGGCTTACAGTAAATTTCATTTTTTACTGAAAGCCGTGTCCACCATTACATTGCAGCAATCAAACAAAGATTACACACTGCATGTCTTGAGCAAAAGAACAATTTTCTAACTTCCAACGGTGAGAATGCTTTTTGTTTTATAGCGGAAGTAATAGTCTAATAGTTTTTACATTGGAGAGCAATCGACCTCGAGCTGTGAGGACAAATATCAGTTATTTCTGATTGCCTGAATCCCAGGGGTTGTCTCTGTATTAAAAAAAAAATCTTGATTGCAGAGAGAAGGAGAGAGCAGCCTGGCTTGAGTGAATGGGGAGGGAGTGATGTTATTGCTGAATTTATCTCTGCTGTCACCAAGACAAAAGATTCAGAGATAAATGCGCAGCGAACCTTATATTTAAATTGCAGTGTTTTTTTAAACTCCTCCTTAAATTACTACAGGGATACAACACATCTACATTTTCTTTATATTCCCTGTCTTGCAAAAAAAAAAAAAAAAAAAAAAAATCAATTTAAACTAGCTGGTGGAAGACTTGCAGATCTTTACCAGACGTGTACCATCTTTCTCCTTCATCACCACTTTTGGTATCTATGATAATTGCAAAGTGTTATTTACAAGGGCAATGCTCAATTCAATGTTTATTCCTGAAAATGTACCCCAGTGGAATCCACATATGCATTAGTTGACTGCACTCACTGAAGCTAGACAGGCACACACAGTGAAACTTCTACATTACCCCATGCATAGTGTTCCGCGTTTTCAGTTTTTATCTTTAAAAAAAATTCCGGGAATTTATTTTACATATATTAAAATCAGGATAAAATTGGTAAAAAATAGTTTCTAATTTAAACATTAGTAAAAATCTGGGGGAAAAATGTCAGTATACAGACTTTACATGTGGAATATGATGTGTAGTAGTTCTGGTTTCTGATTAGGTTTAATGTCCCTACCATGTCTGATAAACCACAATCTGTGCAAGTCGAAGCCACATTTTCCCAAGTTAACTGGTACTTTGCAAACGTTTGGGCAATCGCTGTGCTGATGGAAACAGTATCTACAGATGTCATGAACATGACATCAGTACAAAACAAGCCAGGTTTATTCACCTTGAAATCATGAAAATAAAATTGACAGAACTGGGTAGTGCAAACCATCAGGAGACAAGTCAAAAATCACACTGGACATTTTCATTAAGCGCTCTGAAACTCATTAACAGTCATTCTGCGCTCTCTTTTTATTAAGGCGTGTGTAAAAGCCTCATAAATGGATTACTTGTCACTCAGTTCATTTTCTTATTTTAGTTTAATGTGTCACTTATTTTTCATTATGTTCTTTTATTTTCAGTGCAAAAATGTACCTCAATGTGTGTAGCGTTCTGCATCCTCTGCCTCACCTGATCCACTTCTGCTGTTTTTGCTTTTTGTATACTTCGAAACATTCATTTTCTTTTGAATATTCTTAAACTGATTTACGTTTCTCCCCATTCTTCATCCACTAAAAATATTATATTTTTGTGCAAGTATTTCAATCTAGTTTTTTCTCAAGCTAGTAGTTACTATGCCCAGCAATTACCACAATAATCAGACATTGATTGGCCAACATAATCAGGTGATAATGTGTTTGAAGTAACAGAGAACAACAGTTTAACGTTATTTGATTTTGTTATTTCCAGCACACGTTACAAAAATGAGATCCACTCTTTGTTTGTTTAAGGATTATTTGATGGTGTTCTGGTATATTTCTTAAATCTTTAATTCATTACAGCAGCTTCCAAAGACCTTGATACTAAATATGTATTAGCTCAGGGTGTGTGTTCTTTGTGAAAGTTGTTTTTTTTTTTGTTTTTTTTTGTAAATTAATATCATCTCTGAGGATTCTGTGCTCTATAAAGAATCTGACCTACTAGAATATCAAAGACAACATCCTGTAGGAGATGGAGATCAGCCTGGGAGGAAGATTGCCAGTAGCAGAACTAACCAACCATACAAAATTAGCGACATTGTTATATATTAAGTACTGTACCTTTAATGCATGACAGTATCTTGTAAGGGAGAGTAAAGGTCACCAGAGATTCTAATGATAGAGGGGGAAAGAGAGAGTTGGGTGTGAATGGAGGACATATGTTTTGTTATTCCATTCCTCCTCTGAGACAGAATGCCCAAGAAATATATATGTATAGGACTGATACTGCTACAGAGTTATGTATAATAAAAGTCTTAAGTTGAATTCCTTAAACCTGCAGCCAAACCTCTAATGGTCGACTGCCAAGGACCCCTCATAGTGACCCTCAAGGGGTGATTCATCACAACAGTAACAAGTAGATCCGTTATACTGTAAGTCGGCCTGAATAAATAACAGATCACCATGATCTGCACCCAGTATGTAAACACGTATATAGATATACTCCATGAACCCCCATATTCTGATACACTATAACTTGTGCTAAAGAAAGTGCTTTTCAAGTTTCATCACAATTAGACAACTGGTTCTCTAGATATATGTAAAATATATCAAATGGTACATAAATACAAACAGATGAACAGGCAGACAACCAACCTTCAATTACCCCAAAATTAGGACTAAATAATGTCCTTAGCAAGTAGTGTGATTATTATTTTGTATTTGTTTATTTATTTATTAGAATAATATGGGATGTACTAACCATGATGCTAGCGATTCTCCAGTTAGAAATGAAAAGGCTATTTCACATCGAACTGTCGAATCTAGACTATCTGAAAGTAAGCTGCTATTCTCTAAAATTGAATCATACATGTCCGACCACAGAAATCAGTTTGAGAACAAATTGTTTCACATCACCCAATACATTTTCAGAAGACACTACTAAGAAGCTGACCACTCAAGATAAAAGTATATCACTGGCACAGAATGGGATATGTCAACTCATTCCGACAAGCGGTTAGCAAAGAAAGGGCAAATGAAATCTACTGGGTTAAAACGTAGAACAGAAACAAACAATGCAGGCATTCATAAAAAAATACTGGAACATTATGTTACAGGATCAAGCATGAAGCCCACATGAGTGCTCAGCACTGTTGAAAAAAAACAAAGTGGAATTTACCCAGGCAGGGAAGCACAAATCTTTACCACAGTGGGAACATGACTATTTTGCAGTTGCGAGTGAAGCTGGAGCAAGCTCTATGTGTATAATTTGTCTGAAAGTCCTCCCTAATAAAAGCTACTACTTAACCAGGCATCACAGTACAAATCATCCAGAATACAAACTCGTGCATCCGTTGGACAACAGAGATGTTGGGGCAAGACTGTTTTGGTCAAGTGAAGATAAACCTGTTACAAATAGAGTGCTTTAGTTTGCAGCTTGACGAAAGTACAGACGCCGGGGATGTTGTTGAACTTGCAGTTTGAGTAAGATACTCATGTCGTATGGAACACGCTGCTGATGTTATTGGTAATTTTAAGGAAGAACTCCTTGGTATAATACCACTGAGAGGCCAAACATGAGGGTCTGACATCCATTTATTCTTCAAGCAGTACTTTCAAAATAATGATCTTAATTGCATCTGATCGAAGCTGGTTTCTATTTGTAAGTCATTTTTATGCAAAATGACTCTGAAATACCAGAAATGGGTATTCATTGCATTACACACCAGGAGCACTTATTGGAAAGCTGCCAAGTGGATGCTTTTCCTGAATCATGGAAGTACAAACTTTATTAGTGCACATGCTCTTATTCACCAGCAGTTCCAGTTATACACTGAGGATTATGAAACTCACAACTATACAGATTTGGTGCTACACAGCGATGTACATTGTCTTTCAAGAGGCAGGCTACTTGTAACATTTGTGGATATTTTTCCATGTATTCAGGAGTTTCTGGAAAGCAAGGGAAGGCCTGAGCCTATGTTGGGGGAAGCTGTGTTCATCTTGGATTTAACTTTCATTACTGAAGAAACTGTTCGCTTCAAGCGCTCTTTATTATTGATCCGTGTGACAGGATAGCCAGTTGTCTAAGGAGGTCGATAGGTAGAAGGAGACTCAGGAGATGTAAAAGTTGTATTCTTCAAAATGGCAAACAAAAGTATAGCTCACAGAGCCAACATAAAAGGATTAAACAAATGCAATCACCCAACACAATTACCAAATCAAATCCCTAAAAACTACCATAGTGAGCTTAAAGTAAATACAGGAGCGTTTTGTGTCTGTGTCTGTGTCTGTCTCTCTCTCTCTCTCTCTCGCTCGCTCTCGCTCTCGCTCTCGCTCTCGCTCTCGCTCTCGCTCTCGAACTTTGTCCCCCACCTGCTGCCTGTAATGGTTTTTAGCTCCCTTTTATATCCCGTGGCTGTTCCCAATTAGCACCAATTATCTAATTTTGGAACAGCCACATTCTCACATGTATTTGGCAGGGATAGGAATTAACCCCATCCCTGCCAACCACCACCAACACACATATTCCCAACATTGTATTTACAAATGTTTTGCACCTAACATAGTGTATCCAGGTGATAACACAATTATAGAAGGTATTGCTCTTTGTCTGCTCAAAGAGCCAGGGTGGACACATTTATGGCCATGTCCAAATTACTTTGAGGACCACTGATTTAGGGGATTTGAATCCCTCCCCAGTTTATTTATGTAGGGAGAAGGTTTCTGAAACAGTACCTCCTTTTCAGTGGGAGTATCGCTTAGCCCAAGCTTGGACACCCGTTGTTTAGCTTTGTTTTTGCTGTGTTTTGTTTTGTAATTATGTACATGTGTGTGTGTTCTCCCACGCTATGGATACCATTGCTGGTACCCTAGTGGCAGCTACTAATCACTGCAAACGCATGTTTGTAAATAAAACCTTGACGCTTGAGCGGCGTTTCAACTGCAAACCCTGCCTCTCGAATATCTCAGTGGATACCCATACCGTGACAGGGCCTCATGTTACAACTGCATTTAGGAAGGATGTGTGAATAAATAGCAATGTTGTGTGCAAAAGAAAATACCAAAGAGAAGTATGCTTGTGTGTGTGTGTGTGTGTGTGTATTTTTTTTTTTATCAATCAGTCTTTTGTTTATAAAATAGTAGTAGATTAGAGTAATTTAAATAAGAAATCAATCTAAAACACTCAAATTAGAGCACGGCACACATTTAAATTAAGTACACAATTAAGGAAAGCATGAAGTAAAGTTACCACAAAGCTGCAAACAAATAAGACAATGAATCATTTCAATTGTTAATCTCCTAATAGAAAATTAACAGTAGTGTAATCTGAAAAGCATCAATAATGAATAGGCCCCTGTGACAGGTTACCAGGTGGTGGATGACGTCAGGCCAGGAAGCAATGCACAAACACAGGATTGCGGGGTAAAACTGCATGGCTGCGCAATATATTTATTTAATACATATAAAGTAACAAAAGACTTAAATAACAAAAGAAAATGCCTCGATGGCCAAAATAAACAAACACAAACAAAGTACACGACTAACTTCAGGATGATTCAAAGTAAGTAGCATTCTTTTTGTTCCCTTGCAGTTTACATGCAAACTTAGACTAACACACGTTGAGAGCAAGACCTTATATAGCAGGTGGGCAGGAGCTAATGAGACAATTGGCGATCATTTATCTCCTGCCCACCTGCATTCCACACATGAAGGCAGGGAGAGGAAGTTAACCCTCTCCCTGGTGAATCAACACAATAGTAACTAGCGGACGCCTTTCGTCTGCCCACATATAAAAACACACAAAATATAAAATACAAAATATGTAAACAATATGGCACGACAGAGTGTGGCATATACTCAATATCCACACGCCCTGGGAGCGTTATAAGTCATGAGGCGAAGGTGAAAGTGCGTTTCTTTTTAATAATTCTTTGTTATCCGGGGTAGTAACAGGAGGTATCCATACCAGATTTGTGCTACAGCTTCACAGTGGCGAGAAAGACGTTATTTGCATGGAATACCTGGTTACTTATCAAACTGAGTGCAATTTACAGCTTGGTAACGTGGAGAACTACTGGACCAGTGTTAAGAAACAATTTAAAACAATGCAGGGCACAGCAGAAAACATGATACCATCGTACCTGGACACATTTAAAAGGTATGGCAGGAACTGTCGAGATGAATTTATAAATGTCCAGCATCAGATCACATAGCTGCGAAGCAGGCAGGCAGGCAGACCAAAGAACAGACACAGGAGCAACGGCAACAAAACATTTTTTAACCCCAAAGTCTCTTTTAAGAGGGACCCAAATATTTTGTGAAAAGCTGAAAGTTTAACAGATATTTTTGAAACTATTTGTTTTCAAAATGGGATAGGGAAACTCCGTAGTTAATGGAGAAGGAACAGAGCGATCAGAATGGCGAGTTTTGAATTGATTTGAATACACTTTTGCTTTTTTTTCACTACTTTAATTAATAATTGGTGTCCGGTTCAGATTCATTTAATATCTCATGTACACTTCGGTTTCCAAAAAGTTCAACATTTACATAAATCTCGTCTGTCATGTTTATTGCTATAAATTAGTATGTCTGCCATTTTTGTTTTTAAATTCCAGTGTATGGATATCTGCCAGTGATTTGCCCGTTTTTGAAAAAAGTGCCGACCCATGGTGCTATGCTGTAATATCAACACCCCCTTGTGACCTGTTTTGACCAATCAGGATAGAGTATTTAAAATACCCATTTTATAAAATATTTATAACCCATCACCACATACACAACCAACCCCCAATAATAATTACAATTAAAAATTAAAAGCAGTAATATTAAAAAATGATAATAATAAAATAATAATGCCCAGCATATATATACATATTTACATTGGGGTGGGGGTCACCCGGTCATAGGCCTCTTGCTTTTTAAAGGGCTATGGTAGAAATATTTCCTGTGCAATGCGTTCCAGCTTCAATGAAACTCCTAATGGAACAGAAATGCAATTGTTGTTTACATCGTTCTTATTTTTTGCAATGTGTATTGAATCCTAAAGTATGTTGGTCCACTTGTCAATTTTAAGGTCATTTTTAAACAACTTCAGTCTTTAGGATGTTGTTTAGCATTACGAGATGTAATCAAAATGAAGATATTACATTGTTTAAAGATGGAGCTCTGTGGCAAATTGCCCGCCCCTGTGTGTATTTTGTGTTATCTGTTGGTGTGTTAATGTTGGTGTATAGTCATTGGTACACGGGATATAAATGGGTCTGTGTAACATGAGTGTTTAAAATGTGTATTGGTATTTAGGCACGAGGATTGCACAGCACTTCACGTGCAAGTAAAAAGTAATAATATGTGAGCACGGGGAATTGCACTTTATTAATTCATGTGCAGTTGTACCGCGACTCCAATTGAATGATTGATTAGCAATCGAGTCTCAGCAGCATGTTTTCACTCACTCGGGGTTGTTGTGTGTTCAGGAGTGGAGAACGGGGGAGAGAGAGAAGAGCGTAATTATAAATATCAATTGCTACGAGTGTTGGAAGCACCAGCACCGTATTTGTTTTGTGTAGCATTCATCCACTCGGTTTTGTTAGTGTCTACTCGTTTTTGTTTGTCTATTTATTTTGGCCTCACGTGCCATGTGCTGTTTTTGTTACAAACCTTTTATTTTCTGACTTTCTGTTCATTTATTAAATGCTGAGCGAGACCATTCGCTCAGCTCCACCAAACTCCACCTCTCTGTCGTTTATTTCCTGGTTCCTGTTTCTGGTCTGACGTCCCCCACTCCGGCCGTCTTTGTGACAAACTCACATTAAAAAACGGATGCAAAGTAGGAAAAATGACCTTAAAATGAGCAACATTGATACATGAGATAAAAATAAAACAATGTGACAATAGACAAGTTCATTTCTGCAAATATACCTTATGGTAGTCCCATTAAAGGTGTAGCAACTCGCTTAGCAAATTTCCCATAACACTTAACATGATGGTTGCAAATCTATGGCAATTTTACTTGTCTTTAAAAGCTATTATAATTGGTTAAAAAAATGAGTGGTTGCATTTGAAAAGAACATCACTATTTCTGATAAACAATAAAAGCCCATCTCCAGGCCATGAATGTGAATCCCATGCATGTTAACTGCATTGCACAATGAACAATGTTTGACAAGGTGACAGAGAACGGGACAAGCTAGTAATTAAATGGCTCTATAATGATAATTAATAATGTCGGGTTGCATAAACTCTGGTTTTCATTCATTTACAGATGACAGTGACCATGGCCTGAACAATTGCACGATGACTATGAAAACCTCAGTGTACTTATTGTTTATGAGTACCGACACAAGCACAGAAATGAAAAACTTCAGCTATGGGAACTAAGGACCATTTACAGAGATTGCTGTCAAGGGGTTCCATTTTGTTGTTAATTTTACAAAACCAACCAATTTACGAGGGCATATTTGTAAAGAGTTTACTCCAGTCTTTAATTAAAAACTTTTTTTTTGAAAGGATAAAAACGTCTACTGACCTGAACTCTTATCTACTGTCTAAGTCATGTAATTGGAGGTATTTTAATCTTTGTCAAGTTCTTTGTTTCTCAGTTTTGTACATTACTGTTGAATTTTCACCTTTCTAAAAATAGGAGTTATTTAAAGACTGTAGTAAATGCTTCGAAAATATGGCCCAGGGTCTATTAAGCACTCTTGAGTGTGATGTTTTTTTCTTAAAGAGTGAGTAGCTTCAAGATGCTGCTCTTCAGTTCTAGGTGCATGCCATAGATATATAATTTGTAACATAGTAGTTCAGTAGACTTCAGGTTCATGACATGGTTAATCGGGTCCAAGAAAAAATAGGTGTATTAAAATCCATTAAAGATCCATTGATCAGTGTTTTTAACAGTAAGCACCATCATGTTTTCAGAATAGCAAAAAATCAGGATACAGTAAAACCCTCTTTATGAAATTATACATATGCACTGTACATAGCCTCTTTATTAGGACCTGTACATTATATCGTGTAGGTCTCTTTGCCCTGATCACAGCCTTGACGCAGCATGGCATAGACTCAACAAGGTACTGCTCTCAAGGTATTTCACGCAACCGATGCAAGCAGAGGATCATCATAATGAATGCCTCGTTCAAGTCTATCCCAAACATGTTAAATTAGGGTGACTAGTGTCCTCTAGTCCTGGTCTCTATGCTGAGTTTGGAATAGTGTCTGGGGCTGTCTTGGTTGACCCCTTTTAGGATTTCAAAAAACTTCAATCAAGCCTCCCATGTAAACTCTTACAATTGGTGTAGAATCAAATTCTTTGAAAATAGTTTAAGATAATGGCCATTGTGTAATGATCACAATCTAGTGAAAATTCTTGTTCAAGCCCCATTCTGCTAACATTGTCACTGCTTGCAAAATAATGTGTTTTCTCTGCTAGATTTCATATAGAGCAATTTGTTGATTATATCTGATGAATGTAAGGGTACTGATCTTTCTAAGGAGTCAATATTATCAACCTGTACACAGATAAGCCACAGCAAGTTTTTTTGAGCATTTTGATCACTGTGCAATCGTAGCGGATAGCACTAACCTCTGTGGTTATGATTTAGCAAAGTGGTGGTTTAGGCAGGTGTCAGATTCGCACATACTCATCATATATATATATATATATATATATATATATATATATATATATATATATATATATATATATATATATAACGTGTGACACTCTAAGCACACTCTTTAAATTCAGGGGGAGCTAAATTAGGAGGATATAAAAGATGACATTGACTAGTAAGTACGTGACCCGAACGTTACACATTGTATAATGAAAATCATTAGTTCTTTGGAAGTGTTGAGTAAGCTAGAAACCTTCACAACTCATTCGATGCCTAGTTTAACGGATCACGGGGAAGTAAAAAATTCACGACTTTTATTAGTGCTAAAACACTGGATTAAGTATTCTCTCCCCTTTCCCAAAAATTTTACAGTATACTATGTCGAATTCCAGCTGACAGGCAATCTGTGAAGTCCAGTGCCTTAACAGGTATAATATCATTAATACTTCAATACTTTTCAACCCTTAAGCTATGCATGCATAAAGGTAAAAATGCCCTTTGCTAAATCCTACCACATCCAATATATATACAGTACTGTGCAAAAGTTTTAGGCAGGTGTGAAAAAATGCTGTAAAGTAAGAATGTTTTCAAAAATAGACATGTTAATAGTTTATATTTATCAATTAACTAAATACAAAGTGAGTGAACAGAAGAAAAATCTACATCAAATCCATATTTGGTGTGACCACCCTTTGCCTTCAAAACAGCATCAATTCTTCTAGGTACACTTGCACAAAGGCAGGGATTTTGTAGGCATATAGTCAGATGTATGATTAAACAATTATACTAAACAGGTGCTAATGATCATCAATTCAATATGTAGGTTGAAACACAATCATTAACTGAAACAGAAACAGCTGTGTAGGAGGAATAAAACTGGGTAAGGAACCGCCAAACAGCTAACAAGTTGAAGTTGCTGAAAACAGTTTACTGTCCAGCAGTGCCATCTGTCCAGAATTGGCAGAAAACAGTGGGACACTGGTACACCCATCTACTGTCCGGAGAAGTCTGGTCAGAAGTGGCCTTCATGGAAGACTTGCAGCCAAAAAGCCATACCTCCAACGTGGAAACAAGGCCAAGAGACTCAACTATGCATGAAAACACAGGAACTGGTGAAAAATGGCAGCGGGTGCTCTGGACTGATGAGTCAAAATTTGAAATATTTGGCTGTAGCAGAAGGCAGTTTTTCGCCGAAGGGCTGGAGAGCGGTACACGGATGAGTGTCTGCAGGCAACAATGAAGCAAGGTTGTAACCATCCCATGTTAGATATTTATATAACTTGACCTCTCTCTGTGTTTTTACAAAAATCATGTTCAGGCAAGTTCCAAACCACCTGCTTCTCTGTCGAGGTCATTCATCATTAATAGAAGACTCTTCTGTAAGCATTTTCCCAGACTTACTAAATCTAATCAAAGTCCTTGCTATTGCTCCTCCTCGTTTGTTTTTAACAGGTCTTCATGAATTTCTGTGATTTAAAGAAGCTATATATAGCTCTCCACTGACTCCCCTTTCCTGTACATGTAAAAGATCACTCATTATAGAAATCTTGGATTTCGAACCCCCCAAACACTAAAACTTGTATCAGTTGCCAAAAAGTTATTTCCTTCAATTACCTATGCCTGGTAATGTTATGTTTCAAGCAAAGACAAGGTTAACAAATGAATTATATTCTCTTTGGCAGATCCTACTACATGCCTGACACAGACTGGTATCGTTATGTTTTGACTGAAGTTTTTTTACTTTAAGTTAATTTCTGCACTATATTCTCTTAGTTTCAAACTCTTACAATTCTTCTGTCATAATAAAACATTTACACTTATATTTTGTTTGAATTATTCTAGAAACCTGTGTTTAGCTTAAAGACGTCAGATCAAGCTTACTTCTTTTTTCTAAATAAGAAACTTGATGCTCATGTACAAGGGAAAACTGGATTTAGGGTCACTCCGTAACACAGGGAACTCACGTTTAGGACAGATTAAAATTGTAAACATCAAGCATATTAGGCACGCTTATTACTAGAACATTCGTCAGTCAAATGGCTAGTATCTCATTCATCACTCGACAAACAACACACCCAATAATCAGCTAGAAAGGGCTTTAAGTATGACCTCAATCCATTCTTCCTCGCTGTGCATCAGAGTTTGCCTCCTGCTCCTTCCCAGCCTCTACCTTTTTGGCTTTGTCTAAGCTATCTTGTTCATCTGCCCATGGCTTCCTTACAGCCAGACTCTCCACTATCAGCAAACTAAATTTTGGGCAGGGGTACCTAGAATGGTGAGGCCAAAGGCCAAAGATGTAATGGAAATGTGTATAACATAGTATTTTTTGTGTAAGCTTTAATAAGTATTGAACCAGGATTATCCTTAAAAAACAAGTACACGTGGATGCACCTCTTTTTTAGCTCTTGCTTTCAAGATATCTTAAAGCACAATTAAATGTTGAAAGTGGCCAAGGTTTCATGCTTTAATCTTACATTCACAGTTCTTGTTATCAAGTTCAATATCTCAGTGCAAAGAATAACAAAACTGTCCAATTAAACTTTAAAGACAAAAATGGGGCCAGTTTAGCTTTCTGAGATCTGACTAATTTTGCCACGGGTGATTTCAAATAAAAAACACATCTGGGGATGTCAAGTGTCCAGTTTCAATAAAACTTAATAAAACAGGAAAACAACTGACCTGGTAATTAACAATGTTGCGAATATTTGCTATGCAAATGCAACCAGGTTTGTAATGAATTGGCATCTCAGTTCACTGAATTGATTGGCAATATTGGACATCAGCCGCATACCATACAATTCAAGCTCTGTAGTCGAGTGGCATGCGCGTGTCGATAACTATTATTAACTCAACAGCCGCTAGGAGGAAATTCATCACAGGTTGTTTAGCATAGACAGCGTTTCACTCTAAACCTATAGGCTGGGGCTCAAAATTGAAATAGAAACAACATTGCATCGCTGGTCAAAAGAAGTAGAAATAAACACTGTTAACATAAATAAATCCAAAACAATTTCCCAATTATTTTGCCCAGTTGTTTTTTTTTTTATCCCCAGTATAAAATGTTCCTCACCACACCAACTCTCAAAACAGCTCAGGAGAATTGAAGGTCAATGGCTGTCTTCAGAGCCCATGGCCAAGTCAGTGGCTTCTTTACACCCACAAGCTCAACAACTACCATCTGGTGGACAAAGACCAGCCCTACAAGAGTCCACTTGAGCTCACTAGGTACTAGGTGACAACGTCACACAGCCAGGACACAAACTGCTGACTGTGTGACTAACCCTGTATCCTACGCAGTCGAGCAGTACTGTAGTCTATTTTAAATGTTACAGATAGTATGGGATTGTGTAGACTTACATGCATTACTGTTTTACTGCATTGTGGTGCAGAAGATTTAGTTTTAACCTGTAGTCTGTACAGTCTGGTGTGCTGACACTATTGTCCTGTGGAACAGATACATTGTATATTGCGTGAGAGAGTGAGACACAAGGTCCAAATGCTTGATGTCTCACTACTGAGGCATGATAATTCAAGTGTCTGGTAAATATCTATTACCCTTTAAAGAAAATAAACTTTATCATGTAAAATCTATGCCTCAACAATGTAGTACATTCAATGACAAATCACGTCTTTTTCAGTGTCTTCAAAAAATGAGCAAGGCTTCTAGTCAAAATGTTTGTCACTGAATTGATTAGGTGTCTTTTAGTATTTTTAAATGTACCACTATTGCGTGTTTCAAAGTTATGGATGAAAACCTATGCCTATATTTGATTAACGAGAACCAAAAATAACTGAGTTTCGGTTTACAAACTTGTATTGACAATGTATGATTTACTATTGTTTCACAGCACTATACAGAATACAAACCAAAACCAGTCCAGATTTTTGTTCCGCTCGAATGTTGGACATTCTGATTTTTGTACTGTATTTCAACTTGGTTGCTTCAGATTTAGTGTGAAAAGTAACATTTGGTTAATTATAATTCAGATTATCATTACTTTAAAGCTATAAAAAACTCAAAGGTTAAGAAGTGAAAGATTTACAGTTTTAAAGCCCAGGGCGAGGGAAATCCAATAACAACGATTTAGTCACAGCCTTGATGTGCACTGTGGGGAAGCACTGGAATACTGTCACGTTGTGTTTGCCTACATGCTTTAAAAGTAGCTCATGAACAGGTATAGAATGAGCTGGCTATGTTAACCCTAATCAATACTTTGATCGCAGCACAGAAACCAGGACCACAGGACACAGTTGGAAATTAAGAAGAAATAGATTTAGAGGGTAGACAGAGGGTAGGAGATACTTCTTCACACAAAGAGTGGTAAGGGTATGGAATGGGTCATGTTGTTGGTGCTGAATGTGTATTTGAATTTGGCCTACGCAACTGGTTAGACCTGTGTTCTATAATAGCAGTATAAAATACAGTAGATATATATATATATATATATATATATATATATTACAGCAAGTGGATTAAAGTGTGGACAACTTTGTAGAAAATTTATTTTTAGTACATTTATTTTTCTTGGACCCGAATAACCCTTTCCTGAATCTGAAGTCTACTGAACCAGTATGACCATCTGAAAACCAGCAAACTACCAGCTTTGACTAGTATACACCATTCCTGGGATTTTCCTCATCGTCGCCACTAATTCCTTCAGGGAAGTCATATTGGTCAATTTTATTGTTTTTGTTTTCAACCCATGGTTCAAAATGGCACAATGACTTAAAAAGCACATACTGTGAAATGGCAGTAATTATCTCAGGAGAGTGGATCAAGGCCCTCATTTTTAATCTACAACACTTATGCAACAGTGGTTTCAAGACTTGTTGGACATAATGTTGTTTCTATGGTTAAACTTCAGCTGCAGATTCAACCTTTCATTTCATGCTGGTTTAAAATATATCCCTTACATGTTCAAGGTTTTGCCAGGGAAATGTAACACTGCCCTTTTCTCTACATTGGTCATCATATGACTATTAGGACAAAAAAACTATCAACTAGTATGAAATGCAATTTTAATTTGTGTGCGTGTGCATGTGTGTGTGTGTGCGTGTGTATGTGCGTGTGTGTGTGTGTGCTTGTGCATGTGTTTGTGTGTGCATGTGCATGTGTGTGTGTACGTACGTTTGTTTGTATGTGCATGTGCGTGTGCATGTGCGTGTGTGTGTGTGTTCGTTTTTACATTTAGGACATTTTAAGAGCCTATGCCCGTGCACACATCTACAAATGTAGGACTTTTTTCACAAAGTCCTCAAATTGCTGGTGTTTACTAGTTTATACTTTATGTAACAATGCAGTGCTGGCATAAAGTGGTACATCTGGCTTGATGCAGAGTTCTGTTTTTTAGTACTGGCATAGAACAAGCAATGGGAACCATGATGATGCAAAAAAAAAAAGAAATGACATCTAGGGGAGCAGTTGAAGCCTGTTTGGACTTAATCTTATAATTCTTTTGTCCAGAAACAATACTGAATTCTAGATTTTGAGGTGCAGATCACATTTTACCTTGAGTAATCGATCATCTAGTGTAGGCCTCAGTCTTATTTTAAGTTCGGGGGTGTTTATACTGTTCTGCACTTTGGCAGTTTAAGCAAAGTTTGTCATGTGGTGTGAAGAATTTGTGAGATTAAATCTTCACCGTTTGAATTGAACGGATATTCCCCAAACATAATGAATATTTGAAACCAAACAATTTTAACTTCAATTCCAGGGACTCACAATGTAAGAGTTGATCACAGTGGCAAAATAATGGTTAATCATATACATTTTATACAGCACACTGGCTTCCTCCTCAATAAGCGTGAATATATTTTTACTGTACTGACTCCCTTAGGCTACAAAACTCAAATTCATGTGATATTCAATGGCAGACACTGTTTCTGTTGTAGTTTCACATGGCTGATGTCAGTACCAATATTTAGCACTCTGCATTGGCTAGATAAGCCATGTGTGGATATACCCCAAGCCCAGAGACTTCTATCAATGTTATATATTAACACTGCCAGAAATAGATAAAACATTTACATCTGCATTGACTCGATCACCAGAATAAAAAAGAAAAAAAAAACGGAATGTGTCTGTATCAGCAACAAAACAGAACAATCGGTTAAGCAGAACAGAGAATTCGAGATTAAATTAATGTAGCTTTTCCTTAGGGGAAAGTGGATTTAACTAAATGATGAGACAAGCAAAGCAAATAATGCTTCTAATTTCTTCTGTCTACTATCTTTCAAGGTGTTTGATTTTAATTATCTGGAAAAGCTTGGAATTATAATAAAGTGTAGTCAAACAAATAAATGTTTGTATATTTTAACTAATCATTTTCTAGCTGATGAAAAACATGTTATGAAGTCAGTAAAGTTTATTTCTAGCTGCAGTGCATGAATCTGATTTTGAATTATTTGTGTGTTTAGTTTTATCAAACTGAAACTCTTTTTGCATGACAATTCTGTCATAGCATCTAAATATAACCCTAATCTTAAATTGCAATGTTACCTTGGCTAGGATGGCTTGTTGGTGTCATCAGACCAGGAAATGAATGACAACAATACTGCGGGTGAAGCGCTGGTGAGCGGATTTATTACACTATGTAGCACAATTTTTGTTCCTGGGTAGTAAATGTTATTTCCTAATTGCTTACACCTCAAAAGTATAGAACATGGCTATTATTCCCCACAAACTTTGCTTTTGTGACCAGGACAGTGATATTTCAAAATATCACTATTTCCAATGGGAAAACGGGCAAATGTGTGTCTTTATGTTCACATAAAGTCAGAAAAAAACAACATATGAATCCAAATGTATTTATACTAAACTAATACAAAAATGACTACAAAAGATTTAGAAGTGAGTAGTTTTTCGAGATTTACAATTATACTGTAAGTAACACTTACTACCCAGGAACAAAAAAAAAATAAATTTGTTACACAGTGTTATCAAGCAAAATAATTGAACAAAACAAAACACTTTCAAAACAAAAAGGCACAATAGCCAAAACAAACAGGAAGTACATTTAACCCTTTGCAGTCCATTTATTCAGTGCTCCAGTCTAATTTAGTTTTACACACGCTATTTATTTTACATGTGCTGTTTCAATTTTTTTTTTCCGAGTAAAACAGGTTTAAAAGGCAGAATTGCAAAAGGACAGTCAGTACTGTATCTACAGTCAAGCCCCACCCCTTGTTCGCTGTATCACATACCTCTTCATAGTTGTGCATACTGATAAATCTTCTCCTGATCACTTGTTTTATCACCAAACTCCTCAATAACGCGATCTAAGTCATTATTTTATTACTATAACCTCTGCAAATGATATTCTTTGAACACTGGATGCAGAAGCAGCTGTCTCCTTTGTTTATGTCTGTGTTATCTCTGCAGTGCATGGGGCTATGAGATTTCATTCCGGAGAAAAAAAAAACTACTAAAAAACGACTAGAGGCCTGCGCTTTACGTCTTTTTGATGATGTCAGACAAGGTCCGAAAAATTGTAATGTTGGACCCGGTCCGACATAGGACGGCAAAGGGTTAAACACTGAACACACAAGTATCGTGCTTGTTTAAAACGAGTAGCAATTGGTGACTTTTATAAACTTTACTATCTCTCTCCCTTTCTCCACTCTGAACACACTGACCCCATTCAGCCAAAGCTGTGGGTTTTTATACGTGTGACCGTCTCCAGATTAGTAATAAATTAATCTATCTAGAGACGGGCAACATCATCAAAGCATCTACACTTTGCCTTGCAAAAGATCATAGGTAGAACCTAACTATATCCACAGCTGGTTATCAGTTATACTCCAACTGACTGTCATGAACTGCCTCTCATGGGTTACTTCAAAAACAACTTCCCTGACTGTCATGAACTACTTCTCATGGGTTACTTCAAAAACAGCTTCCCTGACTGTCATGAACTACTTCTCATGGGTTACTTCAAAAACAGCTTCCCTGACTATCATGAACTGCTTCTCATGGGTTACTTCAAAAGCATCAGGAACTAACAAGCCAATTTCAATTGCTTTGCTCATGAGCTTCTTTTGCAGTGCTTCACTTTTCATATGTTTGCTCCAAAATACTATTTTCAAAAGCCATTTCTAACATGGTGCAATCACTTGCTCCACAGGCCCTTTTGCTCCTGTTGCTAATGTGATTATTTTAATCTGAAAAAATGAACAGATGAGCACTTTTAGCTCCCCTATTTTACACCTCCTTTATGGTGGTGTAAAATGAGGAGCTAGCTATAAAACAGGACTTTCAATGTATATCAGTTTGCAATGCCCACAATGGCTTTCTAGTCAATTGATAAATCACAAAATACACTTTTTAAATGCATGGATTTCATTTCCCAGTTTCCCAAATGAGCTACTACAAAGATTATTATAAAAAAAAATAGCCTGTACGTAGCTTACGCTTTTAATTAATACCAATACTTTTTAAAATGATAATTAATAAAAGAAAGACTGCATCTGGCTTTATACCCCTTGTCTGGTCAGTACATGTTGCGTTAACATACTGGTTGTTTCAAATAACCGATCAACCACAAACTGCGATTTAGTGCATTTTTTATTTTTTGTAAGCTGAATTACTTGAAATGTTTGTAGCATCGAGTGGGTCATAATATCATTCTGTGTATGAAATTAACAGAATTTAAATATATAGAGGGGGTCCTAAGCCATTTTCTGTGTCTACTTGGTTTCTGGGCACAAACTTCCCCACTGACAAAGAATGCTTTTAAAGAGTCATAAACTAACAGCTGGACAAGTATTTTATCTTTCCCTATCGCTGAATGAAACAGTTTTGGGTGCTTTGACACCTCGGACAGAAAACAGTCCATTTCATAAATCCAGTCGATATGGGGGGGGGTCATGTCAGGAGACTAAATGAGACCAAGGGCCCTCTAGGAACTATAGCAACCAATGGGAAACACCCCACGTGGACTCGGGTACAGCCCAAAATAAACAAACTGACCAATCACAAGATGGAAGTGAGAATCACAAAAGCAGCCGCGCAACTTTTAAAGGATGTCCTTCCCATACCAAGAAAGATCCAGGCAGGAAAAGGAAGGCGCTTCCTACACAAGGAACAGGGCTCCAGGCAAGAGAAAGAAAGTTTCCGTGAAGTTATGAAAGCATAATTGGTTCTTTAACTTTGAAGAGAGCCCTAGCTCTTTGCCCTATGAGAGACTGAAACAGTAAACGGGACACTGTCTTGATCTGAAAGCAGGTTTCCACGTCGCTCCACAAAATGGACGGAAGCATAGCCAGCAGCTGGGCCTAAGGTCATGTACTAGCCATACAGAAGAACTGGAACAAGAAAAACTTCTACAAACTGCATAACTTTTCAATTGCAACCTATTATCTGAACTGAGTTACATCTGATCAACGGAACTACCTGCAGTTGGAAAACTGCCGACAACAAAAATAATGCTGCCATGCTATTGGAAATCAACAAGCTGATCTTCATTTGAAAAGAACCATTTGTTTATTGTGAGCCGATGCAAAACAATGTGTACTTCAAGCAAACTACCATCTTTTGTTATTGGAAGTTCAGATCCAGAGATCTACAGTCATCAACAATGAAGATTGACTTCTTTGTTGAAAATCGATAAGTATTCAGTACTTTATGACTCGAGTAATTAACTGTAGCAAATGCTATTAAGTTAGTGGATAAACTGTATTTTGTTTGTTGAAATGTGCAACTCAAAGGAGTTAATTTGTATATATAATCAATTGAGGTTGATAACATATTATTAGTTTCGTAAATCATGTCTAAAATAAATAAATTAACACGGTAAAACTAATTTGCTAAATTAGGTACTGGAATGCTGGATTCCGTTCTGAATGGGAAGTTAAATTAATTCTTGTGCATTTTGATATGAAACATGATCGATTACAACGAGAAACAAGTATTGAAAATACTAATGCAAAGTAGACATTAGTATATTAACCATGTATGCTAGTAATGTTATGGTCGTTGTAATTGTTTGACTATGAAATCAATGAACTGTATACTATTCACACATATCTCTAACCAATAGCCTTTCCTTTCTGTAATATTAGATTAGTAGTGCACCCCTTTTTATTCTTAAATAAACTGTTGTTTTATATTTCTGACACTTTGTGTGCATGTTGGTTACTGTCAAGGGAATCCGAGTTCTACATGATCCAGAACTTAAATATGGTATCTTTCATTTCTTACATTTTGATGTCCCTGAGTGGGCGACTAGAGACTAATTTATACTTAAATAAATTGTATACCTAATTCACTACATGTTTTTCCTTTCTAGTGTGTTATCTTTTTTTTTTTTTTTGCTTTCAACCTATTTTCATTAATATTGCTGTTTGCTCCTGTTTGGCAGAGCAAAATGCAATTAAAAGTGTGTGTCTTTCATTACCATAGGAATGAATACATGAATAATTTGATTGTGCGTTCCTGAGCAAAACCCGGGAGGATTCAATTGCAGAGCCAGTAAGTAGCAAAATAACATATAGAAAATGGAGCAGCGCAAAACCTTTGCAACTCACCCTGTTAATTTATACCTAACAACAATACAACGTTTTCTAGAACAGTGGTTTCACTCATAATGGGAAAACATCAACAAAAGTAGATTGGGTACTCTCCTGAAATTTCCAACAACTGCTGTTGAACTAGAGTTACGAATTTGAACAAATATTTACTGGACTCTTACTGGGTACCCAACAGGTATATACAATATTAGAAAAGGTTTCAAATAGATTAATTTAGGATTGTAGGCAACTGTGGAAGGGTTGTGGGTAATTCACTGACCAGGAGACAGACAGGTCTACTTGAAAACACCACACAGGTGCCCAGTTTTATTTTGCAGGGTGCCTTATTTCTTTTTAGCCCGCAGATGGCTCTGTGGGTCCGTGGTCTGATTTACCAACGATGGTAAACAGAACCATGGGCATACCAAGTGAGGGTACACAATGCCAGTGCCCTTGCAGGTGCTTCGAAACAATAATTCAAAACAGAAGGCACAAAGAAACAGGGAAAATAAAACAGTAACAAAACTATAAAAAGGTGCTGCACTCTGCAGCAATATCCCGGTCGCCGCTGCCCGTGCGACCCGAATCACCGTCCTACGCTGCCGGCTAACTAGCCTGCTCAGCTATACTCTTAAGGGGGTCTGCCCAAGGGTTCCCCGCCCTCACTGTCTCACTCTGAACCTCTGTTCCGTTCTCTCCGACTGGTTCTCGGTCGTGGACCAGTGCTTCCGCATTCTCGGCACGTTTAAAAGGGCAGACCTGAGGAAACAACAGAGCATTTTTTTATAGGGCTAGCAATCTCCCAAGACTCGCCTCTCAGCCATTCAGAGAGGGGAAAAGTCCACACACCCACGTTCCCACCTCCCCGTGTCACTGCCATGACTCACAGGCGGTTGTTGGACTACTGCCGTCCTCTTCCTGCAGTACTGTGAACACGCCAGCAGAGTCAGCACAGATCTCCCCCTGCTACAGCAACACACAGTTGACTCTTACAGTAAAGGGACTTTTAATATTTTTTTCTAGGGGCAGTTTAACCTGCTCCTGAACCAGCGCTAAGTCTCCTGAACCAGCATGACCGGTTGAAACCCAGCAAACCAACAGCTCTGACCAGCATATACCACTGCAGTTTGTTACCAGAATTTACATCAGGGTGGTGTTCTGCAACCTTGACCCAGAGGTCAAAGTCCTACCAACAAAATGAATGAGTTTACTTCCGTGACAGTGACCTGCATATGACCAATATAAAGGACGGACTGACTGACATGATGATGCTTGGCTGTGGAAAATGAAGATGCACAATAGAATGTAACTGATTAGTACTAAATCACTTTTATAAGAGCAACCTCAAAAAGCATTACTGCTAAAGCCTTTTGGGGACAACGTGATTTAAAACCAATCCTTTCAAGCAATTTCCACTTGGAAATAGACATTTCTCCAGCAGGCATTTTGGATAATACTATAAATCATTTATACAAAGCTTCCCTCTAATGAAATACAAATTGGAAACCTATTAAATTGTTTTATATTATCAAAAACTAAATGTCAGACAGAGACTGGGAAAAATTATATTCTCTGGTGAATGACAAGCCTAGCTGTTGAAAATCAATTCAACTAGTCTCAGGTTAAGTATCCTTTGTGATTTTTGATTATTCGACTCACCTTCATTATCCTTGCAAGCTTCCCTGTTGACATTAGTTGAAGATTAATAGTTACGTAAATTTATAAATTGAGCCCATCTCGGGTATATATCGGGTATATATATATATATATTCGCATTATATATTATATAATATATATATATATATATATATATATACTGCACACACACACTGTATATATATATATATATATATATATATATATATATATATATATTATAATACTGATTGTTTTCTAAATAATAATAATACAAAAAACACCAGACTCAATGCATCTCGTGAACAGCATCAGTGATCTCAACCAGTGCATCACAATGCAGTTGCAGCTTGCACAGGTGTTAATCTCACTCTCTCACCCTTAGAGGCACATTGGTGATAGAAAAAGTCCTGGTTGGATACTGAACTAAAGCTCGTTGAAATGGCCTTCAGAAAGGAGGCTTGTGGTTATGAATCATGTTGAACTTTCAATGATGTAATGAAAAACGGAATTAACAATTTGGGACAGTTCAGGCTTTTCAAACCCCAATGCATTCTGGTACATTTTACCTGTCTCGGGTAACTGTCACTTTTTTCTTTTCTTTATAAGAAACAGGACTACACTTACCAGAATGCACTGGGGTGAGACTTAAAAAGCCTGAATTGTACAAAACTGTCCCGGTGAACATGGAGTCATATGTTCCGAGACTGTTATGTATTGTAATGTTTTTTGGATGTTTTATTATTAGCATGGTTATTAATACAGTTTTCATTTTTTTAACTGCTATAGTTTCACTATGGCTAGAATTACATTTGATTACTTATCAGATAGCGCCATTGATGTGAAGGTCTGCCCTTAAACTGGTATAGCAAAGTGGAGATTAAAACATGACTGTACTGATTAGCTAGCGAGGAGAGTATCGACACGCTGAGAGTAAAAAGACCCTGGTCGCAGCATATTGAGAAGAGCTGTCTGCTGTTGGTGAGATTCTTCCATTGGGCTGCTATTTTCAGTTTTAGCTCATTGTTGCTGTGATTAGCCATGCTTCTGTTTATTAGTTAACCCTTTCAGTCCTGATTTAGTTTTGTCGCACTGAAAAATAAACTCCTTTATTGAGCATACATGAAAACAGGACAAAAATTATATATTTTTTACATATATTTGTACATTACCTCAGACTGGGAGTCATGTGAGGTTCCAACATGATTTCAGACAGCATATGTTAACACACAGTGCTAAGATAAAGCAGGACTTTGAAGTCCTGCCAGGACTGAAAGGGTTAAAATGTTGGCCTAGATTTATTTTTTTTTTTTAAGGATATATTGTGTGCAGACATTTATATCTCTGGATTATGAAAAGTATATATTTTTTGTTATCATTGATTAGTTGAAAAAGTATTTTGGACCAGTTGCTTAATTATATAGTTAGGGTTACCATATGACCATGTACATTAGGACAGTTCTTTTCAACTCATACCCTAGTGCATTTTGGTAAGTGTAGTCCTGCTGTGAAAATTACCAGAGACAGGTAATACGAACCAGAAGGAGTCATATTGTAACCCTAACTATATAACCCAAGGACTGGCTGTTTTATTTTACACCATTGTATACTAGTATAGTATAATGCAACTTAACTAATTAGTGTGATTAGCACTTTGCAAATTACAACTGTTTGGAAATATATTTATTTAATTCAAGATTAATTTGAAATAGTTCTGTTATTGTGGTTGATGACACTGCTGTATTAAATACATTTTTAACTGGGATAGTACAATCAAATTGTATATTTAGCTTTTTTTAATCTAAATTCAATTTTTCTCTTTTAATATATTGAGTTGGTTTGAGTTTTTTTTTGGTTCTATTGCATGTTATTTTTTTTCTAGGGTGTACTGCAATGCTTGTTTTCATTAAGGTCTTGAGTTTACAATCACAATGTTACA
The DNA here is from genome assembly GCF_017654505.1 of Polyodon spathula. Classification (NCBI taxonomy): domain Eukaryota; kingdom Metazoa; phylum Chordata; class Actinopteri; order Acipenseriformes; family Polyodontidae; genus Polyodon; species Polyodon spathula. The sequence goes on from NC_054545.1 coordinate 17,310,922, forward strand.
ATATTTTGTTTTTTGCATTGTAGACACACTTGTTAGAAAAAAGATCATCAATAGCTACTGATGCTGCCAGTCCCCTCTCAATAGCAGTGCCAATACATTTTCTGTATTTTGTTATTTTGTTTTTCAGTGAAGTTGACGAACATGCGGATCCTGCATCACACAGAAAAGTTCTTCAGCACAGCCTATTGTGCGCCCAAACCTGAAAAAAAGCAGTCTTTAAAGCAGAGGTGATCTATTAAGTGTGCTTTATAACTGGCAGTTTATAAGACTTCCCGGCTTTCTTTCTTTAATTGTATAAATAATCAGATCCACTAGCAGACTTGTCATATCAGTGGTGAGACAGAAGACACGTCTTCATGAATTATGATATGAACAGTTCATGAAAAGTCCCCCTCAGACTTTTTCTTGCTGGGACACCCTTTAAGAGACACCATGTGGACGGGTAGCATTACAGTCAAGGCAAAGACAAAACAAAGACAAACCCAAGCGAAAGCTATCTCAGTGCACCATCTGCTGCTCTTCCTCCAAACTACATCGCCTAAGAGCTCTCTCAGCTACTCTTTTATAATTGACAATCAAGCAAATAGAACCTGGCCACATTCTACATATGTTTTGGTTTTATTCTCCTAAGGGTGGGATTTTAGCCCAATCTCTGCCAAATTCAAAATTAAACAATATTTACACATAATATACACACCAGTTACATGTGCAGGGCCACAGTCCTGACACACAACCCCATTTAGAAAAGCCATTCACTAATAAATCATGAAATTAAATGAAGTATCTCAAGTCAGTTTCATTGCATAAACATGACAATAAACACGCATCAGTATTCTTAATCTGACAGTGTTAAAGTGTTTACTCTATATAAAAGACCCGCTTCATTACTCTGCAGTGCTTACATATAGTAGGCCTGCTTTTGAATTAACAGACCCAGGGAGTCTAACCCCCATTTCAGAACCAGTGACCTAGTCCTAAATAACCAGAATTTATGTTTTGAAGATACAAAGTGAAGCAGGCGGTGTTATGTGATGCACTGCTGTTACAGATTCTGTCCTTGGTGAAAGGTTAAAAGCTCGATAACTGTATCTAAAAGCTGTTATCCAGTGATTTAAGATCTCGCTAGGCACCTTGTTACACTACCTATGAGAATGGAGTTCATGACAAGGATATTTTATTTTCGGTAAAGCAATGTCTCCATGGTAACAGATCAATTTGCCTGGTTAATACGAAATGCGCCTCTGTTACAGGTACTGTGATATACTGTGAAAATGAATCACTACGTGAGGAAAAATGCTTATTCTACTATTCACTGATATGGCTCTCACATATAGAACTGTATTCTATAGTCTGTGATTATTATTATTATTATTATTATTATTATTATTATTATTGTGAACGGTAGTAAATGTTTCAATCTGTATATATAAGACTGCACTGTGCCACCTGTAGTTAATAACGTCTTCAGCGACTTTGCCTTGGAGCAGCTGTGCAAACCACATTGGGCAAATTAAAATGATCTCCACATTTCAGATGATTTTAATTCATGATGTGGAAGAAACAGTATATATTTGAATTAGAAATAAATGCTGCAACAATTAAAAAAACGACTACTTTTGTAGGAAACAACTCTTTAAAAAAGAGTGCTTATTTAATTAGCAGTAAACATTTCCATGTGTATAATCTACAGGAGTTTACAGCCTTGTCAGTTCCAGTTGTCATACAACCCTGTAAAATAATAACACTGCGCTTACCTCCTGTAGTTAAAAGTTTTGGTAAGAGCCAGTGCACATACAGAGGGTGTTCCTAATCAAGTAATAACCACACAGTAAAATGCAAAATCAAGGCAGTTATCGTGTTCACCATGTAAAGTTTGACAAACTGACACCATCAGGGCACAAGGGTCCCTATTTTTTACATGAGGGCCCTAAAAGCATTTATCCATCCATTATCAATTTATCAAAGCATAGAAATGTAAGTCAATCTTTGCAGGCTTTGCTCGCCTACAATTCCATTGGACTGAATACAAACTTTTGAAATGCAATTGAGATTTGTAAAATGTTTTTTTTTTAAGTTTAGAATGTAATCAACAAATAGTGTGAATCATACCCTAAATACATTGTAAAAATTAACGTACCTGTATCCGTTTCTATCGATATTCTGTCAAACTTAAGGAACTGATCAAATGAAGAAAGTAAAAAAAAAAAAAAACATTTGTCTACTTGACTATTTTAGTATTGAATGGTGCTGAGTAATAAGGACAAATGAGTATCCATAACAAGTATGGCAAGTTCAACCCTTATTACTCATAAACTAACATATTAGGTCTTAAGGAGTTCAAAACTATCAAAAGTCCCATCAAATAGTGTTAAAATACTTATCATAATATCATAATTTCATACCAGATTACTGCATTTTGATTCTTTAAATCCTTAATTTCTAAACCCAATAAAATACAGGCTAGCCGTTCAAGTAAAACCTTGTATTTATTAACTCCCTGCAAAATTCTTATTTGGTATAAAATAATATTTTGAAAAAAGTGAAATGATTTATAACAATTTTATTAACCCTTTAGGCTCCTGTTTACTATATAGTCATATTCAATAAAGCAAGTCAGGCACAAAAGTTGTATTGTTTTTTTTTACATTTTATTTTTCTATGAACAAAAACAAATTATATGTATTGTGATAGATTAAGAAAAATAACATAAACAAACTGCTTGGTAAACAAAGTATGTCAATAATGTAATGTGTTTGAATGTTATAACTAACAAGAGTTGATGAAATTAACCTGTAAAGCAGGGGTGTCCAATCCTGGTTCTGGAGGGCCATTGTCCCTCCTGGTTTATGTTCCAACTGTGTCCAAAATTACTTAATTGAACCAATTATTACCAATTATTTTTCTAATTAATGAATTTAGGGCACTATTAGAACAAAAACCAGGTAATAAAATGTGTTACAATGCCCCCTTGTGTTAGAAAATCACCACCAAATGTTCAAATTGTATTTGTAGCTCCCCTTATTGCTTGTTGTTCATTATGTGTCATCACACTCATCAGTGTGAGAGCCGACAGCGCTAAACGAAAGTTTCATATTTTTTGGTACAGACTGATTTACTCATACAGCTTCCTGGAATTTAAAAAACGAAAAGTCAAACAGTATAGATCAGAAGACAACAGGGTTCGTGATACATCCTTGGTGAATGAATCTCCAAACATGTCTCTGTCAAAGCCAAGCACGAGTAAAAAGAGAAAAATAGATCTCGAACACTGGAAATTTAATGCAGAGTGAACAGAAAAATATTTTTTTTGTTGAATCCAAGCCTGGTGTCCCTACATGTGTTTTTTGTCTCGAATGTGTTGCAGTTGCCAAAGAATATAATATAAGCTGCCATTATGACACAAAACATAAAATACAAAGAATTGCTTGGAGAAGCGCGAACAAAAAAATAGCCTCTCAAAACACAACTGCTGGGTCAGCAAGACATTTTTGGATGAAAGAAAAAAAGAGTCAGAAGCGGCTTTGAATGCAAGTTTTAAAATTTCCCAGCTCGTTGCTAAATCATCACGTCCATATACTGATGGGAAATTTGTCAAACACTGCTTGATGGAAATATATGATGTCATTTGTAGACTTATTTAAGAATGTTTGTCTTTCCAGAATGAGTATGCAGCAACACATAGCAGACATGTCTGAAAATACCTACTATCAGCTAAAAAGCAAAGGCAAAGATCTTGTTCAACTTTTCTGCCACTGTGGATTAAAGCACCGATGCGACTGATACAGCTCAACTTTTAATTTTAATTTGTGGCGTCACAGAAATATTTGAAGTACACCAGGAACTGGCATCACTTGCTTCTCTGCATGGCCAGACTCCTGACATTTTCTTAATGCTTTTAACAAAGCTGTTGAAGATTTAGATTTGCAGTGGGATAAATTGTCGGGGATGACAACCGACGGTGCTCCAGCTATGACTTCATAGTTTGTTTAAAGAAGCACATCGGGGATCGAGTTGCACTGCTGAAGCACTATCACTGCATACAACACCAGGAGGCATTGTGTGCTAAATACTTAAAGTTTAAAGAAATTATCTTCATTTGTGCGCGATCCTTGAATCACCGTGAGTTTCAGTCTTTTTTGGAGAATATTAATGCCATTTATGGTGACGTCCTTTACCACACTGAAGTGAGATGACTTAGCCACGGCAGCATTCTACATAGATTCTTTGTGCTGCGAAATTAAATTAAATCTTTTCTTCAAGAGAAGAGAAGAGATTCTTCCATCATGGAAAAGAGCGATTGGATTGAAGATCTTGCTTTTTTGACAAATATCACAGGACATTTAAACGTTTTAAACTTGAAGTTACAGGGGAGTCAGCATCTCATTTGTGATTTGGCTGAGTCAATATGTGTGTTAAAAATTAAATTAACCCTTTGTGGTCCATTTAGTCAGCGCCTGTCAGGCATGTCAGGCCAATTTATTTTCACACGCGCTGTTTATTTTCACACACGCTATTTAATTTTTTTTTTCTGAGTAAAACCTGTTTAAAGGGCATTGCAATGCAAAGCGACATCAGTACTGCATCTCCAGCCAAGCTACACCCCTTGTTCGCTGTATTTTTCACATACCTCTTTTTAGTGCATACTGATAAATCCTCTCCTGATCACTCGTTTTATCACCAGAGTCCTCAATAATGCGATCCAAGTCATTATTTTATTACTATAACATCTCAAAAAGCTCTGCGAATGTCTGTGATATTCTTTGAGCACTGGATGCGGAAGCAGCTTCCTCCTGTGTTTATGTCTGCTTGTCTCTGTACGGTGCAGCTGCCAGGGCATTTGCTCACATGCCCTTTTTTTCAGTTTCATTCAGCTCCTATCGGTCCCACTCGGCCATTGAATCATTCTCTTGGCTAGTAAACGACTAGAGACTGTACTTTACGTCTTTTCGATGATGTCGGACAGGGTCTGACATTGGACTGGAAAGGGAAAATTGTAATGTTGGATCAAAGCTGTTCGCAAACCAGCTTGAAAACGGGCATCTGACACACTTCACAACATGTGAATAAGCCTTTTGTGGTAAGACATACAACTGTAACCATCATGCAAGTGTCCTGAAAGAACTTCAAGGGGTGTTTGCCAAAAGATTCGAGCAGCTCAGGAGTGAGATAACCTCATTTAAACTCTTCGCCGACCCCTTCTCTGTCGATACAGAACGTGTAACTGACGATCTCCAACTTGAAGTTATTGAACTGCAGTGTTCCACGTCGCTAAGGGCCAAACACAGGGAAGTGCCTCTCCTAGAAGTCTACACAACACGTTTCCCAATCTCCTCAGAGAAGCTTTGAAATTAATCTCCTTGTTTGGAAGCACTTATCACTGTGAACAGGTCTGTTCCCTTATGAAGTTGAACAAGTCACACCTGAGAACAAGACTGACTTATGACAACCTCCATGCAGTGCTTAGAGTAGCCATTACTTCACTGGAGCCCAATATCATTGACATGGTGTCTGAAAAGCGCTGCAACATCTCCCACTGATCCCCAATGCTTCTCAGAGTGCACCCCAGAGTGAATGTGAGTACTATAACAACAGCATATGTTCATGATAAATTACAATAGTTAAAAACAGTGGTGTAAATTATTTTATATAAATATAGAATATACTTGTGTGACAGAAATACAATGGGTTCTGGTGATAAATCTTCCTCCCAACCTGTGAGGGCGCTAAAGAACGAGAAGAGAAGTATCTGGAAGGGCTGGCCTGACAGTTCGTTTCCGGGACCGGGAAGTGAGTCAGTCTGGAAAGAAGCGAGACTCTGTTGTAAGACCGTATTGAGTTGAAAGGTAAATGAGGGGCAGCTGCAAGTAATAAGGCAGCTGCACCCGTTTACCTAGATATCATGCAGGATTACATATAGGGGCCAGGGTAACGCTGATCTTTTCCTTCGTTTGGGTTAACACTTGGAGAGAGAAGGACTGAGAGAGGAGCTCTCAGAGTGAATTGTGTTCGTGTTTTGTATTGTTTTGTCTGTCTGTGTAACTGTCTGTTTTTGTGTTCACTTTTAGACAGTTAAGCACACCTCCGGAGCTGTCAGCAGAGTCAGCACGATCCGGAGCACCACTACATTCCATACAAACCTGTGTCTGCACCGAGCACCTGCACGTCTACATGCACCCGGGACTGGTGACTGTGTCTTGTGTTTTTGTTCGGGACTGTGCCCAGTTTTTGTTATCCCTGCACTTTACACATTGTTGTGTATAGCCGGGGATTTATTATTTAACGGTCACCAGACCTGGATTACCAATTAAAGCACCTTGTTCACTGAAATACCATTGTCTGTTCATCACTCCTACACCGCATCACCGCTACACCTGTTCCCCTTACCAACCACTTTGCCACAACTTGTCGTTAAGTTTACATACACCAGTATAAGGGTAAGGATGTCTGCTAAATAAACAATAACAATACCCCAATGTATGGGAATGTCCTTATATTATAATAATAATATAAGGACATTCCCATACATTTGGTGTGCAAACTCTTGTCACAAGTTTTGGCACTTGGACAGTTGTCTTTGTTCAGATCTGGGCCTAACAAAAACAAGTTGTGTACCCCTCCTCTAAATCATTTGAAGATATCTTCAAATTATTTAGAGATATCTTTAAATGATTTAGAAATATCTTTATAAGAACAGGAAGTTATTTCGAGATATCTCTAAATGATTTAGAGATAACTTTAAATGAACAGAAAGTTATTTCGAGATATCGCTAAATGATTTAGAGATATCTCTAAATGAACAGGAAGTTATTTGAAGATATCTTCAAATTATTTAGAGATATCTTTAAAAGAACAGAAAGTTATGTAGAGATATCGCTAAATGATTTAGCGGTATCTCTAAATGAACAGGAAGTTATTTGAAGATATCTTCAAAATTATTTAGAGATATCCTGAAAGTATTTAAAGATATCTCAAAAACATTTAGCGATATCTTAAAACAATTCAAAGTTATCTAAAATGCATTTTAGATATCTCATTTAAAGCTCCATATAAATACATATGTAAATCATTTTGATATATCTCTAAATGTATTTTAGACATCTTTAAATGATTTAGGGATATATTTATATATTTGAAGATATCTGGAAATGATTTAGATATCTTCAAATATTTAGAGATATTGATAAATGAATTTGAGATATCTCTCTAAATGATAATTAGCCTTGCCATACAACCAGAGCACTTTCCTATGTACTTATGGATTACTGGACTGTTATTATTTTGTGAAAGCTTTTAGTTTGGGACTGAAACCCTACCGTTTTACCCCTATACCAGCAATGGTATGGGGTTAGAAAGGCGGATTTTCAGTCCCAACAAAAAGGTTTCACAAAATAGTAACACAGTTCAGTGATTACTGTTAATTAAAACTGACTATTTTGGCAATTACGAGACTGTTTGGACATTCACTTTGTCACCCACACCACTCAACACCTGACAGGCATGTATATAAAGAGATCAGATTGAACAAAAAAAAAAAAACATAGAATAGATGCGGCAAACTGGCCTTTCATCTGACATACGTGCGTACATCCTGGAGCTGAAGTGGTTAATCATGCAAGAAGTCAGATTGATTACCCTTAAAAAAGCAGCACTGGATACCAGAATATACAAGGACTGACTTGAAGTCATTTCAGTTAGGATGCTGCTCAATTTAATCTGACCCGCTTTCAAAATTAAGCAATATGACATTTTGCAATATATATGCATATCAAAGACAATGTTAATAGTGTTTGCATGAGCAGTTTCTGGTTCTGCAGCATGTACAATTTCTATTGAATAAACCAAGTGGACTGACCCTGAAGATGTCACACAGTTGCCAGGCAATGCTATGTCATTGAGATAGAGACTGGGCACAGACTGGGTATTACGGATGGGTAAGATTGATGCTTTTCAACCTCAACCTGTACATAGACATAATAATGCTGGAAAATATGCTAACTAGTCTGTCTTCAAAATCTGCTTGTAGAGTCTGCGAATCTAATAACAAAATCTGTCTTTAGATATTCACTGCAATGTAATACTGCTGCTCCCAGATGTAATAAATCCTGTCAATGTAATAGAGCACTCTCTTTAAATGAGTTTTCTTTTTATCCTTTTCTAACACTGCTATTTCACTTGGCAATTCTGATTGGTTTAATTTGTTGTAACGATCCATTTAAGAGCTGTCAAGTACATCTTCTTTAATGTCAGTTATTAAGTCCTGCCTCTTTAGATTAGTCTGGGCTGGCTGGTCAGTCAGAGAGTGCAGGAGCTTATATTGGGGTTAGCTGCAATAATGCCCTCAGTAAGAATGGAGGAGACACATAAACTGAGACTGGTATTGCTAGGTGTAGGTTTAGATGCAACATATGTGTTATATGCAACCTGACAATATACTGGTAGTTCTAAATAAATAAATAAGTAACATTTGTTATATGTGTTTTTAGTTTTTGGACTGGATCACTTGGGTAGAATGAAATTTAAGTTGTAATTTAAATAGAGTTTCAAGACTTTTAAGTCCTGTTAGCTTTTTGAGATCATCTACCAGTGGGATAATAACTGCTCTTCTCAGAACCTGATTGGCTGAAACTATCCATTAGGTTCATAAATAAAAATGAAATGTTTCTGTGACAGGCAGGTACCACACAAACACAATACACATATAATAGTTACACATTTTACAAACGTACAATCCTATTGTTTACTGTTTGCAGCACAAAGCTATGAGGGCTCACCTGGTAAAGGCATGTTTGTGTCCTGGCTGTGCAAAGTTGCCGCTCTTCAGTAGAGATTCCTCAGCAAGCATTGCATTGGCTCTGGAGCTCCGCACTTTAGGGAGGCAAATCGACAAAGACTGGGTCACCCCTAGAGACCAGGCATTTGCTGACATCCTCTGTTGAACTCCTGGGTTTAAAAAGACCTTCAGTTTTCCTGAGCTGTTTTAGGGAGTTGCTATGGTGAGATAACATAATTCAACATTCAAAATTGGGTAGAGAAAGAAAATAAATAAATAAACTGTCAAAATGTAAACTTTTCTTTTACAGTACAATACATACTCTAAAATCCCCTAGACTTAATCCGAAGGCTTGGAAAGTATAATTACTGGTTTCAGGATGAAGACAGTGCAGTTGATTAAAGAATAGAAGGCGATCAGTGCACAATCCTCCCTGATTAGTGTCCGTAACCTCCTTCAGGAACAGGGAATCATCACCCCAGCAATGTAATCTAGGGTCAGCCCTAATCACTGTTTTCGGCTCTTTTCGAGTGTTTCTCATTCGGATACTTTACCATGCATTGTGATAATGAAGATAGTACTGTTCTCTACAACAGACAGGGGCCCATATCCATAAAACGTATTGCCTCCTTTATTGTGCCAGTAATAGTGTTTAACATGACAATATTTTATGGGGTGATGCATAAATGCCATTTACTGCCAAAAAACATCACTCATCGTGACGTTAGAATGATGTTCCCTTAGAGACCAATTTTCTCATTAACTTTATTTCATCTGATTCATAAATCTGTATTGTGCCATTAACCCTTAGTGGTCCATTTATTCAGCACTTGTCAGGCATGTCAGGTCCAATTTATTTTCACACACGCTATTTATTTTACACACACTGTTTAAATGTTTTTTTTTTTTTCAGTGTGAAACAGGTTTAAAAGGCATTAAATCACAAAAGTACACTCAGTACTGCATCTCCAGCCAAACCTCTTTATGGACGTGCATACTGATAAATTCTCTCCTGATCTCTTGTTTTATCACCAAATTCCTGAATAATGCGATCCAAGTCATTATTTTATTACTATAACATCTCAAAAAGCTCTGCAAATGTCCATGATATTCTTTGAGCGCTGGATGCAGAAGCAGCTATCTCCTTTGTTTATGTCCAGGTTATCTCTGTGGTGCATGGGGCTATAAGATACACCATTTTTTTTCGGCTTTATTCGGCTCCTATCGGTCTCACTTGGCCATTGAAAGGTTTTCTCTGCTTTTTCCAGAGAAAAAACGACTAGAGACCAGTGCTTTATGGCTTTTTGATGATGTTGGACAGGGTTCGACATCGGATTGGAAAGGGAAAATTGTTTGTCGGACCTGGTCTGACATAGGACCGCAAAGGGTTAATTGACCCTTACCGGCAACATAATTAATATGTGCCTCAGACCAGGCGGAGAAAGAGATCCGTCTTAACAGTATCATTTCCTAGCATAATTTCTGCGGTTAGAAACATTATTATAGCAATAAGCAATGGAGCGTTAATATTTCAAACACTAATCTATAACTGTTAATAACAATTAATAACTTATTTAACTGATAGTGAAATAAAGAACATTTTATTGTTTGCTGCATCCTGGTGCTAATGTTGAGTTCTGTGCTTTATTGATCACCAATTAGATGAAAAGTAGTGTTTAAAAATATTTGAAACGAACATGAATACACTTGATTTCATGCTGGGCATTGCATTGCAGTACGTTTAGGCACTGATTCTAAACAATCATGACTATTATTTGCAAATAATTTAATATATGCATGCAGTTGCGAAAAGCCAGCAAAAAGAGTTCTATTGATTATAAACATATTATAATAGCATAGCATTGTTTCCTATCAAATTTAAAACATGGTGATTGTGTGAATCATAGTGCTATGAAGAAGTTCAAACTCTTTCTGATTAAAATGTGTAATTATCTGTTGATAATACAGTACAGTAATATGAAAAGGTATCTCCCATTTCATTTCTTTTCTGTCTCTATCAGAGGAAAGCTATTCTAGACGCTATAGTTTTTTTGGGGTGTTTTTTGCAATGGATTTTAGGGTTCACAGTTTTCAATTACAACCGATAAAACATTACTGAATAGAAATTGAGTTTTAAAAAGAAACACTTCAAGACATCCGTGGCAACTTTTGTTCCTGACAGTGGGTGCTTTGAAATGTGCCAGGGCGGGGGTATGCTGATGATCAAAGATAGTTCTTGTCTTCACAGTCTGAAGAATGAGCGTTCGGCAACACATGATGAAACGGGGGCAGTCAGAAGGATTCTTAAAAAATTGCAGTACTCAGGTAGAATATTCCACAGGCATTCATTTCCATCAGTTTTTAGAAATGCGATGACATCATGAACTCCGGATACTGGATTCTGCTGAGTTACATCCAAAAACACGTCTCGATGAAGTTTGTAATCTCTACACATCACGTTAATTTGCATAAAACTCCATTGCTGTCTCGACTTTAACGTTTTACTTTTTAACACAACAGTATGATTGTGAAGCATCCACACTACAGTTTGACGGGACTGGACCTGTATTAACTGAAAAGTGTATTCGCACTGTGCGGGACCTTTGAGTTTTAAAGTTAGTTTTTTTAATTACCTTTATCACATAAAACAAAAACTGCAGTGGGGTGGGTGCTGAGCACCCAATTATTTTTCTCGATAGGTGCTTGAGAGTCGGCACCTATGCTGCAAACATGACGATTGGCTAATGAAGCCACCAGAAATAGTTGCCTAAAAAACTGTCTATAGTCAAGTGGTCAATAATTACTTCACACTACACCCTGCAATAAATGAAATGGCGGACCAGCATCACAGATTTATCAGGATAAACAATATTTCATAAATACGTTTTTTTTTTTTTAAATACTGTAAATAAGTACCTGAAAAAAACCCAGTAAATAACATATTTTATTTGTAGTTGATAGTTTTCAATAGCTACATAACAAATATTTTTAGTTGATTTTTGACTATGGGCTTGATTCTCAAAGCTATTTACTCCAAATCGCCATCAGTGTAATTTTGATCTGAAATAATATAAAAAATAAAAACACCATTACAATTAAAAAAGGAATAAGATTCTTTGATGAATTCTACTATAAATTACAAGGGTTTCTCAGGGGTATATATATATATATATATATATAATATATATTATATATATATATATATATATATATATATATATATATTATATATACACACACACAAAACCATCTGTGTGTGGTGTTTTGGTAACCTTATTGGGTAGTTGTTTTTTTTTAAAAAAAAAACAAACAAAACCTCATAGATGTATCTTACACTTTGCCACTGTAAATCTGGAAACAAAGGTATCACTATACGTCTCACTGAGTCCTGGTTAAATAAAGTTAGTTTAACCAGAAAGATTTACCTGTGTAGTGGTGTCGTATCGTTTATTCTTGTGAACAAAACTCATTCTTAATCTTGGAACTTAATTTTGCATACTTTTACTAAGGGGACGTATTAAAAATTCAACCTTTTCAGTAATGCAGACGACAAAACTGGACTTCTTTACTCTGCACCCCGTTAGGACCTCCGGGGGAATCTAATTGTTGAAGAAATGAGATGACAGGGGGCAGGTAGGAGGCCTTTAGGAAGCTTCCTCTATTGTATGAAGGGTTATCTAATTAAAAGGCTTTGCAAAAACAAGATTGATTGGCGTGGAGATTAGAACTGCCACATAATATTTGCATTGCTGTAATGAATACGGTGCACTGCACACATTTGAGAATAATGCAATCAAACATATTCCTACAGGAGTTTTTGTTCCTCACAAAATAGAAGTAGCTGATTAAAAGGGAAATGAATACAGTGTATTATCCTCGTTTTCATAAGATGTGTAATTTGACAAAAACACTCAACCCCTTTTATTATCACTTCAAAACGGATGAGTTTAAACGGTCACAATAAGTTGACTATCAAAACAAAAAGGTTTTGACAACAAATATGCCTGTTAGGGTGTGAAACTAAGCTATGGTACCAGGAATTGCATTGATTAAAAGAGCACCCACTAATAGTGTATTTTACATTGTGCATTGTACAGCACTGTGACAGAGATCAGATGACGCTTGGTGTTTGATCTCCCTCCCGACCTGAGAGGGTACTAGCTGAAGGGAGCAGAATACCTTGGACTAAAAGGCATGACACTTTATTCCCGTGGGTAGGTGGAAGTTGGCTGGCTAGAAAAGGAACTGAGCTACAGTACCTGAACGGGAAAAGACGTGGCATCCACGGATTGGAGAAGCGCATGCACTCGTTAACCAAGGGGTCATGAGTGAGGGTATATAATAGGGGTGTAGCAAAGTAATCTGTTCCTTTTGTAAATGTTTAAAACAACAACCAATAAGGAGTTCCTGCATTTAAAAGAAACTGTGAGTGTTCTGTTAGTCTGTGTTGTAAACGTTGCTTGTTTGTTTCGTCTGTTTTCAAGATTACCAGCACGATCTGGAGCTGCAGCCGCAGGCCAGCATTAAACCATGACACCAGCACTTCACTTTCCACTAGGAACTGTCTTTTCACCACAAGCACTTAATTCAAGCACCATAGGAACTGTGTCTGTGTCTTTGTGTTTTGTGTGGGTGATAAAACTAAACTTTTGGTTGCGGGTCAAACCCGAGGGATGATACAACTGAAGTGATACACACCTCTGTGTTGGTTCCATCATTTATAATTTACAGGTAAACGCCTTAAGGCTCTGGACATTGTAAACCATTGCACCTGTTTGTAATTGTCCGTGTGATTTGTACCTACACTGCACTCACCTGTATCTACTCTAAACTTTGCCACAAGCACATTATAATAATGAAATACACAGGAAAGCTGCAGACATTGCGTTGTTCTGTCTGCTGCTTCATAGGTGCCCACTCCATAGGGAAAAATAGATGGAAGCTGAGCACCCACCCCATGTCAGTTTTTGTTTTATGTGTTAAAGGTGATTAATGATCTGTCATGCTAAACATGGCCCTGAAATCAAACTTTAAAACATTGCTAAAATTAAAGTACCTGCAAAGTGTAAATAAATGTCTCAGTCCATACTGGTACAGTTCCACCAAACTGTAGTGTGGACACTTCCCAATCAGAGCTGCTGTAGCTGTTACAGTCAAACACTCACCAGAGAGCACCAGCAGGTGGGGACAGTGTCAGTTTAGGGCAGCAGTTTGCTTCAGGAAGATGGAATAAGAGCAGTAGAAGGCTAATAATCAATGGGACATACGAGGCTGAATCATGTCACTGTACTTCATTTTTATCAATATTTTATCAATAGCTTACCAGAGATCTAGGGGGCTACAGTGAGGTGTGATTTCTTTAAACAGGGACATCAGTGAAGACTGTGTGTGTATGGGAGTACATTAATTATTGTAGCAATTCATAGTTGTTTAATCAGAGGCTTTAACCCCCAGCTTTAACCCCAAGCTCCACAAACAACCCCCATCAGTCTTGGCTGTTAAGTTGCGTTAGAAAATGATTCTGTGCCATCAGCCAATCAGCTTCCAACTCTAGTGATGCTTTTAGATCCCCACTGGAACATCACAGCATCAACTGTGAATCAGTGCCAGCTTTTTCATTTGGACTTGCCATAATAAAAGCTCAGTTCACTATCGGACAGCAAATACTAAACAAAGGTTTCAAAAGTACTAGTAATACATTAGATTAAAGCCTTGCCGATGGATTTCTAATAGATTTTTCTTTCTCTGTAACTAGTCCCAATTACAAACACAAGATCACTACTTCATTTTTGTTTATAACCGGACGCTACACGATTGTGTCTAAATGATAATGTTTAGGCAAAATGTGTCTAACTTTTGATTAATGGAATCGATAAAGGAAATTAGTTAAATTCTGCTTAAATCTTTGTTGTGTGTGCTCCTTTACACACAAATACATAAATAATGTAGTTTTATTACACCTCTTTTGCATGTCATTCACATCAAATCACTTTCCAATCTACATTTAATCAAACTTTATGGCGCTTCTAAGGATATGCTTTATAATGACTATGGCACTGCCATAATTTTAATTTAATCCAGGCCCCATTGGCAGAAGGAAATGTGTCTAAGCTCAACTGGGGATGAGCCAGTCCAAATTCAAACCAGTTTAATCTCAGTCTACTGCTGATGAAAAGGTATCTCAGATTGCCTTCAATTCCCTGTGATAGATGGCAATTACTTCTATCAATCCAGCACACATCCTTCTTTGTTTTTCTCCATCAGAGAAAGAGATAAAAAGGCTAGAATATGAAATGGGAATGAACAGCAGAGGTAAAAGCAGAATGGGATCTTTCAGGAGGGTATGAAGTACAGAACGTAATTAAAATGTGTGGTGAACTATAGACTGGCAAATTAGTTTCTTCAAAAGGCATGAAATACATTAGATGTCTAAGGTTCATTTTCTCTCTGAGGCTGTGAGCACCTCTTCCTTGATCATCAGACTTGTATTCACATTTAAAAAGCTATCAATTGGAGGTTGGCGGGACTTAGGAATTGTTTAGGATTTACTGCAGTAGGCTGAACACGTGCCTCTTTAAATTATAAACAACATGGATCTAAACACTGTCTAAAACTCTAGATTAGACAGGTTCTCTCTTCCAGGTTATCTGGTCTCTCAACAGACTGCTCAACTCAACTCGGTTCTCGATCAATCGCATAGTTCCAAATTCACTGCCACTCAGGAGGACCTTAAAAAAATGGGGATGGACCATAGAAAACAAAAGTAATAGTTATATATTAGTTTTGAGATTCTTCATTGAAACATTGTTAATTGTCAGGTTTGGCCTACTTAATGCGATAATGATAAATAAACAGAGGTAAGCAATAGAAAAGCAAATGACTTGGATGGATGATTGACTCACCTGGTAAAAGCACAACTGTGCAGAGTAATGGCAGGCGCCTGCTAGGCTGGCCTTTGTCCTTCAGAGTCCGGCAGCTCGCTGACATCCGATTGGCTAGGTCATGGGATCGACTTTCAGTTCTCCTGAGTTGTGTGGATTTGCTGCGGTGAGGAAACATTAATGGATATTCCAACTCGGGGAGAAAATCGGAACCACTATGCAGGGCAGCCAGACTCACCTGTGTGGTTATAGAGATGTGAATGTCAACTCACTGACTGCGTTCACAATCCATAACTGCATAATGTGCATAGGCACATTAATGAATTGATTTCTATGTATTTTTATGCCAAATTCAGGATGAGAGCATGGAGAGAGTCTTTGGACAACATTTACCAGGCTGTTAAAAAGATAATGATGCCTATGCTGGGTTGCATGTATTGAGCAGTAGGATGTTGCTAAATAATTAGATATCGATAGTTCTTTAGTATTTCCCAGGGAAATGTGTGCATAGTCTCAGATCCAATGTTACAAAATTGATAACTAATTATACATCATGCAGGCTCCATAGGGAACTTCCATTTTAAGCATTGTCTTCAGTTAATGTATTGATCTTTGATTGTCTTTTCTTTAAAGTGCACAGACAACATTGCAATCTGCCTTTGTTTAGAACAATTGGATATACACCAGTGGGCCAGTTCTAAAGGCAAGGGCAAAGGCAGCAATAGGGAGACAATAGATAGAATGGTACCACATATGGAACATTTTGATATTTTGGCATACCAACAGGGGAGCGGGAAATAGGGGTGCTTGAAGAACAGGGGTGGTGTAATGATAAATCCTGCTAGTTTCGGGGATCAGTGTGTGTGTGCAAATCACTGCTCCTTTTCACATTGCTTTCGAACACAAACCATAAAAGACCAATTAGCGCTGACTGTCACAACAGGGGAGGGATATTTTATATATTTTACTGCACGGTTGCACTCTGAGACTCGGTTAGTTATTGGAACTCTTAGACATCACTAAAATGTCCCAAAAAAGCTAGATTACACACACATAGGAACATTCTGGATGTGCTAGATTACACGCACACAGGGACAATCTGGATATGCTAGATTACATGCACACAGTGACATTCTGGATGTGCTAGATTACACGCACACAGTGACATTCTGGATGTGCTAGATTACATGCACACAGGGACAATCTGGATATGCTAGATTACATGCACACAGTGACATTCTGGATGTGCTAGATTACACACACACAATGATATTCTGGATGCGCTAAATTACGTGTACACGGGGACATTCTGGATGTGCTAGATTACACGCACACAGTGACATTCTGGATGTGCTAGATTACATGCACACAGTGACATTTTGAATATTCTGGCATCCTGAGTAGAACAGGGTTTGAGTCTGGGTTGAGAACATTCATTAATAGAAACTGAAAGTGAAACCAAGTACAATGTTTAAAAGTAAACCAATACGAGTTGCTAAATGTGTTCTTCATACAATATATAAACTAGTAGGCACTTTTAAAAAGACTGAAATGTAATCAGCACAAGAATTTGTCAGTAAGTGTTTTCTGGAGGGAATGTTTTAGTGGTAACACAGTTCCACCCTCAGCAAGAAAGCGAGTGGCTCGTTGTCTGTACCCATGTTTATGCAACGACCGAACAGTCAGTGTGTTAATGTTGTGTGTGTTAACACCTGTATTGTTGGATCCTGATTAAAGTCATCTTGTTCAAGACAATATCTGGAATGGTCTTGGTTGTTTAAATCCACACAAAGTCTTTGAAAAGTCTTACACAAACAACAGAAGAGTTTAAGCTTTAGCTTTTATGTTTGCTTAGGGTGTTCATTTCCAGTTTCGAAACACTAAGGAGAGTGTTTTCATGAAAATAGTAAAAGGCTTTCTAAATGTCCCCCATAATATTAAACATTTTCATGTGCTCTGTAAGCTATCGTTTTGATTTGCTTATTTAATACCACAACATGGGCCATATTTTCAAAGGTGAAACTTCAACAGTAATGTACAGAACTAAGAAACAAACAACTCGAGGGTGCTAGAGAGACCTTCAATTACATAACATGTTTGATGTTAGTTTTGTAAAGTCAAGAGCTGTTTTTCTCCTTTGAAAACACAGGAGCTAATTAAAGACTGGAGTAAACTCTGAAAATATGGCCCTATATATTTTAACACATCAAAAGTTACTCATCTTGAACAGCTTCAATTAGGTTTTTGGAGTACCATTTTTATATGCCTAAACTGAGAAATAAGCTTAATATTAGGGCTAGTTTTTCCTTTTTATTTATTTTTTTGTTGGAGGCCTTTTTAATTATTTTTTGGAAACAGATATGAGCTGTGTCACACAGCTTAGCGGCACCCACGCACAGTAGCTGCTGCAGCTGATGGAATTGCATGAGAAGAGCTTATATTAGGCTTAATTTTAAAAAATCCACATAGCCACTCTACCTCAGATTTAACGCTATAAAGAACTTAATGTTCCAAAAACATTGCACCACCTTGGCTTTCTTTTCTAAGCTTTCATTCATTGTTTGCTATACTATAACATTTGGACCCGAACTTTTATCCAGTATCCTTTTTTATTTATGTGTTTTCCATCGGAGTCTTACAACAACAAACAGGAAGAGAAAATTATAATAATAAAAAAAACTTTTATTAGGAATATTTTGGTTTTCTTTTTCGTCTTCTAAATGCAACTTGATACACAACACCTGCTTGGGACCTTCTGAAGATGGCTGCTGCTCCAGACACAACATAGTTCAACAATCACAAAACCTTCCCCAGACCTAAATATGGCTACCTGTATAAAATGCCATTGAGCCATATGAACACTGGTATTCCAGAAGAAATGACAAGCACATCTGTACATAAAAAACCCTTGAATTAAAATCTCTTTCTCCAAACTGGACCTTTTATTTCTGTCAAAAAAATACATCTTAGAATCCAAAAAAGAGTGTTTCTTAAAATGTCACAGTGAAAACCTTTTAATTGAATCACTGATACATTGAATCACCCATAAAACACTCAACTGGGTTTGCTATTTTGTATTCAAATCTGTTTTTAAATTACAAAACTTGTAGCAGTGTGCTCAGCAATTTGACAGCACAGTAATTTACTATACAAAAATAAAATAAAGAAACATATGTATTACTTGTTTAATAATTCTGATTATGTGTTTAAAAATTCTGATTATGTGTTTAATAATTACGATTGTGTGTTTAATAATTCTGATTCTGTTTCTAACTTCCCGACCATGCAAATATTTTTGTTTGTTTAATTTTATCTTGGAAATGCCACTAGCAAAGTTGCCAAAAAATACAAAGTTGGCTTTTATATTTTCCTATTGTGTTTATATATTATATATATATATATCTATATATATATATTATATATATATATATATATATATATATAGTATAATATATTACAAAATTAAAGTGTTTTAATACTATGATTGTGTCCTTTTATGCTTATATGACACAATATAAGCAGATTATTAACTGCTTAGATTTGCTACAGCTTCAATCAAAAAAATAAATAAAATAATAAATAGCTTTCACTCAGGAAATCCAGTAACCCTAATTAAAAGTATGGCAGAACTAGCAAATCTACAAAGGGTAAATGGCAATGCACAATTGCTATTTAATTTTTTTAATGCATTATAGTTCCTTATCTTTTATGCTCCTTTTAACATTTCTATTAAGATGGGTCAGATTCGAGGTGAGACTTTATTGGCGTTTCAGATCTATATTCAGGGTGACCTTGGGACTGCACTAAAAAAAAAAGAAAGAAATCAGCACACTGAAGTCTAGTGGGAAATGTGCTCTATTCATTGACGGGTTCTTAAGGCAAGTTGCAAATTATATAATTATATAATAAATGAACCAATGCTGTTGTCGTATTTTTGTTTTATTGATTCAAAATGTATTTTTAATCATGTAGGTCAGATTAATCATTGTACAACATTTTCTCAAGAAAGGGGGGTGAACCTGAATGACACAGTCACCATCGCATTCTATGCTTCCCCTTCTGCACCACCTGCATAATGTTTCATACATTAACAACCTTTATGACACCTTCCAGCACTTTGTGGACTCTTACCACATTGTGTCAAGGCAAACGGTGGCCCAACGAAATATCGGGTCTCAATAAAGTGGCCAGACAATGTATACTGACCAAAATCCTTTTTCTTCTGCAGCTCCCCTTTCCTTCCATTGTAGTACGTGACTTGTATTGTGTAAGACTAGTCTTGGATTGTACTATTGTGTCAGGCATTGCTAATTTGCTATATTGTTGTTGGAACATTTCAAGACTCTTGAGTATAGTAACCTGGCGCACAGTGCATGCTAATGCATGGAAGTGGAACATATTTTTTTGTTTTGTTTTGTTTAAATAGCCTCAGTGGTGTGCTTAGTTTAGAACAGAAACAATAAAACCACCACTGCAGTACTTCTTTCTCAACCACATCACTGCTGTAACAATGCATGTCACAAAAAAACTACAAGAAAACAAACTAAAAACCATCATTGTTTTCTACAATATGGACCCTACTATTGAAATTAGTGGCACCAGACAGGCAAGATATATGCAGATTGCTAGATTGCTTTCTGACATGCGTTTGGAGTTTGGAAGCTGATAATGGGTTCTAAAAAGTCTGATAAGGGTCTGCACTTTAATATATAAACGTGGGGTCAAAATCACCCTTTTTATGATAACGCTGGGCATGCAAATAGGCTTAGCAGAAAAATGGTTTCTTCTCTTATGCTGCATTTCACATTTGGTTGACCCCCATAAGGGTTTTGCCTTAATGTAACTTCTATGGATGAACAATATTCAGTAGTGAGGCACAGGTAAGTACAGCTAAATATTTAATTAATCTTAAGCCAAGTGAAAGCTTGGTAAAGCACAGGCAGACATGGTATTTGGACAACAAACCGATGATGATCGAGAGCCTTTGAGATGTCCGACCCTGCACTGAGGTAAAGGAAAATGATTATACTCCCTCTTTCCTCCCCATTTTGAATGTTAGCTCAGAAGAACTGGAGTCAGTGGTGTCCTCCAATCCCCAAGCCAGTCGCCTCTTTACACCCAGGAGCCCCACAGCAGATATCAACGAGCTACCTAACCTCTGGAAGGCAAAGGCCAGCCCTGTAGGTGTAGTGGCCACTGAGGCACGGTGAGGTGACTCCCTAACCAGTGGGAGCACCAGAGCCAGTACAATGCTCCCTGTGGAATCCCCAGCCAATATCGGCAAGAACCCAACCAGGATGCAAACCTGTGCCTTCCTGACTTCCTCACCCAGCACACTACACAATACTAGCATTTATTTTGTTGGAGTTTTGAAAAATATTTTCTTTCGTGTTTTGTATTGAGTTACTTGTGTGAAGGACCAAAGCTTTGCTTTGTTTTCATTTGTGAAAGGGTATGTGTGGCAGGGTAGCATTGCGGACAAGGCTTGTCAGCTGCAGGAAAGCAGGCCCAGAGACAGAAGTTGCAGTTACATTTATTAAACACACAAAAGACAATTAAAACAGAAACAAAGAAACAAAGGCATGGGGGTCAAACAAAAGCATGAACATTCCTGCCCAGGCTTGGCATGTGCTTTCACTATACAGTTCACAAATTCGCTTCAAAAGAGACCTTATAATCACCTGAATGCCACTGCACCAAACAAAGGATTTGTCCCCTTTTTATACTATGTGGTTGGGTCTTGATTGATGATCAATTATTCAACCAATTAACCCCATCCCTACCAAATAAATCCCCCCTGCACTATTTACACCAGCAGGGCTTCTGCCCTGCCACAGTTTAAATAAACAGCGGGGCCTGTCTCATGTACAATCTACAGAATACCAGCGGACTCAGTGACCATATTACTGGGTGCTTTATAACAGTTTTGAAATGTTAACAAAAGAACAAAATCTTTTGATTTTCCACTTGTTAAAAGAGAGAAGGCTTTTAAATGATACTGCTGCTGCAGCAGGGGTGCATTGCATCAGAATGTGGTTATTTCATTTCCCCTGAGAGCGTTTCTCCTGGCTGTGGCAACAGGTCAGTTTTTTATTTGATTATTTTGATTTAATGAAGTGAGGTGTCCATTAATGTGTACTCTGCAGTTCTGCTGATTAAGCTACATGATACAATCACTGTAACTTGATAGCAATCACTATCATCACATTGGGGTCAGGACTCTGCTTGAGGGTATTAGAAATAATGGTTGGAAACAGATTGATGCCACCCAGTGGAGAACATACTCAATTATTCTCAGACCTTCAATTAGCCTGCTACAACCCACAATCATATTATATTTAGGTTTTCTAATTTTTAGCAAGCTACAAAAAACGGTAGACTGCTATTTCATAGGTCTCAAGTTTCATCAACTTGAATTCTGGTCCAGACTGTTTGGTGCAGATGAGCAGGGGGTGGTTACTGGAAATTATATTGTGGTAATTTAGCATGCTCATGGTGTTACTGTAAATTGTTGCAATATATGTACAGCACACACCATGATCTGTACTGTTATTTGATGTGTGCAGTTCTACAGATGCCTCAACACATCACAGAAGAAAACGTTTGGGCAATAACAGAGGGAATGGGCAATTCACTTTTTGAAAATCTGAATAAAAACTATTTCTAAAAATAAACACAGAGAAACATAATCCTTGTTTATATTATATTAAGACCATAATTTAGAATTAAAGATGGGCACTACCTTTCAGCAGATACAGGTTAATAAATACAAGTGGACAATGACTAGGGTTTGGAATTTTCTTGGGTTTTCCCCAGCCTCTTCTTCAAGAGAAGATTTGAAGTGTCTGTATGGTCAAATAACAAAAGGTATTGCACTCCAATCAGGGTATTGTTGCTTAAACTGTATTATTTATTTATTTATGCTCATCATGCTTAACATTTTCAGACGCTCCCTTACCAGGGACTTTCAGCCTTTGTATACCATTGTGGGATATTTTCTGTAATAAATCAGCTTTTGAGCCTAAAGCTGGCTCATTTAGGGCATCAGTTAAGGTTGCCACCTCTGAGGTACAAAAAACAGGGATCGCCAAACAGAAGGGGGTTATATTGAATTCCAGGGACACCTTCCTTAAAACCAGGACAATCCAGCCAAAAAAGGTACAGGTGGCAACCGTAGCTTCAGTGGGATTATCAAGATGATCTCATTTTTTTCTTTGAAAATTCTACTATCCCACATATTGTATATCCATATGAATGACCTTTCTTTTTTCTGCTCTCATGTATGTATTTATTTCTTTTCTTTTGCTTCATAATGTTTTTGAATGCCAGTGTGTTTGAAATATTTTTCAGCATCATTGATCTTCACAGTCAGGTAACTTTGAATTCCACTCTTTCCCAATGAGAATACCCCCAGGTAACTGAGTTTGTACATTAAACTAAAAACCTACTTTCTCGAAAAATCTCCCTGAAGGCATTGCAATGTGTGCTTTAAATGTACTGAAATGTAAATTGCATCAATTTTCAACTAAGTGCTTTTGAGTTATTTGGAACACTTCCTGTTTACTGAATGCTGTGCCTCATGTGTCCTAGCAAAGAGATACATGACTTGAGTAGATTTTAATATGATGTTGCAGGATTTTAAACTCCCTTCATTTTGTTTTCTGAATTTAGAGTGAAAAAATTTTTCTGGCCAATTTAGAATGGACAATTATCACAGCAATTCCCCACACAGCTCAGGAGACATGAAGCTTCAGTGGGTGTCCTCTGTTTCCACTACTGAGACAGCATCTGGAGGATTGTCACAAAGACGGCCGGAGTCGGTGGCGTCAGACCAGAGCCAGGAAATAAACAACAAGAGAGAGGTGGAGTTTGGTGGAGCTGAGCGAATGGTCTTGCTCAGCATTTAATGAATGAACAGACAGACAGAAAATAAACGGTTGTAACAAACAAAAACAGAACACGGCACGTTCGCCAAAATAAACAGACAAACAAAACGGACTAAACAAAACACAGTGAGCAGATATTTAACTACAACTATTATTATTATTATTATTATTATTATTATTATTATTATTATTATTACCTCCGTCTCCAATCCTGTTCTCCACTCACTGTGCAATCCTCATGCCTAAATACAAATATACATTTTAAACACTTGTGTTACACAGACCCATTTATATCCCTTGTACCAATGACTAAACACAAACATTAACACACAACACAAAATACACACAGGGGCGGGCACTTTGCCATAAGGACAAAGACCAGTCCTAGGTGCCTAGGGTTCACTGTAACACGACAAGGGGAAACTGTCCCTGCCAGTACCAGAGCCAATGCGATGCTCCCTTCAGAATCCCCAGTGAAGACCATCGACTTCACACAGCCAGGACACATTGTTGCTCTCCTCTGTCTGTATGACACCCTGAATACCACGTGGCTGTACTTTTACCAGGTGAACCACACAAGCACCCCAGAAATTACAATTTTTTTTTAATTTTGTAAACATTTTAATTGATTTTATCCTGTTTTACTCCCAATTTGAAATGTCCAATTGTATTTTTAGGCTCAGGTCACAGCTACCACCCCTGCGCTGACTCAGGAGCGGCAAAGACGAACACACACTGTCCTCCAAAGTGTGTGCTGACAGCCGACCGCTTCTTTACACACTGCAGGCCCGCCATGCAGCCAACCCAGAGCTACAGCTTCGGAGGACAACGCAGCTCTGGGCAGCTTACAGGCAAGCCCACAGGCACCCAGCTAGTCTACAGGGGTCATTGATCATAAATTCCCTCCCCCCCAGCGGCGTTTTTCCAATTGTGCGCCTCCTCCTGGAAGCTCCCGTCTAAAGTCGGCAGTGGAATAGCCTGGACTCGAAATATTAGTTTAGAATGTATCAAATTACATCAATACAGCTTGTGTTCTGAATTTTTCAAAGAAAAATTTAGTTGGTAAAGAAGGAAAACCAGGGCAGACTATGGTAAATGCATAGCACAGTATGACCAAGGGAAGAGCATAGTAAAACTCCAAAAATAGCCTGCATTTTTATAAACCTTTCTAAGGGTAATGCCAGGGTGCAGTGGCAGTGCAGCTGATTGGGGCCCTAAGTGGCAATATTTTTTTACCCAGCCCCACCCCCTTCATATTTTTAATTTCTTTATTACCCTCTCCTTTACTTTATATTTGATTGCCATTAATCCGACTCAGGTTCTTAATTAAAATGTTGATAAACCTGTAAATTATGAAATTAATTTAGCTAATAAAGCAACAGGATGATTTTCAAAGCTTTTTGCTCCGGAGAAAAAATTGCTACTGATTTTCTGAAAGTAATTGTAAAAGTTTAAAGGTGCAAATCTAGCAAGAGAAAATGTAGGTATGGAAAAAAAGAAATAAAACCTTTTTTATTTCTGCGCTTAAACAGTTTGGGGAAATTAGTTGGAGTTTATTGGCAGTGGAGCACATTTTGCACTGGAGCAAAAAGCTTTGAAAGTTGTCCTGTGTTTCTCTGGTTCATAACATCACTGTGGCTGCGTTCAGACACTTTCCGCTGACTTGCTCTACTACTAATCATACATATGGAAACTCAATTGATTAAACAATGTACCAAGTCCCACCAGTTACACAGAGATCTCAGTTTTTCCATAGCAATGCCATGAAACATAATTGCTATGTTTTTAATGTATTATTAGTCAAACATCTGGAGAGTTAATATTGTTACACATGGCAAATCCCGTTTCAAGAGAGCAATGTAAGATTCACACTGAGACTGACTGATGTATAAAACATTTTTTTTTTTCATTTTCAATAATGACTGGGGCAGCACAGTGGTGTAGTGGCTAGCGTTGCTGCCTCACAGCACCACGGACCTGGGTTTGAATCTGGCTAGGGGGTCTGTCGGTATGGAGTTTGCCCGAGTTTGCATGGGTTTTCTCCAGGTACTCCACTATGCATGTACAGTACTGCCCTGTGAAGACGCTACTGTCACAAATACTTGATTGTAAATACTTACAAAAAATAAGCAGTTCAATTCGTGCAGCATTCGTGTTCTGCAGATATAGTATCCCAGAGCCTGTCCCTTTTAATGAAATATACCTGCAATTTCCAATAAATGTAATTATGCCACAGCATGAAACTGTATAGCTATTGATTTGTTGTCCTTGAATGAGTGCTGATCTATGAACAGGGTATTTAGGACCAGCATAAATCAGATCAGTTGAGGTAATGTAAATCACTTAGACGACATGGAGCAATAAAGTCTGCAGCATTTTTCAACATTGTTTTATGCATAGATGTCAAGGAACAAAGTACTGGAGGCAATTGTTTAAACATTCTCATTGAAACTGCATCCACCAAATGAATACAACCAGTTTTATTAAATCAAACCATTGCAATTGAGTTTTCTTTTGCAAGGACCATTCCTGATGTTGATATCAATCTTATTGAATTGGTAGATGCATTAGCCCTCTTTATATTTGCTATATGTAGCGCATACTATAGTGCGACCGGAATGCAGTTTCAGTCACAAATAGCGGATCTTATTGTTAGGTTCTTGGATGGTAGCTTCTTCAATTCTAAGATGGCTTATTGATGTTTAACAAGGAACAGAAAGTGATGTCTCTCTATGGGCCATTCTGGATAACAGTTTACCAGCATCAGTCCAACTTTGATTTAGGAGTTAGAGACAGCATTCATTCAGAAATAGTCACAAATCCATTCCACCTGGCAGACATCTTGTAGAATCTGTGCCGTCGGTTGATGGGTAATACTAATACCTAATTTTTTGTCTTAATTTATAAATAGTAATTATACAACACTGATGACTTCTTTGTAGTGTCCTGTTGTGTATTGTAGTAATGGCTGTTGACTGCAGAACCAACTGCAGCCTTAATTTGATATAGAACAAACTGTGATAGAGTTTCACAGTCTGGGTTTATGGTTCACACAAATATGTGACTTTAAAAAAATATTTTGAAAAATAAATAAATAGCCATCCTGTTTATGAACTCAAGGGCAAGACTGCATTGTCCGAGTCACATCGTGATGTGATCTGAATTCACTGATGCTGAGAATTTGCATCACCTAGGTGTTGATGATTTTGTTTTTTTCTTGTCAACAAATCAGCTCAGACAGCAACATTGGACTGGCTTGAGGTTGGAAACCTTTCTGCAGACATTAACATGGAAAGTAATTCACAAATGTGAGTGGTCAGACACTTCATTTCTTCAGATTTTTTTTTTTTTGTGGAACATTCTATGTCATACAGTGATGTTTATTTTATATATATATATGTATGTATATATATATATATATATATATATATATATATATATATATATATATATATATATATATATATATATATGGAGAAACAGTCCCTGCCAGTTTTGCCTGACTAAACCACAGGAGTGCCAAAGCTAATACAACGTTCCCTGTGGAATCCCCAGTGAAGACCAGCAACATGGCACAGCCAAGATGCAAACCTGCTCTCCCCTGACTGTATGAATCACCATGCACACCACACAGCCATGCCTTTACCAGGTGAGCCACTCTGGGATCAAAACAAGTGAGCAAGCTGTAACCTGCTTAGTAATTCATGCTTTGGAAATGATTTCGATGATATACATGTTGAGTTGTAATACATTACTTTAGCTTGGTGCAGTGTACTTCTTCCACCAGGACTCCCTGAAAAATATTATAAATATGTAATAAAAGAGTACCGATATCCGCCCACATTCGTCTTTTTCTTTTTTACATAGACATCACTACAAATCACTATAATATGTATGATAATATTTTAAAGAGTTTTCATTTGTTTTTCAGAAATAACAAAAATGTGTGGGTAACACTTTTCATTGGGTCTCTAATTGCTGTGTATTTACACAGTAATTACTTACTAAATACATGTGTACTTACACATAATTACAATGTTATAACGCATAGTTACAATGTACTTAACATGTACATCTTTTTGCGCAATATAAGTATGCAACTGTATCAAAACCTGTTAGAGTTAGGGTTAGCTTTAGAGGTAACACTTTATACTAAGGTGCTGCTTATAAATGTTTTATAAATGTATAATACATGCTTAATAAATATGTTATAAAGTGGTAATAAAGCCTTATAACCACACCGTTTTATAAATGGGACAGTTTTTAGCCACACATTCCTCCTTGGGGTGTTTAACCATGCATAAGCCTTAAACATAATTACAGTTTTATAAAGGGGGCAGTTTTAGCCACCTATTGTACTTTGGGATGTTTAAACGTAATTCTGTCTATGACTATTGTATGGTTATAATCATTTTGAAATGATGTATTATCATGCTATAACATAGTTATTAAATGTGCATTACACATTCATAAAACATTTAATAAGCGGCATCTTAATATAAAGTGTTACTGGTTTAGAGTTGGAGATAGGGTTAGGGTTACATTGTAACTATGCATAATAACATAGTAATTATGTGTAATTATTTATTTGTATTGTGTTACTCTACCTATACTGTATATTCCACTAATATTGGTACAGTGCAACATTAACATTAGTAATGCAGCATTCATAACACCATAACAAATCCTATAAATTACTTTGAAAACTGACCTAACGTGCACATAACTGGTCATAACACTTCTTATAAACCAAAAGCACTGCAATTCAAAATTAAGCACTTCAAGCACCTTTGTGTGACTTGTAGCCATCAATATGTTTAATGTAATTCTAGTGATCCATTTCATATTTATAGTTTTTAAATTAGTATGTTAACATGTTATCATTTTTTATTTGTTTACTTCTGAATTGAAAACAATAGTAAATTTGTTTTCAATGTTTTCTGCATTCCTAAATGACTCGAGGTTTAGCATAAAAAAATACAATTATCATAGCTATGAAAAAAATCATGTTAAAAATCAAACAGATGTTTACCATAATGTGTGCATCTTTCATAGAGAAAAGTGTCTGAATAAAATACAATGTGATACTCATGAAACTTTTGCTTCATTTTCTTCATAAAAACAGATTGAAAGCAACAGGGTTTTTTTTGCCACGGAAAGCTTTTAGATTCTAAATATATTTTGAACAGTAGGCTTCCGCCTGCCTAATCTAATCTAATTATACCAGAAAGGCTTTCATTTGATGTACAATTCATATGGAAGTCTGAGACAATAGTCTGTGATCAATGTTTATTAATAAGCCCTGCCTCAGACAGCACAGGGATGCATTAAACAGCTAGTGCAGAGCTCCTAATCAGGCTAATAAAGGCATGTCATACCGGCAGTAGCACTGAATCCAGGGCTGCATGGTAATTCAGTAATTGTACAAATAAGAAAGGGCTTCTTTTCTAAGAGGACCTTCATGAAAGTGGCTTTTAAGCCAAACTGGTGTACAAAGTTTGATAAAAAAAAATGCATGCAGCTCCACACTGAAACATGGTTAATTCCTCTGCCTATCTGTTAACTGATTCTTGAGTTACAGAAGGAACAAAGTGTATAAAATAAGGATGCCGCTTTACATCGGCATAGAAGCAGATGTATTGATTTTAGTAAAAGCAGCAGCTTTCTAATTGAAATTAGCTGTTATTGTGATTCCAAACTCCGTCATAGATTTCAACAAATATATTTTATTACATACAGTACAGCAACTGGGTACACTATTTTCCTTGAGCACAAGTTATAATAGAATCAACAAGACAATACAATGTTGGTTTTAATATAGCTTCTCTTATGACATCACCCCTTATTCCTTAACCTACCAGAAAAGACAATTACATACTGATGCAAGTTTTTCAAGCCTCCTAGTAGCTAATAATATCACTGACCATGGAGGCGCACTTTTCTAAGTTAACGCAACTTCAAAACATCCGAAGATATTTCACTCACAAGGCAATAAAACTACAATTAAAATGGGTGGAAGAAATAAAAAAGATGAAATCAGCCTTTTGCCTATTTCCGCTGAAGTTAAAACTGTGGGAAAGGATGTTCAGCCAAAGGTGTCATTTCCCTAAAAACACAGAATACAGTGCAGTCACCTTTCAAGTTGTCATATCATTTAGGGTACACTAAAACTTGCTCGCCATTTGGCTTCCAGCAATCAGTATTAAACCCCAAATCGTCTACCTAACTTAACTAACTCTGAAACCCTAACCCTAACTCAATCTAAAACCTAGCTGATTTTGTGAACCTGACATGCAGTTGGGTACTATCACCAGCTGGCTGTTTTGCAAAAAGAGTTTCAGCTGCTGATGTCATGTCTATAAGAAATGATCATTGTTTCACAAGTGTTACACGGGGTTATACACAGCACACAAATATTGTGATTGTTCATGATCACCATAAGGCTGCTTATTTCTCCAACACAGGGGTACAAAAAAACAAGACAATTGGCTTGGCAGAGGGACTGGAGGATGTCTACTTACCTTCAGTACCCCTGAGTAGTCGCTATGGTGATGGAACATAACTGTACATTCTATATTGTGGAGAAAAATGAGGGTAAAATACTTATATGCAATTAGAAGGAATACAAGGGATGCAACACAGCCCAGCCTTTGGGGGGCCCAGCCTTGAGTCAATTATTTTTTTTCCTGAGCGGACTTCAATGACTGAACATAAAATAGGCACTGTCTGATTTACTGGGCAGTGGCACTGGAACTAGGGGTCCTGGCTTTGCATGGCCTCCATCATATACAGGGGGTTACAGTTTTGTTCAATGGCTTTCAGCACCCCCACTTTAAAAATCATTCCAGTGCCACTGCTACAGGGATTAGGTAGTATTGATGGATTGTCAATCAAAACACATATCCAAAAATCAGAGCTAGCATTGTTTATCTGGAGGCGGGGCTCAGAGCGATAGTTCTGACAATAGGTCATTGGTAAGGTCATGTGATTGCTCTGCTGGCAGATGTGATACTAAACATTCAGTAAAATGACATGCTTTTGGTATATTAATTTGTTAAGTGTGTTGATAAAATGTTGTTTTCACTTATGTATTTGCATTTGTACAGTGTGCTAAGGGAAGCGACAGCGAGTGGGAGAAGTACAGGCGTGGAAAAGTGCAGAGCAATTTAGAAGCAGTAAGCAGAAATTGCATCTTTAATTGCTTTAATCAGAAAACACAGGACATTGGGGAAACACAGCAGCTCAAAGTCAAACAGCTGCGTGTGTTTTTCTGATAACAAGCTGAAACTCGGAGCAGCTGATTCAAATTCAGCGCCGTTCTGAGACACGGGCGAGGGGAGGAGCCAACAGCACAGCAGAACAACGCAGTTAAACGAGGCAGTCTTCCCAGCGACAGCGAGTGGGAGAAGTACAGGCGTGGAAAAGTACAGAGCAGTTTAGAAGCAGTTGATAGCTGAAAGCAGGCTGACAGCTGCAGAAGAAACTAAACTTCAAAAAAAAAAAAAACCCCTCAACATGGTCTTCAAGCCAGTAATCTGTGACACCTGCTTGATGTGGGAAATCAGAGAAAACCCAGCGGAGCTAAACCAAGTGTGCGTCAAGTGCAGCGCGATCCAGGACTTGCATAAACTAGTAAGTATGCTAGAAATGAAGCTGGAAGAAGTGCGACAGCAACAGGATCTTGAGGAACTGGCACACCCACAATTCATGGAAGTCTGCATCACCCCTAACAGACTGAAAGCCACCAGGGAGATAGAAGGTCAGAACATCTGGGTTCAGGTAGGCAGAAGCAGGGAAAAAAAGAAACTTCGTCAAACACAACCACCAGAAATCAAAACAACCAACAAATTTGAGTCACTTCAGAATTTTGATGAGCAGAACCAACAACAAGAGAACAAAAGGAACAACATCCAGGACCCTATTGACACTGGTGACAAGACAGCAAAAAGAAGGGAGGTCATGATTGTTGGGGACTCCATATTGAGAAACACAGCAAGTTCAATTCGCAGATTGGACCCCCTTACTACAACAGTGTGCTGCCTTCCGGGAGCCTCGGTCAGGCACATCACTGAGAACTTGAACAGGCTCCTAGAACTAACAGGAGACGACCCGGTAGTAGTCGTCCACATCGGTACAAACAACATTGGAAGAGACAGACGAAAATCCCTGCAAAACAAATTCAGAGAGCTAGGAAGGAAATTAAAAGAGAAAATCAAAACTGTGGTATTTTCTTGTATACTACCGGCACCTTGCAAAGGACCATATGGACAGCTGGACATAATTAATCAAAACGCATGGCTGAAGACGTGGTGCACACAGGAAGGCTTCACCTATCTTGATCATTGGACCACATCCTACAACTAGGACTATCTGTATAGACGGGACGGACTGCACTTAAATAACAACAAGGGAACCAGTCTACTTTGAGAAAAGATCCTCGAGCGGGTTCAGAAGCATTTAAACTAGAAAGGAAGGGGGGAGAAATCAACATAAAAACAGAAGGGAGACCGCATCAAAACAAGGACAACAACTCAGGTAAGACAACCATTAAATGTATTTATCTAAATGCTAGAAGTATCAGAAACAAAATTCTAGAACTTGAAGCTACTGCACTAACAAGTAACTATGATGTGATAGCTGTTACAGAAACGTGGTTGTCTGAGAGTGATGGGGACGAATATAATATTTGTGGGTATACACTGTATAGGAAAGACAGGCAGGACAGAAGAGGAGGAGGGGTAGTGCTATATGTAAGAAACAGTCTTGAAGCCCAGGGGTTAAACCTGGACAAAGAAAATAAAGCCGAATCAATATGGGTCAGAATAACGGACAAAAATTCAAAGGGCATAATAACAGGAGCATGCTATAGACCGCCAGATTCAGACGGTGAGCAAAATAATCTGTTATACAATGACATTAGAAATGCATGTAGCAAAGGAGAAGCCATACTAATGGGGGATTTCAACTTCCCTCATATAAAATGGGAAAACCCGGTGGGTAGCACGAAGGAGGAAATAGAAATGGTGGAAATGACAAATGACTGCTGCCTAACACAATTTGTCAAGGCACCGACTAGAGGGGAGGCATGCCTTGATTTAATCTTTTCAAATAACGAAGACAGAATAACTAAAACAGAGGTCAGAGAACCACTGGCAAACTCAGACCACAACATGGTCTCATTTGAAGTGTTTTTTAAAACCCCAAAAGTAAAGACTAAAGCTAAGGTTTACAATTTTAGAAAAGCAAACTATGAAGGTATGAAACAGAGACTAACAGAAGTAGATTGGAGTAAAATAGAGAAAACACCCACAGAAAAAGGATGGTTGTTCTTCAAAAATGTAGTACTAGAGGCGCAAAACAATTACATCCCTAAAGTAGACAAATCTAAATGTAAAACTAAATGGCCAAAATGGTTTAATAGATCAATTAAAAAAAATATTCAGCAAAAAAAGGCACTTTACAGAGCATTAAAAAAGGACCAAAAAGAAAGTACACAGAAAGAGTACACAGAACTGCAAACACAAGTCAAAAAGGAAGTTAGAAAGGCCAAGAGAGAAATAGAAATGAACATTGCTAAGGGGGCTAAAACCAATTCCAAAATGTTTTTCCAATATTACAAGAGGAAGAGAACATTCAAAGAGGAGGTTAAATGTTTAAGAGATACAAATGGCAAAATCGTAGATGAAGAAAAAAAAAATAGCAAATATATTAAATGATTACTTTTCACAAGTTTTTACAAAGGAAGATACTGACAACATGCCCCACATGTCATCCAGTTCCTATCCAGTTTTAAATAACTTTAGCATAACCGAGGCAGAAGTGTTAAAGGGACTAGGAGCTCTTAAAATAAACAAATCCCCTGGGCCGGATGAGATCCTCCCAGTAGTACTCAAAGAAATGAAAGAAGTTATTTACAAACCACTAACCAAGATCATGCAGCAGTCTCTTGACACAGGGGTGGTACCGACAGACTGGAAAATTGCAAACGTAATACCGATCCACAAAAAGGGAAACAAAACTGAACCAGGTAACTACAGACCAGTAAGCCTGACTTTTATTATATGCAAACTTATGGAAACTATAATAAGATCCAAAATGGAAAATTACCTATATGGTAACAGGGTCCTGGGAGATAGTCAGCATGGTTTTAGGAAAGGGAGATCGTGTCTAACTAACTTGCTTGATTTTTTTGAGGGTGCAACATCGATAATGGATAATTGCAAAGCATATGACATGGTTTATTTAGATTTCCAGAAAGCTTCTGACAAAGTCCCACACAAAAGATTAATTCTCAAACTGAACGCAGTTGGGATTCAAGGAAACACATGTACATGGATTAGGGAGTGGTTAACATGTAGAAAACAGAAAGTACTGATTAGAGGAAAAACCTCAGAATGGAGTGTGGTAACCAGTGGTGTACCACAGGGATCAGTATTAGGTCCTCTGCTATTCCTAATCTACATTAATGATTTAGATTCTGGTATACTAAGCGAACTTGTTAAATTTGCAGACAACACAAAAATAGAAGGAGTGGCAAACACTGTTGCAGCAGCAAAGGTCATTTAAAATGATCTAGACAAGATTCAAAACTGGGCAGACACATGGCAAATGACATTTAAAAGAGAAAGTGTAAGGTGAAATAAAAAGGAAAATGCAGGAAATAAAAATGTACATTATAAATATCATATGGGAGATACTGAAATTGGAGAAGGAATCTATGAAAAAGACCTAGGAGTTTTTGTTGAAATGTCTTCATCTAGACAATGTGGGGAAGCTATAAAAAAGGCTAACAAGATGCTTGGATACATTGTGAAAAGCGTTGAATTTAAATCAAGGGAAGTAATGTTAAAACTGTACAATGCACTAGTAAGACCTCATCTTGAATATTGTGTTCAGTTCTGGTCACCTCGCTATAAAAAAAGATATTGCTGCTCTAGAAAGAGTGCAAAGAAGCAGGACCAGAATTATTAAAAGGCTTGTCATATGCAGGCAGGCTAAAATAATTGAATCTGTTCAGTCTTGAACAAAGAAGACTACGCGGCGACCTAATTCAAGCATTCAAAATTCTAAAAGGTATTGACAATGCGACCCAAGGGACTTTTTTGACCTGAAAAAAGAAACAAGGACCAGGGGTCACAAATGGAGATTAGACAAAGGGGCATTCAGAACAGAAAATAGGAGGCACTTTTTTACACAGAGAATTGTGAGGGTCTGGAATCAACTCCCCAGTAATGTTGTTGAAGCTGACACCCTGGGATCCTTCAAGAAGCTGCTTGATGAGATTCTGGGATCAATAAGCTACTAACAACCAAACGAGCAAGATGGGCTGAACGGCTTCCTCTCGTTTGTAAACTTACGTTCTTATGTAAGTTTTGAGATGCACAAATGTTTTCATGCTAACTTTTGTACTTGATGATAACATGAATTTATAAAATTGATGACTATGAGTCATTCAAATTGATGACTATAATGAATATGTTTTTGTTACTAATGTGATGCTATTTGTTTCAGTATTAATTAAATTGAGTTTAGTCAAATCAAATTGATTCGTGCTTGAATATACTGTTACTTGATTACTGTCTTCTTCACAGTCATCTTAAAATAACATTGGAATATGTTTTGTTGGAAAATAAAAATATATATTTTGACGGATTCAGATTTTGCTGCTGCTGTTTTTATTTTCAAAAGGTTTTCTTTTTTCTGTGTTATTGTATTGAACTCGAGGTACAGTAACGAAAGCTTTAGCAGCAAATGATTTTCAAACAAAATGTGTTCATTAAATCAGTATCTTAATGCTTTGAACTTGAGTGATGGGGTCGTTAATGAATGCTTTTTGTAGTTATAAAGCTTAATTGTCACAGGTCACATACATCACTTCTTGTCTCAACAACTTGATAAGGGGAATTTGGTAATAAAAAGGCAAGTTAATGAGACATGTGTAGAATTCCTAAACTTTATTTATTTTATTCCTAAACATTTTTTCATGCAGAATGTACATTTATATAGAACAGCACAAATAAAATGTAATTTTTACGATTATCAGGCGTGTGGATAAAAATTAGATGGAACGGATAAAAAAAAAAAAAAAGTAAACCCCATTAGTCAAATATCCTCATTCGGGGAGATATTTTGCCATAGCTTTATACAACTCATTCAGTGTGCATTTTGCAATCTCATCTACTTTTGTATGTATATAAGTATGAGTGTAGGCTGTATATAAACACATACGTTTCAAGCGTCTCTTGTGTTTGCAGTTGTTAGTTATTATACATGTATACCATGTATGTAACACTTCATTATATATTTATTGAGCTTTTAAGATTACAATAGTTGTTCAGTGAATTCCTCTAGCCATGCATATTCTCTGTTGCTCTTTGGCCTCCACGATAAATAAACTCAACATGATTAGCCACCGAACACATACAGTACTATACATGTCAATGATCTCGATCACCTTCCTGGTGCATAGCTGTGTGTCCTTGACATCTGTTCTTCGTTCTTGTGTGGATAAGACACAGGTGTTAAAAGCAAAGGAAACTTTATTGCAATATCTAATATGCCATTTTTTATACCACAATTCCAGTTAAATAATGCAAAGAAAATCTGCAGTAGATGTCAGCTGTCATATAATGTACGTATGCAGAATTCAAATAGGCTACAGTTGCATTGATAATTTCTTGGTCATCACTGGGTGCAAATAATAGTATGTCATTTTAACAATTCAACAAATGTTCCGTAAGGTTACAAATTATTAAAATAAGTGAATAAATCTAATTCATAACCACAAGTGTAGAAAAGGTTAAAATATTTTCATAACTACAAATAGTGAATTAACCCTGGTCCTGTACACTCTCTTTCTCAGTATCATCGGAATCACAGACGTGGTCTGTTAAATGTTTGTTTCAAGGTGAGTTATACACTTTTTTGTTAATCAAAATCCTCTTTTTTCAAGTGCAAATTAACTCCTGATAAATTATAACAATTAACACGAATTTGCTTTTAAACAAAAGCAAACAAAAACAATAGTCGCCAGAAGCCGTGCTCATTAAGATATCAACATTATTTCGTAAATCAACATAATTTAGGAAATCACATTAGGACTGTTTAATAACAAAATAGGCACAACAACCTCTTGAAAATGCCTAAATCAAATGCCCTTTTGAAAATCCTGCTGATTAAATCCTAGCGCTGGCACTGCCCATTACACTTTTTTATTCAGTCTGTCATTTCCCACAGACTTTCAGAATTCCAACTGAAATCCTGATTGTTCAGAGGAGGCTCGTTACAAAGTCGAATACAAATTTGGGTTCAGGCTCACCCTGGAAAAGTATCATAATCTGAATGAGCAATATGGATTTTAAATAGCTTTGGCACTGCAAAAAGAGCAAAGCAAAAAAGAAGCATTAGTCATTCCTGCTATTTGTTTTCACAGCGTTCCTATCATATTTCATACTCAATTAAGACCTGGGTTGTTACTCAACTGTACAAAAAAAAAAGTAATCTGTGCTCATAGATTTTGACTGCTGTCTTCACTTGTCAATGAAAAATCTTACACTGGCATTCAAGGCAGACTCTGAGAAACAACAAGGTCTTGTTTGTCCTGGCCAAATCCATTTTAATAATCTCACTGACATTTACTACTTCAGAAAATGCCTCCTTTAATGAAGATCTGCCTGGAAAGGCCATTCTCGGCATTAGTGTCAGTACTGTGTTTATCATTTGGCCTGCCTTTCACTCTCTGTGCTAATGCCATCATTAGAAGCATGCAACATTTCGATAACAAAATGCTCAGGGTACAATGATGATCCAGTTGCACAAAGCAGAAAAGGGGAACAATCTGTGAGCTTCATGAAGGGTTAAAACAAAACAGGGTGTCTCCTTAAATGCAACAACTGCCTTCATGGTCATGAGACATGTGTAATTGGAATTCAGAAGGTGTTAGCTATATTTGCCTCTGAAACCCTCCACTCCATTACTCTCTGCTGTAAGCATGCTGTTTGTGGCAGAAGAAGATTATTCAGCTTCTAGCAGTTGCCCATACTAACTGGTGACAGTATTGCTCCACGAGGGATGTTAAGAAAATACTGTTTTGCCTTGAAATTAAGCAAAGCAGTAATTCAGGCAGGGAACTTAGATCAAAGCAAATAAAAATCAAGCATGTTTTAGGTGCTTCCAATAGCAGATCCAGTTGTCAGTTGAATAGCT
This sequence comes from Polyodon spathula, assembly GCF_017654505.1. NCBI lineage: Eukaryota > Metazoa > Chordata > Actinopteri > Acipenseriformes > Polyodontidae > Polyodon > Polyodon spathula. Next base: position 17,348,664 of record NC_054545.1, read on the forward strand.
AGAATCTTCTTTGTCCTTCAATAACAATACATCCAATCACTGGCAAGGAAAGGGTTTATACCTCAATCCATTACGCCCCTGCATTTTGTCTAATGGGGAGGGCAGCTATGCCCATGGATTCCATCCATGTATCTGCAAGCTAATTTATGGGCAGGGTTATCTCTTAAGGCCAAAGAATGTAGTGTAAACTATGTATATTATAGTAGTGTTTTTTAGTCTATGTTTTAATAAATAATGTATCACGTGAGTTTCCTGAATGAAATTGGGCATTACAGACCCAGAGCAGATCTCACTCTCATGTGATGGTGTAAGATTTGAAACGACATGACAAAAAACATCAAGGCGATTGATTGCTGCCTCACTGAAGAGTGAACTGAAGGAGTTCTAAAGTTATCTTTAAAAGACTAATTCAATTTGTGCCCTTTCAGATGCCTTCTGTAATTCCCTCATAGCTCCTTTAAACTGGAACCCCGGCGAGCGCAAGGCCTTGTCACGTCCCCATTGGAAGCCTATCATTTCATAGAGTGTCGCTCTCGCACTGAGAATGTCAGTGACAAAGCACTGTAAACGTTTCAACCACAGCAGGTTCTATATATGTTAATATCAACTTGTCATGGTGTTTTTGGTTAGTACTGGAAGGACCAATGTGATTTTTTGATCAGTACAGAAATATGTACAAAATCTATATCTAAATTTAGCAAGGATAGTTTGTCTTAAGGTAGGAGAAATGTGATTGCTAAGCAAGGTGCAGGTTATCACAACTATTTAACTAATGTATTTCCCTTCTGGTTTAGATTCACTTTGTAGAGTACTTTCTGTTTCAGTCTTCACATCTAGTGACATTTTAAAACTAAAAGTGTCCCTGTGGCTTCAATTGAGGTCTTAGACTGTGTCCTAAATCACACCTTACGCACTGCTTGGTGCATTACTTTGTCCATCGGCCATTTTGTTTAGTGTCCCACTGCTTAGGTAGCACCCAAAGTGCACTTCAATGCACCCTAAAATACCCTCTTCTGCAAGTGTACAAGCAATGTACACTACAAGATCAAATTAACCCAGAATGCACTGCTTTGTTCTCATTTACATTAGAAAAAGATTTTAGGACGCCATTAGTATTTCTTTAAGAAACAGAGACTGTATTTTGACTTTGAAAATGTGACATTTGTCATCTTATTTATCAAAATATATTGCAGACAGTATTTTGTTGTTTAAAAATGTAACATTTGCCATCTTATCGAAGTGTAAATTTACAAAATAAAAAATTTAAATAACGTTACATATTCAGTAAAAGCGATCGCTGCATTTGGATAGGCTTTGTTTTTAATTTTTTTTTTCTAAATCAAACCTAAGTATTTTAAAAATGTTATTTTGTCAGTATAATTTAGATTTAAAGTTAAGATCATCACAACGTTTATCTCCTTTCAAAAATGTCATTCATGTCACTGTGGCGTAACATGATATTTATTGATACGTTTTTGTATTACTAATAACTTTAGTCTTTGTTAAAAATACACCTAAATACAATACTTTATAAAGTACCTATGTTACTAATACACAAGCTTTACATCATATTTATTTTAAAATCTTTTGAAATTTCACATAGCTTTACTTTTTTATTGAGAAATTCCACAATCAATACACAGCAATACAGAGTACACAGAAGGTGTATTTATAATGGCTGATACACTTTCATTTATAATCCTTTGGAATCCTTCCCAACACAACAAAGGAATACACTTTATAATCACGCCATTTTATTGCAAGTGCAAGTTAACCGCACTGAATAGTGACGTTTAAGAGTGTCCTGAAGTGAATACTTTTGCTATGCACCCCACACACTAAATTGCTGCTGGAGGGAACTACACTACATAGGGCATAGTAGATAGGGCGTAGGTAGTGATTAGAAACACGGCCTTAGACATGTCTTCTCTCTAAGTACAGCTGGTACACCAGAGTGCAACCTGTATCATGTCCCCCTGCAACACTCTGCCCCCTAGCTTGATAAAGGGAATAAGAATTTAATTTAAAAAGCAGTAACGAAACAGCAATATAACGATTTAAAGGTATGAGCCTTTAAATCTTTTTCACTGGACAGACTTACAGACAGGGTTTTATCACTTTCATCACAATGACCCTTTGGTTGTTTGCTTGTTTATTTTACATGGAATCAAATAAAAACATAAACCTTTTTTTTGACAAGGTTTAACATTCCTTTTTCAGTTATGTTTTTTCGAGAGCACTGCTGCCTGTGAGTTACTCAAGTGGCACAAGGAAGTCTTGAATCAATTGGAATCAGTGGAAAATGTGCTGTAAATGCAAAAATGAGTGAGAGCAACTTGAATACTTTTACTCCAGATCTAATTTGCTACCATTCACCATTAATCATTCATGGCAAGGTCAAAGGAGTGAGGCACTGAAATTGAGGAAGGGGAAGGGATAGAGAAACACAGCTAAAACTAGCACTATACGTTTTTTTATAGAAAAAAAAACAGTAGATTCAAAGGCAGTGTATTACAACTAATACTTTAAAATCCATTTCTTATCAGCTTATTAATCGTAAGAACACAAGTAGATTTTGCTGCCTCATCTACTAACTGACAAATTGGGCTTGGATAACAGCATTAACTGTATAGTCTTGTTTCTTTTCCTCAATTAAAAAATGATTTCTAATTAGTTCATTTGTACAGTTGATCCAGTGTTGTTTGGTGTGTCTTCACATTTCGCATTTTCAGTGACTGAATCGCTCAGCTTCCTTTTGTAGTCCTCTTGTCTTGCCCAGCCAAAGTGCTCAAGAGAAGACACTCTAAACTATAAGAGAGACAGGGTCAACTGTACATAGTAACTTACACTAGCAACATTATCATAAAGTACTGCAAAATTCAGATACAAATTCAGATAGATAGGGTATGTCCACCACTAGGTGGCGACAGTGTGTGGAGAGTCCAGCTGGAGAGGCACACAGGCGATCACAGGGTTAGAGAGAACTGCTGCAGGACCAGCCTTCCCACATCTGCGCTTTTCACTGAGCTCAGGAGACGCCAATGAAGTCTATTTGAAGTCAAGTCTGCGAAGCTGCTGTGGTCTAGATTGCACTTCTTGAGTGTTGCTTTCAATGAGTCTTTGTAGTGCTTGCAGGAGACCCCGGGATGACCTTTCTCTTCGACAACTGGCCAGAAAAGATCTTCTGGCATGCGGACAAGTAGCCCAGCTAGCCGCAGTACAAATATCTGTCAATGTGGCACCTCTGAAGAGGGCCCATGACGTAGCTACAACTCTGGTAGAGTGCACGGCCACTATCCCAGGTGGGGGTAGGCCAGCATTAGTGTACGCAGTTGAAACCGTGTCCACAATCCAATGAGACAGTCACTGCTTAGAAAGGGCTTGACCTTGGGTCAGTTCACCATGACAGACGAAGAGCTGGTCAGACTGATGCAGCGCTCTCGTTCAATCCACATAGTATCTCAATGCCCGAACCAGGCAAAGGGAATTTAATTTCCTATCTGTCTCCTCCGTAAAGGGAGGGGGATGGAAAGCCTCTAGTTCCACTGCCTGATTCAAGTGAAAAGCTGTAATCACCTTGGGGAGGAAAGCAGGGTTTGTGCGCAATGACACCCTGTTTCCATTGTCCCAAACACACATACAGGAACTGTGCACAGACAGTGCCTGTAGCTCACTGACCCACTTAGGTGATAGCTTATAGAAAGGCTGTCTTCATAGAGAGTTATAGGAGGACATAACCGATGAGCACCCTTTAGAAATCGGTCACCAGTATACAAGCGACCGGGGATACTGAGTCGATGGGAACATAGCATGTAGATATGGCTGCTAGGTACACTTTCAATGTAGAGGGGGATTTACCCGCCACTAGCAGATCTTGCAGAAACTGTAAAATAATTGCTATAGGGCAATACATGGGATTATGGCCTCCGGCCATGCACCAATTTTGAAAATATTTCCACTTGTAGGCGTACAACACTCTTGTGGAATATCTATCCCTATCGGCAAGTGTTCTGCAGTGTACCAACTACTGCGTCTGAGAGCCCTAAGGCCGACAGACCCACAGCTGGAGTCTGCCCAGTTCTGGGTGCCAGAGGGTGCCTTTCGTCTGGCTGAGGAGACCTGCACATCAGTCCAGTAAGCCTTTTTCAGGTGGGCTTCCGTGATCCTGCATTGGCCGTTAGTGCATACAGGATCCTTGGACAGACCTCCTACTGGGGGGGCTTGCACTAGGGCCGCTATGGTGGAGTCCACCGGAGGGAACTGTACCAGCCCTACCGCCTCTGCACCTTCCACGGAGGCCAGTGCAGCCGTGCTGTTGGTATTGCCAAGAGGATTTGACCTCCTCTAGAAAGTCTGGGAACACAGGAAAAGGCTGGGTGGCTGAAGTCTGCACTGGTCTGAATACAGACCTGCACTCTTTGGAGACTTCCTTCTAGGGGACTTGGAGGAAGTTGGCAGCTCATTCCACTAGCACCCGAACTGAGCTCGAGGGCACTGGAACCTCAGGCTCTGAGGTAAGCTCACTTACTTGGGTCAGGTCTGGGTCTTGAGTCTCTCCCCGTAGAAAGGACTCCTCATCCCAGGAAGCCGCTATAGAAATCGCATCCTGTTCCTCCTCGATCATTACCATGTCCTGATCTGACATCAGAAAAGACCACCGGTGAAGCCAGAGTCTGCTCTGGGGCAGGCGCTGGTGGTGGAGATGGGTCAGGCACAGGGAGAGCCTGCTGCCTGCTTAAGTGCTCAAATATTTGGGCCATCTGGCCCTTTAACTCGGCAATGTCCCTCATCTGATCTGCATTCCTTGCTCTCTTTCCACTCCTCGAGGGGGATCTAGAGAGGTTGTGGGATGAATGGGCTGGAGCCTGCGCGTAAGGTATACTGTGCGCTGGGCTCCCGGACTGGCAGAGGGGGGAGACCTGAAGCCCTGAAACCGAAGATGGCTCTCCCAGGCTAGCTGCAAAGGTCTCGTCTGTGAATTGCGCCATTCTGTTCTGTAAGGTTTTTTCTTTTGATCCGGCGCAAATTGTGCAGGATGTCCTATCTGCTAAGGCAGCAGAGGTGTGTTCTGTGCCCATGCACTTGACACACAGTGTGTGTTTGTCTTGTGGGGCAGATTCCGCCTGCACGACGTACATGGATGAAAAGGAGTCATTGGGCTGACAAATGGCAAAGTGTTGAGGTGTCAAAGCTCTGGAGCGTTGACGGAACCGAGGCGTTGAGGCTATAAGCACCTAGGCACCAAAACCCTTAAGGGGATCGAGTGCGCTCACGCAATATGTCATTTTTGGGCCGAGGGCGTCGATGCACCGATGCGTCCAGGCCCTGGGGCACCGAGGGTGTCGAAGCACAGAGGCTCAGGAGTACTGGGGTTGAGGGTGCTGAAAAACACAGAGGACACTGCTGTAGGGAGTCCTCAAGACACAGAGGGTGTCGAAGCACCGACCTACTGAGGCTATGGCGCACCAGGGACCAGAGCGTCTTGAGAGTACTGAAGTACAAGGCTTAAAAGTCACAAAAAACACTGGGCGCCAAAGCACCGAGGGCAAAGCACCAATGTACTGGGCTGTGTGTCTGTGTCTGGGCTGCTTAAAGTCACACAACCAGGAACAGGGCATAGTTGCAATGGTGTGGAGCATAGTGTAGCTATCCTAACTGATTTGAAAGTACTGTACAATAATCTATTATCTTTAAGGTAGAAGAGAGTAGGCCGTGCTGAGCTTATCTCTTCCGACAGATGAGCTGAATGCAGTGTTTTCTTCAGACCTGGTGTTTTGTAAAGTCTTCTAAAAATTCCTTTACGGAAATATCCTCAATCAGATTTTAGATCACAGTTTACCTCTTTGTTGCCTGGGGTGGTGAGCTAGCCCCAGTAGATAATAAATACACATGTCTTGTAAAAACTCTGACGTGTGGGGTGAGGCCTATGGGTTTGCTCTCTAATCACTATGTAACACAATTTTTGTTCCTGGGTAGTAAGTGTTATTTCCTAATTGCTTATGCCTCAAAAGTATAGAAAATTAACAAATTAACATGTATTTATACTAAAGTAATACAAAAATGACTGCAAAAGATTTAGAAGTGAGTAGTTTTTCGAGATTTACGATTATACTGTATATCACTTTCACGAATCAGCCCCCAAATGTAGTCTCCCATCATGTTCTCTTTATACTGTCCTTGGTAGCGGCGTTCAAAGTCCAGTATATCCTGGTGGAAGCGCTCACCTTGCTCCTCCGAGTACGCTCCCATGTTCTCCTTGAATTTATCAAGATGAGCATCAAGGATATGGACTTTGAGGGACATCCTACAGCCCATTGTGCTGTAGTTCTTCACCAGAATCTCAACCAGCTCCACATAGTTTTCGGCCTTGAGATTGCCCAGGAAGCCCCGAACCACTGCGACAAAGCTGTTCCAAGCCGCTTTCTCCTTACTAGTGAGCTTCTTGGGGAATTCATTGCACTCCAGGATCTTCTTTATCTGTGGTCTGACGAAGACACCGGCTTTGACCTTTGCCTCAGACAGCTTAGGGAAGTCTGGAAGGTACTTGAAGGCTGCCGACTCCTTATCTAGAGCTCTGACAAATTGTTTCATAAGGCCCAATTTGATGTGCAGTGGTGGCATCAGCACCTTCTGGGGGTCCACCAGTAGCTCCCACTTGACGTTGTTCCTCCCCACAGAGAACTCGGTCCGCTGTGGCCAGTCCCGCCTGTGGTAGTGCGCCTTGGTGTCCCTGCTGTCCCAAAGGCAAAGATAGCAGGGAAACTTGGTAAAACCGCCTTGGAGACTGTGACGGAAAGATGAGTTCTGGTGATAAATCTTCCTCCCAACCTGTGAGGGCGCTAAAGAACGAGAGGAGAAGCATCTGGAAGGGCTGGCCTGACAATTCGTTTCCGGGTCAGGGAAGTGGGTCAGCCTGGAGGGAAGCGCGACTCTGTTGTAAGACTGTATTGATTTGAGAGATAAACGAGAGGCAGCTGCAAGTAATAAGGCAGCTGCAACCGTTTATCTTGATATCATGCGGGATTACATATAGGGGCCAGGGTAACGCTGGTCTTTTCCTTCGTTTGGGTTAACGCTTGGAGAGAGAAGGAGCGAGAGAGGAGCTCTCGTTGTAAAGAGAATTACGTGTTGTGTTTTGTTGTGTTTGTTGTGATTGTCTGCGTTTTGCACCACCAGACAGTTAACTCACCGGTCCGGAGCTGTCGACCAGGGTCAGCACAATCCGGATCACCACTGCACGGAACCGTCACGAAATACAGTGTCTTCACCCACCACAAGCACGTCTGCACTCACCCAGGACTGGTGACCGTGTGTTCGTTTTGTTCGGGACTGTGTCTGTATTATTGCTATCCCCGTGCTTTACACATTGTTGTGTATAGCCGGGGATTTATTATTTAACGGTCACCAGACCTGGATTATAAATAAAAGCACCTTGTCACTGGAAACTGTTGTCTGCCTGTCACTCCTGCATCGCATCACCGTTATACCTGTTCCCCTCCACTAGCCACTTTGCCACAGAGACCCATCAGGAATGCCACCATTTTGAAGTTTCTTATGACCTCCCAGCCATACTCATCATACTTCAAGGCGTCCAGCAAGGTCTTGATGCTGTCGTAATCCTCTTTGAGGTGCACCGAGTGAGCCAGGGGAAGAGACGGGTACTTGTTACCATTATGGAGCAGCACGGCTTTGAGGCTCCTGGATGAGCTGTCAAAGAAGAGGCGCCACTCATTCTGGTTACAGGCGATTCCGATTGCCTCGAACAGACTGATTACATTGTGGCAGAAGCAGAGCCCATCTTGACGAGTGAAGAAGCTGGAAAAAGGTTGGTGACACTTCCTCTGATCTGCGACTTGCACACTTTCATCCAACAAGTTCCACTGCTTGAGCCTAGACGTCAAAAGCTCGGCATTGGACTTGGTGAGACCAAAATCTCTAATCAAGTCGTTGAGGTCTTTGTGGTTGGGGTAGTATGGGTTTCTCTCCTCAGCTCCACCTCTGAAATTGTCATCTGGATCTACAATGTCTTCCTCGCTCTCTGACTTGCTGCTCTCTTCTAAAGACGGCTGCTCTCTCTCCGGAGGAGTGGGTACGGGGAGCTCATGGCAGTGTGGCACCCAGGCGATGGATGAAGGAAGGTCCGGATACGTGATAACAGGTGCATTCTTGCCAGTCCAACGTTTGGAAGGGTCCACCATGCAGAAGTAGCAGTTGCTTGAGTGGTGAGTGGGTTCCTGCCAAATTCTTGGGATAGCGAACTTCATGGCTCTCTTTTCCCCTCTGTACCATCCTACAAAAATATATTTATTTCACCCATGACTAATGTGTAAGAGATTCTCGCAACATTTTTCATATATGATATATTTTTTCAATAACATTGAAAATTGTAAAATATTTTAAAATTAAAAACTTTTACAATTTTAAAAATTTTAACAAATTTTATAACATAAAATTCCGAGCAACTATTGTCCATCTTACCTTCCAGAGTTTTTTTGCAGTGCTCGCAGGTGAAATGAGGTGCCCAGGGTTTGTCTTGATCCTCGACAGGCATGCCGAAATATGCCTTGTAGGCCTCACACATCTTAGCAGATGCTTCCACTGAGTACTTTATTGCTCTTGTCTTGATAAATTGGCCGCAGACATAGCAAAATGCGTCTGCTGGATGCTTGCAGCCTCTTGATGCCATCTCAGAAAAATGCAGCTGGAACTAAACTGAACTGGTGGGCTTAAGGCCCCTGTATTTATACTACTATGTATATTACTGGAAAGTTCTAGAAAGTTCTAGAAGTTACTTCAAGTTTACTCAGCACTGAATCTATCTGGAATGTTCTGGAAAATAGGTAAATTTCAAAATATCACTGTCCTGGTCACAAAAGCAAAGTTTGTGGGGAATAATAGCCATTTTCTATACTTTTGAGGCATAAGCAATTAGGAAATAACACTTACTACCCAGGAACCAAAAAATAAATAAATAAATTTGTTACACGGTGACAAAATGTTGAAAAGCTAGAAAAAAGCTCAAACGCATCTCCTGTTCAAAACGACTAAAGTTCAAAACTAATTAAAAAATTATTAAGCTGCCGTGCATTTCATAAATTCCAGTGACAGAGTATTAATCTATTTATTCAGCAATGACTAATTAAGCCATTTGAGTGGGCCGTGACAGATATCACAGATTTCCAATATTTTCTATGGACTAACTTCCAAATCAATCTTCCTTGGCTGGTTTGAGGAGAGATAGATACATGATCTTCTGCTGCTCTGATTCCTAAAGTCAAGGAGAACTATGATTCTGCCATACAGGTGGGTGTATTAAGAAATACAACAATGTTACCATGTTTGAATATCAACTGTGGGCAGCCAGCGCTGCACTGATTCAAAGAGACCAGTCTTTAAAGCTCAGTTTCCCCGCTGTCACCCTTCTCAAGTGCATGCAGAAATGTCTTCTTATTTAGCACTGTGCTCATTTCCACCGCAGGCTCAAACTGTTACTGTGCTCATGGTTGTTTTAATTGTTTTTCTCCTGTTTGAATGATTTGTCTTCTTTTACCATTGTTTTTAGAATGTTATTCCTTGCCGTCTTCTCCTGCCAGGACCCCCTTGAAAAACAAAATGTATATCTGTGACAAAGTGCCCGCCCCTGTGTGTATTTTCTGTTATATGTTGCGTGTTGTGTGTTTAATGTTGGTGTATAGTCATTGGTACACGGGATATAAACGGGTCTGTGTAACACGAGTGTTTAAAATGTATATTTGTATTTAGGTATGAGGATTGCACAACACTTCATGTGCAAGTAAAATGTAACATGTGAGCACGGGGAATTGCACTTTATTAATTCACTTGCAGTTGTACCGCGACTCCAATTGAATGATTGATTAGCAGTCGAGTCGCAGTACAGCTACATAAAAGCAGCATGTTTTCACATACTCGGGGGTTGTGTATTCGGTGAGTGGAGAACGGGATTGGAGACGGAGGTAAAGAGAATAAAACTAATAATAACGTAAAGTGAAAGAAGACCATTTTGTTTGTCTATTTATTTTGGTGAATGTGCCGTGTCCTGTTTTTGTATTGTTACAACCATTTATTTTCTGTCTGTTTGTTTATTTATTAAATGCTGAGTGAAAGCATTCGCCCGGGTGTTACTGCTGCGCTGAGCCTGGGCATTCTAGGACCAACTGCCCCTGGTACCCCCACGGACAGCTACCCCAACTATGCCCCAACTACGGAGGTGAGCACTATGTGGCCCGCTGCCCTGTCCATCAGGAGAGGGAGGAGCAGGGGTCGCCTCAGTCTTTCTCCACCATCAGCTGGGAGGTTTTTTTAAAGAACCTCGCGGCAGAGTTATGCCCTGGCTGTCGGGCTTATGGGCACACATTAGCCATATGCCCTACGCAGTATGGAGAGGAGGAACTGGCCCAGGAGAGGAAGGTGAGGAGAAGGCAGAGAAGAGGAAAGGGGAAGAGGAAGACAGAGCATCCACCGTCCAAGTCTCCACCAGCAGAGGAAGAATGCCTGCTGGTTTTGCCTCCAGAGGGAAAGGAGCCATCTCTAGCACCAGAGGGAGAGGAGCCGTTGCTGCCGTCTCCAGTGCCAGAGGGAGAGGTCCCACCGCTGTCTCCAGAGCAGGAGGGAGAGCCGCACCGGTCCCCTGCAAGTGAGGAAGAGCCGCACCAGTACCCTGTAACAAGGGTAGACTATACGCTGCTCCCACCTCCGTTGCCGGGAGACTACACGTCTCTGCCACCTCCAGGAGCTCCAGGAGCAGAGCAGCAGGAGCTGCCTCTGTCTCCACCACCTCCACCGGCAGGAGCAGAGCAGCAGCAGCTGCTTCTGCTTCTGCCTCCTCCTCCGGCAGTAGAAGAGCAGCAGGAGCTGCCTCTGCCTCCACCACCTCCACCAGCAGAGGGTAAATGCCTGCTGGGTCCCTTTCCACCAGCAGAGGATGAATGCCTGCTGGGTCCCCGTCCACCAGCAGAGGATGAATGCCTGCTGGTATCATTTCCCCCACCAGCAGAGGATGAATGCCTGCTGGTATCACTTCCCCCACCATCACAAGGAGAGGAGCTGGAGTTGCCTCTGCCTCCATCATCATCAGGGGGAGAGGAGCAGCAGCTGCCTCTCCCTTCACCAGAAGGACCAGGACTAGATGCTGGCGGTCCTCAGCAGCCCTTGCATAGGCTGCTGAGGGAAGCACGGGGAAGAACTGCCCGGCCGCAGTGGCCAAGAAGAGGGCCAACACCCGCACCCCAGCTTGTCCTGACTCCCTGCCTCGCTTCACCCAAGGATGCCTGCCTCGCTTTGTCCAAGGACGTCTGCCTCTCTTCACCCAAGGATGGCTGCCTCTCTTTGCCCAAGGATGCCTGCCTCGCTTCGCCCAAGGATGCCTGCCTCGCTTCGCCCAAGGATGCCTGCCTCGCTTCGTCGAAGGATGCCTGCCTCGCTTCGCCCAAAGATGCCTGCCTGCTATCGCCTGGGGTTGCCAGCCGCTCCACATCGCCTGGGGTTGCCAGCCGCTCCGCATCGCCTGGCCTGCCTGTTGCTCCGCATCGCAGCAGGAAGTACTGTGGCTGGAACCCCACCAAGGGGAGCTACCAGCCACGAAGAAGGGGGAGGAGGTCTGGAGACCACCAACCCCAGCAGCAGTTTCACTGCCGGAGATCGTGGGGGAGGTAAGGAGACCTGCTCCCACTGCATCACTTTCGCTGCCGGAAGTACTGTGGTCGGAGCCCCACCAAGGGGAGCTGCTGGCTACGAAGAAGGGGGGAGGTGAGGAGACCACCCACTAAGCAGCCTTTCCGCTGCCAGGACTACCCCGGCTGGAGGAGAGGACTATTAATGTCTCTGCTGACGACATTTCCGCTGTCAGCTGGGAAGCTGCCAGCATTGCCACCAGCAATGGCTAAAGTTAGAACATTATTAAGAAAGTACTATTATGCAACAATCTAACTTTTATATTAACATGAAATATATCACAGCTTTGAAACATTAATTTGTATACAAAAGCAGGCAACCAGGATTTTTTATCGTGAGCATGCAAGGGGTCCAACTAGGGTTAATTAGACAACAAATATTCCAAATGCATGCATTCACTCAAATTACAACAGCCTCCCATAAATCCCTCATTTCAAGGAAAACTAACATTTTAAAAATGCCATTTTAACAGCATTACTAGTCCTCCATTTATTTATTTTTTTTAAATAAATTTAGTTGTTGTTTTTTGTTATTTTCTACCAATTTGAAATGGCCAATTATTATTTAGGCTCAGCTCATCGCCAGCGCTACTGACTTGGGAGCAGCAAAGACAAACACACGCTGTCCTCCGAAGTGTGTGCCGTCAGCGGACCTCTTCTTTACACACTGCGAATTCACCATGCAGCCGCCCAGGAGCTACAGCGTAGGAGGACAACGCAGCTCCCGGCCAGCTAACAGGCAAGCCCACAGGCAAGCCCACAGGCGTCCGGCCAGACTACTGGGGTCGCTGGTGCGCAGTGAGCCGAGGACACCCTGGCCGACCTAACCCCCCTCCCCCCGCGACGCTCAAGCTCACGCTTGTTTACTTGACCTAGTTTCTTACATCTTCTTATATATTTTATTTTTGAGCTACAATACATGAAATCAGGTACCAGGTAGAAGCACAAGCTTTTCATTGTGGTCTCTGAGATCCCTGCAAATCGCAAACTGAAGCATTCAATTACAAGCAAAGAATCTAAAACCTCAAGAGGAGAAAAGGGGGCCAGTGATAATATAGCTAGTGCTCATATTTGTGCTTTCCATTTCTTTTTTTCTACAAGTGGTTTATTACAATGAAAATGAAGTGCAGTGCCACGAGAACATATTTCATCACTGTCCATATTATAACAGTCATTGTGACAAGTAATATTTCTCTCTGCATAAAAATTAAAACTGGACTATCTAGACACATCTATTTTATTGCATATTCAGATTTCTGTCGGTGGTCCCATATTGCACCGTTTATTATCTGTGATTTTATTACAGGGAAATGAAAAAAAAGGAAAATTAAACTATAACATCAGCGCCATACATCTGGCTATAGTTGTTCTTTTTGTAGTTGCCAAAACACCTTCATTAATGCACATTATCATAGACCACACATTTCACATCCATTATCATTTGGATGTTATTGTCATATGTAAAACTTATCTCGTCCCCAAGAGGCTCACCTGGTAAAGTCCTGACTACATGGTGTGCAGGCTCACAACCAGGAGACCACAGGATTGAGTCCTGGGTTTGCCAGGTTGCCGAGCTTCATTGCATTGGCTCTGGCGCTCCCGTGTGTTAGGCTGCCAATATCGTCAGGCACTGTCTCTACAGATGGAGCATCTTTGCCAGGTGCCCTCTGAGCTCAACTCATCAGATAATGGTGTCTTTTTAAAGTGCTCCTGTGGCCACAAAAGTGCTCTGAAACATTTCTTCTCTTTAAGTTCAGCTGGTACACTAGAGTGTAACTATTAATCCGTCCACCTGCAACGCAACACAACAATAAGAAATGCCACATCGGATATGGCTTACATGCACTGAATGAGTGATACAGGGGGGCAGGTTTATAGATACTATCTGGTGTACCAGCTGAACTTACAGAGAAGACATATTTGAAGGCTCGTTTTCAGAATTTTAAAATGCCACTGAACTATAAAATGATACAAAGTGACTCTAGACAAGACAAATACATTAGTTAAAACAACCATGTGCTATGTTATGCCCATACCAAATTGCTCCTTAATGTCATCTAAAAATGGCACATAAAGTAACACCATGAAACCCTTTGCATTTTACAAAGCTTGAATGGATCTTTAAGCTCAAGCAGCTTGACCTTACTATGTTTCCTACTAACTCCTAGTAGGAAACATGGTAACAAACTGTCTTCTTATTTCTTATTTCTTCTCATTCTTTATGCAGCTGCAGCTGGGACTTCAACAGCTCCAAGCATGGCTTTGTTCCTGGCTGTCTCACAAGGGGAAATCGGGGCAACAAAATAGAAAGGTTCAGAGGAACTAACAAAAAAAAAAAAAAAAAAAACACAGTACCATAGATTAAATGAAATCTGCTATTTGATATCTTTGATCAGAACGATTGAACCAAACTTGCTGAAATGCTTCTGGAGACACAGCAGGACTAATCCCTTGTATCAGTCAAACCGCTGGCCCGAGAGCTGAAACTGTGTTAATCCATGGATACCATCCTGGATTCATTTTTTTAATGAAAGTCTGAGACAGGCTAACACCTCTATTGTCTCATTTGAGACAGAATGACTCACTTGTATGGCATTCATGCATGATCAAGCTGATTCCAACGTACACTGAGCTGTGGGCACAAATGGAGCTGCTAAGGCTGTAGCTAAGAAAACCAAGGTTAATTTCTACTGTTCTGTCAAGTCTGAGAATCAAGCACAGAACTACAGCACAGTGACACATGATGGAACACTTTATCAGAGGAGCATTCCTTATCTGAAGGAATAGTATGCATGAGTAAAGAGGAGCACAAGTAACTTCAAATCTGTTCCCAGCCTCTTTGCAAGTTAGCCACGTGTGAAATACAGTACATCACGAATTGCCAACCTCCAGTCAAGCGACTAAGACTAAATCAAAAAATAAATGTTAGGTCTGTGAGTCAAGTTTGTATAATGAAGGGGCCATCATTTTAACATTGCAATACATTTTTTTTCCAGGAAGAAAACTCTAAAATGGTTGCTTGTAACAGGGGTAGTTCTTTGTCAGCTTGCTTGACGTGGAACAATTTTACTTCCCCACTGAAAAGTATTGATGTAGCCGCTTACTGGCACTGGTGGTGCACAAAATCTCAGTTTAGAACTGCTGTGGTTTCCAGATTCCCAGAGAACTGGACAGATCTGCTACTGTTTAGATCAAATAATTAGACCTCATAATTCATTCATTATTAACTATGCTGATATTCCACCCTGGGAGTGGAATGGAACCTTTGGTCTTGGTTAGCAATTTGTTTTCTAATGATCAATATAAATCCTACCTTGTTACTCAGGCAGACATGAGGTTAATCAACATTTGTCACCTGCAACGCTGTTGAAAGACATGTGTCTTGTGAATATGTAATGTGTGAAACAGAGGTATTTAATAGGTTCCCTCTGATTATTTCCACAATTAATGTTCATGTAATGACATACAGTTTTAAAGAGTTGCTACAGTGTCTTTATAGAAGAAAGAGCCAGCGCCATCTAGTGATCTGCCACTCCTTGGGAAGCTGAAATAGGACATCTATCCAAGCAACTGCCTTGCCTAATGATTGATGTTCTTTGCCAATATGACCCTGATATAAACTGTGGAGGTGTGTGACAGCCTGGTGAGTGGTGACGTCAGGCCAGATGCAGGAAGCAAA
This sequence comes from Polyodon spathula, assembly GCF_017654505.1. Lineage (NCBI taxonomy): Eukaryota > Metazoa > Chordata > Actinopteri > Acipenseriformes > Polyodontidae > Polyodon > Polyodon spathula. Next base: position 17,364,033 of record NC_054545.1, read on the forward strand.
ACACAGAGGCAGTACTGTAGGGCAAAGGCGCGTGATGCGCCACTTATTTAAATACAAAAATAAATAAAACATCTAAACAAACAAAACACTGCTCACAGAGCAAAAATAAATAATTAAACAAAACAAATCACAAACACAAATTAATACAAATATAGGTCAGGCTGGGTGATCGCCTTCACTGTTCCTATATAGTATTTTTAAATCCTTTTTCATTTCTCTCCTCTCGCTCTCCCGTACTTTCCTCTGTACACACCCATCCAGAGTGCAGAGAGCTGCAGGTTTTTATACAGATGACCATCTCCCGATTTTAGCAACACATTAATCACTTAATTAATTTGGGAGATGGCCACCTTCTGCACAAGGTTTTTAATCATTCCTGGTAGAGGACGAGCTAGTGCCTCGCCTTTGCCAGAGCACATCTAAATAAAAACAAAACAACAACAAAACAAACGCGGCTACGCCATCATATTTAAATACACTAAATAAATACAAAAACAATAACCACAGCTTTTGCCTTCATAAATACAATAAATACCCTGTTCTAAAAATAAACAGGGGGAGCAGGGGGAGTCATACAGTCAGTGGAGTGGCTCACCAGGTAATGGTGCTGCTGTGCATTGTGCTGACAGAGTCATAGTCAGGGGAGGGACTCGCCAGGTAAAGGTGCTGCTGTGCGGTGCGCAGGGGAAGTCATACAGTTAGGGGAGTGGCTCGCCAGGTAAAGGTGCTGCCGTGTGCATTGGCACTGGCAAAACTGACAGGGACTGTTTCTCCTCATTGCACCACAGCGGACCATAGTGGCCAGGCAGGACTGGCCTTTGTCTCTCAAGTTCCTGGGTGTAAAGAGTCAATTGGCTTGGTTGTGGGATCGGAGGATGTCCACTGATCTTCAGTTCTCCTGAGCTGTGTGGGGAATCACTGCGGTGAGGGAATATAATTGGACATTCTAAACTGGGGAGAAAAACTGAAAGAAAGTTTAACAGTATGATGCATGTACAGATAAGGATCTGCATGAAAAGTGATGCAGACACAAGGTAAAGAAAGCTTCTCTGTCAGAACTGCAGCAGTCCGGAATAACAGTGGAAAACAAACAGCAAATGGATGGTGTTCTGCAGAGACAAACAGATTGTTGTTTAATAGTTGACTTTTGGCTCCCCAGGCTATCAGGATAAAAAAGGATTTTGTCAGTGTGTCGGCCGTGAATCGTTAACTGAGTCACACTCTGTGTGAAGATGCTGCCCCTGGTTATCCTATATTTATTCTGGCTTCAGAAATTGCACAGCAGACTAGACTTGAAACAACAGCACTTATTGTTGACTTGTTATCAAGCATAATGCTGTCTGGGCTGTATCACAGATTGTGATTTGTAAAGTGGCAGTGGTGCTTTTTGTATGGTAACATCAAAAGTGTTCTGTTATAATTTAACAATACAACATATAGCCTAGTGGATACTGAATAAGATAATACAAGATCCAACAGCGTCTATCTAGAATGGCATTTGATACAATAATGTTATAGAACAGCATGTTAGCCAGCTGGAGCAAGATTGTCATGAAGATGGGTTCTGTTATAAATACATCTTTTTGGGGGGATATTAGAATTACAACCATTAAGTTTTTAATATGACTTTCACAAAGAAGAGACCACCCAAAAATCTATTATACAACCGGTTTAAATGTAAATGTTTAACATACATTCCGGCACTGCTCTGTAAGTACCAGAGAATGAGGGCTAGTTAGCGCTTGAGGTATTCAGGTAATCAGGTTTGGATATGCTGTATCAACCTATCTTTACCTGGCTTTGAGCTTTCTTTCAAAACTTCCGGGAACTGAAGAGTCTGCTTCATTCTATTCAAATCAAAGTTTTTCAACACAACTAACTCCATACACACAGCCTGGCCAAATCAAATTTACTAAAGTCCACAGTGTCTAGTTCTGCATTGTTGGAGTGGAAGCAGGTGGAAGCAAGGTCTACAGCCTTGATCCCCCATGACCTGCTCCCTACCACGGCTTTGATTTCTGGAGGTGGTTTTCAGCATGGGCACCATGCTGAAGGATGAACCAGTTACATGAGTATCCAGCATCATGACCCTTATAAAGTATTTGGACCCTTTACTTAGACCCTTTACTTACTCAATATCTCTGAATGAGTGGGTATGACATTTCTCTACATTTTAACTTCAAAATATAGACAACACCGCATTCAATATTGTACCTGGCAGTCAGCACTCAGGAAAATCATATTTTGGGTAAAATAGAGAACAAATGATCCATCCAGTGCTTTTAAATTCATCATATTTAGGGTCCCATTGAACTTGTGAGACAGGTTGCTAATTAAAATGCTTAGCATGTTTTTAAAGAAAATGAAAATGTTCTACTGAGGGATGCCAAGATGTTTAGTGAGAAAGTAGTCTGAGTGAAGTTACAACAAACTCCCCATCCCCATCTGTACTGCTTTCTGTTTACCATTGTATTTGTGAGATGTTTCACTCACTAAAATATTAAAGCATCCTTTGAAATTTAAAATAAAATTAGTATCTATTCAAAGATATTAGTGTATTTAAGTAGTGTCGGTACTGTGTGTGTGTGTGTGTGTGTGTGTGTGTGTGCAGCACTGCAGAGTAAGTGGAAAGCTCATGGCTCATCTTCTTATCAATTACCTGCATGTATTTGATGCAGTGCGGCTGCTGAGCTTGCAACCAGCTGTTTAAGAGTCTGTCCACTTCTGTCCATCACAGCAGCACCTGTCCGATCTGGTTTCCATGCATGACTGCCGTCTACCTGTCATGTTTGGAATCACATTGCGCTTCAGAGATGGGATCCAGAAAATCAAAAGTGATTGTAGCGAACAAAATCATTTCATAAATCGTACCTGTTCTGTACTTCCATGTGTGATATATTCCTTAAACGTGCTGTTAAATGCTATAGTAAACGTGTGATATATTCCTCAAATGTGCTGTTAAATGCTATAGTAAACATGTGTGATATATTCCTCAAACGTGCTGTTAAATGCTTTAGTAAACATGTGTTTTTATTTTAAAATGCGATACACGGTACTACACTATGTTAAACAATTCTATTTTTGCAAGCCATGCTTTCAGATAGTGCTGCACTTCCTTGGTCATTCCATCTGGAGAATTACACTGTCCACACCCTTTCTTCTCATTGACCAACCAGCTTCATTTCATCTGGAGAATTAAATTGTCCACACCCTTTTCTTCTCACTGACCAACCAGCTTCTTTTTCCTTCTTAATTGACATACTTTTAGCCAGAAGATACTTCTGAGGGAAAATGAGCTAGTGTGGAAGCATAGCAGATTATTTGGGAGTAAGGCTTTGAACTTTCTTTAACCGATTGTAATACCAGACATGTCTTAAAATGAAAGCAGGTGTTTGCTATAATATTTTGTATTTTTTTTTTGTTTTCAAAACTGCACAATTAGACGTGGAAGCGTAACACGGGTAGGGTTTATGAAATTATTTTGTTAGGCATAACCCCTTGTGACGGAAAGATGAGTTCTGGTGATGAATCGTCCTCCCGACCTGTGAGGGCGCTAAAGAACGGGAGGAGAAGTATCTGGAAGGGCTGGCCTGACAGTTCGTTTCCAGGTCAGGGAAGTGGGTTAGTCTGGAGGGAAGCGCGACTCTGTTGTAAGACCGTATTGATTTGAAAGGTAAACGAGAGGCAGCTGCAAGTAATAAGGCAGCTGCAACCGTTTATCTCGATATCATGCGGGATTACATATAGGGGCCAGGGTAACGCTGATCTTCTCCTTCGTTTGGGTTAAACGAGTGGAGAGAGAGAAGGACTGAGAGAGGAGCTCTCAGAGTGGACTGTGTCCGTGTAACTGTCTGTTTTTGTATTCAGCACTAGACAGTTAACGCACACCTCCGGAGCTGTCGAAAGGAGAGCACTATCCGGAGCACCACTGCACTGAGCACCTGCACGTTTTCGATCACCCAGGACTGGTGACCGTACCGTTGTTTTTGTTCAGGACTGTGCCCTTGTTTTCATTATCCCCGTGCTTTACACGTTGTTGTGTATTGCCGGGGATTTATTATTTTTGACGGTCGCCAGACCTGGAAAAGAGCAATAAAGCACTTATTCACTGAATCACTGTTGTCCGTTCATCACTCCTGCACCGCATCACCGCGACAGCTGTTCCGCTTACCAACCACTTTGCCACACCCCTTTAAAGTGGTTCTTTTTTATTGTATTAAATAATTTCATTTGTGTACTTTCATTCCCTATGTACATCTTTTAGATTTTGAAAGATTAATTTTAATATTTTTTTGATGTTGTTTTCCCCCATTATGTTTTATGATGTTTTCTGGGTTCTGTTGCTGCAATATTGAGTTCTCTCTAGTTTTCAATATTGTCCATGACTTGAAAGGAATAAGGGACTCTGGTCAATGCCACGCAGTTAGGATTCTCCAGACAAGTTCAAATCAAGCTCAGAGTCAGGTAAAGAGATTTAGTGATAACTCAATTTTGAAACAACCGAACTCAGACCACTCAGAATGACTGAAAGCATCATAAGAGAAATGTAAGAAATCAATGTAAATGACATCTGAAGTTGCTTATTCTTTAAAGCAACTAAATCAGTGTAAATGACATCTGAAGTTACTTATTCTTTAAAGAAACTAAGCGCCTGTCACAGGCTTCAAAGCATATCATTCAATGGGGTAAGCAGCAAATGTGTCTGGAAAGACTCCTCAGGGCAAATTGCGAGATGGGGAATTATATCAGGGTTGCACAGGTTTCAATGCACAACCGCCCATGGACGTCAATGCTCAGCACAACACTGATTGGCTTACCCAGCTCCTTTTTGCTGGAATAGCTCGGAAAGATGTTAAATTATTTCTTATAAAAGCATTTCAAGGTGTAATAAAACATAGAGAAAAAACGGTAAAGCATGGTGAACATTGTGACATGCAGAGAGGTATGATAAAGCATATTAAAGCTTAACATGGCAAACCATGGCAAATGAGCAGTATAACCATAGGGAAAGCATGGACAAAAGAAATATTAAAGGCAAAAATGCAAAAACGTAGACTATTTACTATTCAAAGTAAACTGAAAATTAAGGCAATACCATTGCATTATCACAGAAGAAGTAGAAATCAACAGGAGTTATGTTGTTAAACTGTTAGAACCAAAAGTTGCCACAAGATGGCACACTGTCTCTTAAAATCATCAAACTTTCCACAGGATGTGGCTGCAAAATAAGTCACACTGATATTTAGTGGATTTGTTTTATTTGTATAAAATACTTCAAATATCACTTTATACATACATTCATACCCTTCTAATATTAAAGCATAATTGATAACACTAAGCACAGCTGACTTAATCATAAGGAAAATAAAAAGCAAATACACAATAAACCTATATTACAATACCGTTTGTTAATGTATTTTATTTGTTACCTATAATACACAGTACAGGTGTAACACTGCATCACTGTGTTTAAAAACACATTTTAAAAACATGTATTCTGCCACAGTATATAGCAGAACATTTTAATACTGATTTACATCAAAGTATGTATTTATAAATTTAATTGGGTATCACAAAATTACTTTAATTCAGCCCCTGCTCTTTCATGGGAGAGAACAGTGGTGTGAATTTATTTTTAAAAGCCAACAGGCAAAAACAGGGAGATAAAAAAAGAAAAAAAAAAGATTTTAAAGAACTAGTTACAAGGGAGGCAATATTGTGAGTAAAAAGATGATTTAAGTCGTTAATGAATCATTTTAAATGCCAGAAATGCTATAGCACGAGTAATAATAATAAAAATAATAATAATAATAATAACATGTACTTGAAATCTTGAAAGACTACGGTGCAGACAGGTAGTTTAGTTGTAAGGATCACATCCAATCAGAAATGTCATTTTTCAAGCCATGTATATGCAAATGTATTTACAGTGTTTAAGTAATTCATTCATCTTGATACAACTACCTCTTAGACTGTTAAATACACACACACAGATAGCAATGTGTATTCAACAAGGGAATCAGAGAATGAATGGTGAAATATAAAGATGACTAAGGACTGGGAGTAGAGTTGCGTGTACGTTATTTCTTATTCTAAGTTATTCTTTATTAATCATTTAAAGATATTTAGAGAATGTTTTCTAACATTAGAAAAGTGAAAATGAACTTCTGGCACAGGCGACTGAACTGCAGACTTGATTCAATTTATTAAAATATAACAGCATCAAGCACAGACATGATCACTTCTCCAGACAGTGAGTGCTCAAGTGCAGGTGGGGTGAAAGACAACAGTTCGTGAAACAGTGGTGCCATGTAGTCTGGGTGCTGCCTAGCAGCGACAGCTCCCGGTTTGTATTAGCCATCTAACAGTGACAAAAGCCCTCTCAGTAACCATAACGAAGGAACAGATTACATCATCACATCCCCTGTTATACCCTTAGTCACGCCCCCTGCGATAGCTAGCCCAATCACGTGTCCTCCAATCCATGACTGAGACATCAAGTACCGCATTAGGGCAATGACTTCGGGCATTGTGAACCCGCCCCCTTACAGGATTGCTAGCTTCCGACTGAGCCTGGAATGAACTGCCAGACCATCCAGTCCGGAGCACACTGTTCCTGTTATACAGCGCCCTCACAGGTCGGGAGGGAGATTGTTGACTAGGAATCATTCGCTCTCTGTCACAGGCCCCCAGGTACTACTATTAATAATAATAATAATATCGGTGATTTCACATTTTTAAATGTCTACAGTAGGCCCATAAACCTGCTTGACTGTGAATCACAAAGTTTTGGACTCATAAAGGAATTTAAACGATATTCTGCAACCATTAAGCAAAATAGTGCAGTGAATCGCGTAAATCCAGACGGCTCCCGTATTACTAAGAAGACAATAAATCAGTACAGAGCAGAGGAGAGTGACATTTTATGAGAGGATCCTTTAGAGTTATAGGCAAAACTCAATGTCCAAAACCTGACATAAAATTAAGAAGGAATTACAAAAGCATAAAAGAAAAGCCGGAGCACCCTAAACTACCCCATGAAGGCTTTGGAGAGCAGAAGGGCTCTAGCACCATATAAATCACATGGATTCAGGGCACTAGGGCAATATTAACATGAATGAGATATTGAATGTACTCAGTATTAACCTTCTACAGCTCTGTGCTCATTGTACCAGACTGTTTAAACCAGGCAGAGGTTTTGCTAGAACTCACAACTACTGTGCTCCTATATGAACAATTGCTGATAGTGTGATAAACCTACAGTACTGTGCAAAAGTTTTAGGCAGGTGTGAAAAAATGCTGTAAAGTAAGAATGCTTTCAAAAATAGACATGTTAATAGTTTATATTTATCAATTAACTAAATGCAAAGTGAGTGAACAGAAGAAAAATCTAAATCAAATCCATATTTGGTGTGACCAGCCTTTGCCTTCAAAACAGCATTAATTCTTCTAGGTACACTTGCACAAAGTCAGGGATTTTGTAGACATATAGTCAGGTGTATGATTAGACAATTATACCAAACAGGTGCTAATGATCATCAGTTCAATATGTAGGTTGAAACACTATCATTAACTGAAACAGAAACAGCTGTGTAGGAGGAATAAAACTGGGTGAAGACAGTTTACTGTCAAAAGTCATACACCATGGCAAGACTGAGCACAGCAACAAGACACAAGGTAGTTATACTGCATCAGCAAGGTCTCTCCCAGGCAGAAATTTCAAGGCAGACAGGGGTTTCCAGATGTGCTGTAAAAAAGCTCTTTTGAAGAAGCACAAAGAAACGGGCAACATTGAGGACCATAGACGCAGTGGTCGGCCAAGGAAACTTACCTCAGCAGATGAGACAAATCATGCTTACTTCCCTTCGCAATCGGAAGTCCAGCAATGCCATCAGCTCAGAATTGGCAGAAAACAGTGGGACCCTGGTACACCCATCTACTCTCCGGAGAAGTCTGGTCAGAAGTGGCCTTCATGGAAGACTTGCGGCCAAAAAGCCATACCTCCAACGTGGAAACAAGGCCAAGCGACTCAACTATGCACGAAAACACAGCAACTGGGGTGCAGAAAAATGGCAGCGGGTGCTCTGGACTGATGTGTCAAAATTTGAAATATTTGGCTGTAACAGAAGGCAGTTTGTTCGTCGAAGGGCTGGACACGAATGAGTGTCTGCAGGCAACAGTGAAGCATGGTGGAGGTTCCTTGCAAGTTTGGGGCTGCATTTCTGCAAATGGAGTTGGGGATTTGGTCAGCATTAATGGTCTCCTCAATGCTGAGAAGTACAGGCAGATACTTATCCATCATGCAATACCATCAGGAAGGCATCTGATTGGCCCCAAATTTATTCTGCAGCATGACAACAACCCCAAACATACAGCGAAAGTCATTAAGAACTATCTTCAGCGTAAAGAAGAACAATGATCTCAACATCATCGAGTCTGTCTGGGATTACATGAAGAGAGAGAATCAACTGAGGCTGCCTAAATCCACAGAAGAACTGTGGTTAATTCTCCAAGATGTTTGGGCCTACCTACCTGCCGAGTTCCTTTAAAAACTGTGTGCAAGTGTACCTAGAAGAGTTGATGCTGTTTTGAAGGCAAAGGGTGGTCACACCAAATATTGATTTGATGTAGATTTTTCTTCTGTTCACTCACTTTGCATTTTGTTAATTGATAAATATAAACTATTAACGTGTCTATTTTTGAAAGCATTCTTACTTTACAGCATTTTTTCACACCTGCCTAAAACTTTTGCACAGTACTGTATATTATTATTTAAAGGGTACATCTCCATGAAGCATAAAACATAAACCTTGTTGTTCCCAATGTATTTGGTCATTGTATAATAACACCTATACGCACAAACACCTGCATAAAGTCACACTGCCACTGTTCTCAAGTATCTCTGTTGAGCTAAAAAACATGACTTCCACATATACCCTCACATGTGCCCTGAAACATATCGGCGCATGCCATAGGGTCAGCTGTGTGAGTGCTGTCTGTACAAGCACTTAACAATATATGCTGTCAAAACAGCAAACAGCTCTATAATCAAGTAGAATCAGGATCCAACAGGATACTCATCAATCATTAGAAATACTGATAAGATATGATAAATACCCTACTGATTATTAACTCAGAGACCACATTATCATTGACTCTGGGCCACCATGGGGCTATCCAATGACAAACCGTGGACTTAAATATTAAGGGGAAATGACATGACAGAACTATGGGCTCTCGTGAATCAGGTCAACAATTAATAAGTGATATTAAGTGCTTTAGTTTTTCTTGTAAGATGACTCATTGAAGAATGAAGTAGTTCAGTGGATGTCTGTCTGTGTAAATTCAATTACTGTCATTGACTGCACTAGCTGTTTATTGATGGTCTATATGCATACAGAGACAAGCCAGCAATCAGCAGCCAACCAATTCTTACAATGCTGTCAGAAAATATGCTGCTGTCTCCATGTCTTGTTAAGCACTCATAGTTCTCAGGTCCCACATGTCTCCAGGCTGACCCAACAGCTTCCAGTGGTGAGATGTGTTGGTCCCACATGTTTCCAGGCTGATCCAACAGCTTCCAGTGGTGAGATGTGTTGTTCCCACACAGGGTGTAAGCTCTCCAAGGTAGGTGTTTCATGCTTTAATCATTCAGCTGTTTTGACATCTACAAGATGGTAGAAGATGACCAATAAATATGAATTGTTGAACACTGTGTTTGAGAAGCATAAGTGTCTGCCATGCAAGCTAACCCAGAGACAGGATCTGTTGTGCTGGTCAACAAGAGGAATGCAAACTGACTGTCTCCATGGTAAATTATCAAGCAGGAATGCCCGCTGTCAGCTGATACAATTCAAAATGACTAGGAACTGTATAGCCCTCTGCAGAGTTTAACTACTAGTTTAACATTTAACTACTCAGGTGTTAGTTGTAAATAATAAACAATTTCTTCGCTTTACTTCAAAAACTCAATCAAGAGTATAAGGTATACAAGAAACTACACAAACAAAACACATTATTGCCCTTGTGAAAGTTTCCCATCATAAAGCATAGCAAAGTGCTATTAAGCATAGCAAAATCATGGCAAAGCATAAGTAAGCATTGCAAAGCCCAGAGAAGTATGGTAAAGCATATTAAAAAGCATGGCAAAGCATGGTGAACTATGGTAAATGCATAGTCTGAACACAGGATATCAGAGAATACATAAAGAAATTGCCACGCAAATGTACAGTAGTAAACTTTAACAAGTACCTGAAAGCACATCTGAAGATTGCATTCGTATTGCACCCTGTCATACATTCTGTAGGCACGTGGAATATCAGAATGGGAGGACAAAACATTTTTAGAGAACATCTGCCTAGCATAACAACATCTATTACTACACTAGCCATATTAGAAATACAGTACCTGAGCTTCATAAAAATCCAATAACCCCGAATACTGCGCTTCAGTGTATATGCCTTGCATACAAATACCCTAATCCCGAGCCCAGAAGCCCCTTCAGCCTGTTTGTTCTGTCTTTGCTCTCCAGCCATCCAACTTGAAATTGCCACTTTATCTCCTCAGTTAAGCTGGAGCCTATTAGGTAAAACAAATTCCAAAGGAATTGTGTATTTGGAGGAGCCCGGAATGGTGTTCATGATAGACATAATGTCTTTAAGATATCATAACCACGAACACCACTTACAGTGAGGCGTCGGGACTGTTGAGGTAAAATAACTGTTCGAGAGCACTGTTCACAAAGCTTTAACGTATTAGAAGAGTCTGTTTTGTGAATTGAATAAAGTTTTTTGGCTTCTTTAACAACAGTCTTGAAGTAATTGTTTTGCCCATTTTCTAACTTTAATTAATGGTCCCTTAATAACATGATTGTTTTAAAACAACTCACAAGAAACAAATTTGTTTGCTTAAAATAGGTAGTAAAAAAAAAAATTGTCACCAAACTTTTTTATTTTTGATGTGGAAAAACTGCAGCTTTCATAACAAATCCACAAACCTTATATGACAGCAAAGCATGTCAGCCAGGAGCGTGACAGTGGAGGCCAGCCATGCCAGGCTCTGCCTGAGCCCACCAGGAGTGTAAAGGCCACTGTAGTGCAGTGAGGTGACTCGGTCCTGGCTGATTTTGACTCCCTAACCCGCCGGTGTACCAGCGTCAATATTCCCAGTGAAATCCCCAGCAAAGGTCGGCACCATGCTCCTCTGACAATATGACTCACCATGCATACCGCACAGTCATGCCTTTACCACGTGGACCCCAGACAACGGTAAGGAAACTAAATAATGTGTGCATATATTTCTCTGTGTGAAGGAGAGCACACAAGAAGGATTAAGCAGAATTGAACATGTCATCTTTTATTGATCCCAATAATCAAAAGTTACATTTTACAGCCAAATCATTACCATTAGACACAATAATGAGACCACTACCAACTGAAATAAAGCAATTATATAAGTTTCCAGTTCCTGGAAGCTGGTGTGTGTTCCTGTAGGATCTTTTGAAATACACCTCCAAGTTTCTACTGTTTTTATACAGTTTTTACACCCCTTTTCATGTAATTGCTGGCTTATCTCTGTGCATCGACAATATTTTGACCAGACAACTGCTTGCACCAGGTCAGGTGAGGTCTGCTTCAGGTACTTTCGCAGGCAATACAGTTGTTTCCCTGATAGCAGCCAGATAAAGGCATACTTTGCACAGCTGCACTCTGAATTATAGTTTTGTACTTACATTCGTTTTATTAACTCAATCCATCGTGCTATTTTAACAGGGTTCTGAGCATCCTGGAAAACATTGAAACCTGGAAAATTCCTAACTCACTTTCCAGGCCAGGAAAAGTCATGGAAAATGGAGAAACAAATAAATGTCCTGAAAAGTCACAGAAAATAATAGCACAGTTTATAGTAGCAGAATAAAATAAGTATACGCCAGCTAGGGGGCTGTGTACAAGTCTGCTCAAAGCCTGGATCTGCAGCTGTACAGTTTGGAGAAAGAGATGTAAATACTAGTTTATTAAATATGTTGTGTGTTACTTATATAAAGAACATCAAATATGTTTGTGTCCTAATGTCCAAAGGAACATTAAACCTGGCTGGTTTAGAGACAACATGAAATAGTTAAAAAAAAAAAAAAAAAAAAAAAAAGTTTATTGATAATTATTAAAAAATACAGTTTAAGATAAAGATTTCATTTTGGATACTACTTAAAAAATCGTCAAATACGGTAGTTGTTCGTTGCTGCTACTGCAGGTGCTGTACCATATTATAGACATTCAATGTGCACATTTATTTCATAGTATTATTTTAGGTGCATTTATTTTTCTTTTAAAAACAGGAGATTATTTATTGATATAATAACAGTCTTTCTGTTACATAAAGGCAGATCAGATAGAAGGGAGATACATGGAAAAGTTCAGTCTCCTTTTAATATTGAATAATAGGTATATAGCAATATACAATGTGCTCTTTAGTAGTGCACAATCTGCTTTTTTAATTCAAATGTCTTGCATTCAATTCTGAGTCCATGGTTGCAGTTACTGTAGCTGATAAAATAATTAGGGATTACAACTATAATGTTCTATATATATATATATATATATATTATATATCTATATATATATATATTATATATATATATATATATTATATATATATTATATATATGTAACCGGGCAGGGAATAAATTTTGTGTACACATGTGCACATGAGTTTAAAGAAATTAGTTCATTGTCAATTATCAACTGCACCTGGCTATCATTGTAAATTAGATCCAGGTGCAGGGTATAAAAAGAGAGCAGTTAGTCTCTTCGGGGTCTCTGCTGTGTGCAGAAGGAAGAAAAGGGACTGTGTGTTCTTTTCAAAGCAAAAAAGTGTTGATTTGTAAAGATGTGTGGTATTTTTCAACCGATTAATAGTTAGGGGGTTCCTGACTATGTTTAGTAAGTGCTCCGAACGGAGTTAGGAGTTTGCTTAATTTTTGTGTAAGGAAAAGCGGAACCGCGCATTTAACCCAGTCCTGTGTGTGACGGTCAGTGTGTTGTGCTGGAAAAGAACTCGGAGACTCACAGCTCCATTATGTATATATACACTAGATGCTGGTTATTAGCAACCCTGATAAAGCCAACTTTCAGTTAATAACATTTTCACGGGAACCAAACCCATCCCATAGACTTTAATGTTAATGGATTTTGGATATTAGCAACTGCCTGACAACTTAATGACATCTTTTTTTTTTATATATATATATATATATATATATATATATATATATATATATATATATATGAGAGAGAGAGTGTGAGTTTTGATTATTTTTCCCCCATCTTTACTTCCCTGTAAAAATGACACCTAATTATCTGACAGCTAGTTATCTAGTTGTCATATGTGTTACTTTTGAAATGTTTAATTTCTTTATTTCCTGTTACGCAAATTAGTTAAACATGTTAATACACCATTGCAGAACCCATTAGCTTACATAAAATATGCAATTAACACTTTTTGGGGGGTTAAGAAACACTTGCGTCTTAATAGGGATCAGTTTAACTCTTAAAGGACAGTTAAAGTTGGACAGAAAACCTAATTGCATACAGTGCAGGCCAGTTTGAAAGTTGGCTTATTTTGTTTTGTTAGTCATTTAGAATGATTGTTGAACCAATAGATTCCACATACAGGTCTTAATTGTATTTATTTTTTTACTTTAATTCCTGACTTATAACTCTGCTTTCAAACTTTTGGCCTGTACTGAATAATGCAGCTGTATTAATTGTAATTCCTTATGGAAAAGACATCAACCAAATGAATTAATAATAATAATTGTAAAGTTGATCCAGTTCTGCAGCCTGAAGTGGGTGTGTATGTGTTGAAGTGTACGTGTATATCCATTGCTACAGCAGCAGTGGGTCACGATGATGGATGTGTCACCTGGAATGAGTTGCATGGTCTGTGTCTTGCCTGATGACGACAGTTTGCTTGTATGGTATGGTTCCTTTGGCTGCTTGTGTGGAGGTGGGAATGGTGAGTTAGGACTAAAAATCCCAAAACCACATTTCCTTGCTTTTGTGGAGTTCAACCCTAACTGCTGCATTAACATAGTTTTTTGCAATGAATTTCCTTGCTTGTTCACTTGTGGAGGTGTTCCATACATGACTGCTGCATTTTATCACATTGTATTAGACATGCTCATGCAAAGAGTGCAACTCAGTCAGTCCAGCAAAATAGTAAAACAACGTTGATTGTTTGTCTACATAATTTGAAATCTATGATTCATAATTACATAAGAAATGAAGTGTCTCTTAAGGTGGGTTCACACGAGACAACATAAGTGACTTAATGTAACAGCAGACCTTTGTCAGTTTAAACAGGTTTTAATGGAGAAGACATAAGGTTCACTTCACAAGGTCTCAAAATGCCTCATGTTTTGTCCATAAAAAAACTATTTAATTATCTATTAATGAAAATTTATGATAGTAGTAGTAGTAGTAATAAAAATAATAATAATAATAATAAATAATAATAATAATAATAATAATAATAATAATAATAAATAATAATAATAATAATAATAAAACGTCAATGTAAATTGTTTTTACAACTGAGAGCAAGGATTTAACATATTGCTCACTCTTCACTAAAGTTAAAACTTTAAGTGATTCTATTAAATGTAATGTTAACTGCAGTTACAGTGTATATTATTGTATGTCATGAACTGGACGGTGCTGCATTGGGAGTTAGATTGCAGTTCCAGTTGAATTTGATTGCTTTGTGGTGTTAAACTGCATTTACAGTGATTATTTCAGTCTAGTGTAAAATTACAGTTACAATGTCAGTTTCTTACAGGCTAGTGTTAAACTGCAGTTGCAACGTGTTTTGTTTTGTTTGTTTGTTTTTTACTGCTTTTCTACTATTAAACTGCAGTTACAAAGTGATTCTATTAAATGTAATCAACTGCACTTACAATACGATTCTGCATCTCGGTTGAAATTTGAAAATTGTGTCTATTAAAAGAGGGCAACTTGCAGGCAGACTCTGCTGAGGTACCAGTGTTGCTAATATTATCGATCTTCATTGAACCGAATCAAACTTCACGCAGGTTGTTTTAAGTTTGCTGGATGTATCAGCGCGCTAGAATTCAAGCAGACTATAAATTCATGCAAATTTGTGGGCAATTCCGACAAACCCTGCTAAAGTTGTTAAAGTGCAAAGTTAGAGGGTTAACATTGAGCGCCCAATTCAATCCTAGCTACATTGGCACTACCACGCCAAGATAATATATACAGTCAACCATGATTAACTCAACACCCCACAGGGATGCCATTTACTGTTGACTTATCCAAGGGGTGGAGTTACCTACAGGTGCACATGAGCCATGGCATTAACATGCATATAAGTAACAGAACTCACACGTTTACAGTGTTACAGTATTTACAAGTTTATTTTTAGTTAAATGTCCTTATGAAAACAGTTGAAAGAACTGCAGTGAATGAATCTATTACAATATACAGTACTGGACAAACTATGTACAACTCTGTGGCAAAGCGTAAGCCTTGCACAATGGAATATGTAGTTTATTGTATGTCTTTTTGTTAATTGTTAATATTGATTTAATTGTTTAGCCGCTGTGGCGCTCCGCTGGGGACGATTACCCGTCTTCGTGGAGCAGCAGCTGAAAGCAATCAGCTGTTCCCGCAGGCGGGTGTGCGTGTCTCAGCGGCGCGTCAGTATAAAAGCATGGCGATCGCTGTGATAGGGGCTGCTGCAAGGCCTGCCGTTTTCACGGCACCTTTTTGAGTTATAGTTTGGGGTATTGTGTTTTATTTTGCACTTTTTGTACGGTTTACTGTATTTGTCCTCTGTGCTTTACCATCGCTGGTAACGTCACATGACCGCCTTTATTTTACTTTCACTTTCTGTTTGTTGTTAATAAATCCTGCGCGCCTGTGCCGGCGTGTCAACACCAACCTCAGTCTCTCTGTATGCTTGAACAGCGGCGACCCACGCAAGTGACTCGAGGAAGACCCTGTCACAAACTCGTATAGTTCAATTGAAATAAGAATTAATAAAATAGGTATTGGCTTGTACTGTCTAATTTGACAGCTTAAATAGCAAAAGTTAACAAATGTATCATACAGAATTAACTCTGAACAAAAAGAATAATAAACAACTTACAGTTTCACACAGAAATCAAGCATTGTCGATTGTTTCACATGCAAAAATACGCATTTTGAAAGTTCTGCTGACAAGCTTGTTATCCTGAATAACCAGAGCTCTAAAACCAAATGAACAGGAACCCACTTCTCACTCATTATGAACTGACACTGTAACCAGCTGCACTTGGTAGTTGCGAATGAATGAACGATCCATTTCCAGTCAGAGGGTGACAGTGCCAAGTTATCCACCAGTCTTTCTAATAGTTTTTATCCCTTCGGTGCTGGTAATAAGTGCAGAGTTATGAGCAAAGCGTGGTGTCGAATTAAAAAATTAATAGGCAGGATGCATGTATTGTATATGGAGAAAATCCAGGACCAAGACTGTCTGTCAATTAAGCGAAGGTGTCGAGTTATCCACCAGTCGACTTAACCGAGGTTGTGACATTTTGAAATGCATTATCTTATTTACTAACTGTTAATCATTACATTGAACAACTAACTTCATTAAAATGTGGTTCATTACATTTTAAAAAGTGAAAAGGCACTAGGATGAGGTAGATATGAGGGGTGATGCAAGGTTATAAAGTATCATGGAAAACTGTTGAAATTTCATGGAAAAGTCCTAGAAAAGGAACATTATTCTTAGCCATGGGAGGGAGCCCTATTTAATCACCCTCCAGGGGACTGAATAGCAAGTTTGCATTTGATAGCGACTTTAGATTGTTGATTGTGCTGAACGTTTAGGATGAATTTGTGATTTATTGTTAGGTTTGTGTGTAAATGCTTTTTAAGCGTAGGTGATCCTGGAACATACAACAACATGTGACTCCTGTCATGCTATTCCCAGGGTAATGTACGGCAATCGCCTGTCTGAGTTATTCACAGACCCGAGGTTGTGAATCTAGTATGATTGTATCTATCTTTTTCATATTGCTCGAAGATTGTCCTTCCAAAATGAATATCACGCATGCTGCGCCCTGCATAGCGTATATTTCATTTTTATACGTCCTGTTGATTTAATCAAAAACACCATTTATAATGTAATTTCTGCCGTGAAGAGAACAATCACTTCCCTCCTCTGAGGATGCAGTACCAACACACATAAAAAACTCCAGGAAAATGAAAAGAAATGGCAGAACAATCCCCACAGGAAATCAGACCATGCCTCAACCTTCTGCGTGCATGATGTCTGATTTCAGAGCTTTTATTATAGGAAGGGTGTTTGCAGTTCAGAGTTTTCTTTCTTGTTGGGGGGGAAAGGTCTGGTGTCCAAGTAAGTGGGTTGACTAAGTAAAGTCAGAAAAGTGATTCAGGCTAATAGACTATTTTAGCCACAACACAGTGAAGCATGGAGACCAATCTAGAGGTAAGTAGATGGCTGGCATTCGGAGTGACACTTACAAATGACTCTGACAGTAGACCTGATTGAGAATGTCCGCTAGCTGATGGAAGAGGATGCCGCAGCTGTGAGAGGAGATGAACATTGTGCTGAACTGCAGAAAATACTTCAAAGGGAGCACAACAGAAACTGAAGTTAGGAGGTACATTGACAACAGATCAAACTGTCTAAGGCAGTTTAGCATGTTTTCTTATCAGCAAAACTACTTCTCTCCCCACTGCTTGCAGCATTCCTGACAAGTTCGGTGTTTTACTGTATTGTGTTTTTATAATACTATTATATGGCTCCATCCGTATAGAGCACAGGAGTTTACAGGATTGTTTGCAGTTGGTACAGAACCCCTGTAAGATAATAATAAGTTACAAAACATCTCTGACTGTGCAAACCAACCAGCTGAACAGGCAGTGCAAATTTCAAATTCCCTTGCTTTATAAGAAGAAAATGTATTTAAACTCAAGAAAATGTTGCAACAATTAAACAACTTTCATATAAACCAATTTAATGTGAATGTGAAAAACTAATAAATAACAAATGTAGAGTTGTAATTTCTTCTCCGGTTTCTGGAAACATACATCAAGTTCTGCTCCCTTGGTTTTTTCTCTAACCAAGGCCCCTTGATGCAATTGCCATGCTATTCATTTTTTTATCATCATTAACATGACAAAGAACTTCTTAAAATGATCTTCCAAATGCTTCAACCTTCTAAATTTCATTGTTGAAATGATACAGTAATTAGCCTATGTATATATTCTATTACAATTACTATTAAAAATAACTTTCTATTGCATGTAAAAACTTTTTTTTTTTTTTTTTTACTATCTAAGTAAAGCAATCCACAGTATTCTCCAGGACTAATGGGTTAAAGACAGTATGCAGTGGGACTGTCAGTAATCCATTCTCTCTCCTGTGCTGAGGGTGAAGAAAGGCGAGACGAAAGAGCTGTTGTTGATACCAATAATGACATATAAGGTCTATAAATAATCCAGCACGATTAGACCTTTACCTACCATCGCTTCACAGCCTGGCCTCAAGTCAATTTAATTTAAATGTAAATTTCTACAATGGGTAACTGTAACCGGCCAATATTAGCAAACAGAAAGTTAAGGTATATATTTGAATTTTCTTTATGCTAAGCGGTTTATTGAAACAGATACTCAAGTGCACCTCTCAGCACCTCAGTATTTAAAATGCCAGTAATGCTTTTAAAAAAAAAAAAACTTGATATCTTGGTATAAAATATCAACATCCTCATTCCAGTTTTGATTCGTTGATTTGATTCAGATTCATTTTGTATATTATTTTCTGTTTCAGTGGTCACACCTTGATGACTTTTGAAAGTTTAAAGCACCCTTTGACCTCCAGGGGCCTTGTATTCCAGAGGATGTTAGCTCGCTGACATCCAATTTCCATTTCCTGGGTGCAGAAGAAAAAACTGGGAAAGAAGGGAAACTCATGGAGAAAGAAACCGGCTCAGAGGAAGGCATTCGTCTTGTTCAAAGGTCCATTGTCACAATGAAGCCATTTCAAATGCCTGTCAATAACAAATACATAAATAATATACAGTATACATAGTGTTCCAGATTTACATTTTATTCCGAATTTATGGGCGTGGATAGGACCACCTTGTGTTACAGCCCTTGTAGTTTCTCAACCGTAAATCAGAAATTAAAACCCAATATATTCACAATAAATAAAAAAATTATTATAATATTTAAACAGTGCTTTGAAAGTCTGAACCAAGTAGTGTCTACATTCAAAGCTCTTCAGCCATCAATACTGATATCGGCAACTAACCATGAGACGTATGCAGCTGGAGAAATTCCAGTCAAGCAATATGACACGATTGTCACCCTCTCTACCGGGCCAACTTCTTTCACTTCGATCATGTATCAAACCCGAACTCGCTAAGAAATCAACAATACTGGAAATAACTTCACTTTTAATGGTTGAAAAGTACTTTCTTTTCCCAATATCTGCACGGCATGCATGCTGTTTCTAACCATACTGGTTACAGTGGCATCTTGTGAGCGCTCCTTCTCAAAACTGAAGCACTATGTCCCAAGAAAGATTGAGTGGTCTGGCCGTGTTATCAATCGAGAATGAACGTGCAAAGAAGCTGATGTGTCAACTCATTGATGTTTTTGCCGAGCTGAAAGCAAGGAAGAAACCATTGAATTTATTTACAGAGTAATAACGTCTTAATGTAGAATAAGAAACAAACTTTTAGATGAATGTGGGAGGGGAGGGAAGTCCATTTAAAAATTCTGCACAGGGGCCTGTTCCAACCTAGCTGTGCCCCTGAAAAGAGCAGAGAATGACTGTGTTGATGAGTTTGTCTGAGCTCTGTGCTTTGCTGGACAGTCACTGTTTATTGCAGAAAGGTGTGTATCGGTGACTTTGTTCGACAGTACTGTCCACCAGCTAAAATACTGCCTAACGCTGGCAATTTTAATCGTAAATATTTGACAGAAAATGATGATGCTTTAGCTGGCAAACTTATGGAATGCATTAATAGAAATGTCAAGTGTGATTTTTGACGAGTCTCCTGATGGCTTGCACCACCCCGTTCTGTCAATTTTCTTTATTTTTTATGATTTCAAGGTGAATAAACCTGACTTGTTTTAGGCTGCTGTCACGTTCATACCTTCTGCAGATGCTATTAACGTCAGCACAACGATTGCTCAAACGTTCGCAAAGTACCAGCCACATGGGAAAATGTGGCCTTGACGTACAGATTCTACTTTATCATACATGTCAGGGACATTAAACTTAATCAGAAACCAGAATTGCTATGCATTGTATTCCACATGTAAAGTGTGTATACTGAGATTTTTGTCCCCTAAGTTTAACCGGTGTTTCAGTTAAAAAAAATAAATAATAAAAATGTTACCGATTTCTATCTCTATTTTGATATTTGTAAAATAAACAAGATACTGAATGACCATTCATGGTAAGAAATTATCCTAATCACTCAGCATTTTAAGTAAATAGCAATAGCAATACGATGTGTACATTTTTATTAAATCGATTTAGGTATTATTTTACCTGGTGGATCTTTACTTTAATTTTGAACAGAAGCAGATTCATTTCAAACCTTGTTATGGCCTCTTCACAGTTATCTTTATGACATAACCTTGAGCTCAGACTATCAAATTGAAGCCTCTCTGTTGTTTCCTACTGTTACCAGTGTTAATGAAAGGGCTACAGGATGTTATGATAAGTTAGATCCAGGCAGATTGGTAACTGGCATTTCTTGGTAAAGTTGTTATAAAACATGTATTGGTGGCAGTATTGTTTAAACCATCGAAGTGTAACACTGTCATGAATTTCAGCAGTACACCACTGGACTGGAATGTAAGCAAACTTATAGTCAAAGCATGGACTTATCAACATTATCAATAATTATTTTAGTAAGTGCAATAAGAACCACTAAGAATGATTGCAAAGATAATACAAAGTGAAGGGGGGCAGTTACATATTAACATGCAATCTGAAGCTAATTACTGTTTAAATTTAAGGACACAGGCAATGCAAAGCAATGTCTGGAACCCTGCCTGGAAGAGTCTGGGAGAAAAAACATTTCCCTGGAAGAGTCCGGGAGGATAAACATTTCCCTGGAAGAGTCCGGGAGAACAAACATTTCCCTGGAAGAATCCGGGAGAATAAACATTTCCCTGGAAGAATCCAGGAGAATAAACATTTCCCTGGAAGAGTCTGGGAGAATAAACATTTCCCCGAAAGAATCCGGGAGAATAAACATTTCCCTGGAAGAGTCAGGGAGAATAAACATTTCCTTGGAAGAGTACGGAAGAATAAACATTTCCCTGGAAGAGTACGGAAGAATAAACATTTCCCTAGCTCAAACTTTTGAAACGATATGTAAAAACCACTACGAATGGGTCGCCTCAAGTAACTGCTAACAAACCAGTACTACAGAGGTAGAGTTTTAAACTACAGAGCGCAAGAGTTCTGCCCTTCCAGGCAGTATGTTTGTACTTCATAAATCGAAAGTGACTTCTCAATCAATATGTAATTCCATTTTTGATCTTTGCTAAACACCTGAAGCAGTTGTTTGATTGCTGGAGATCAGCGGAACAGCTCAGCCTCGTTGTGTGACCCTCTTTTTCAAATGCCATGTAAATGTGAGCACCACTGGTGGGTCTGTAATAACTTTCAGCAGTCAGTCACTCAGCATGTAGCCTTTCTGTGTTTCTTCTGTAGGCCTGTGGCAAGATGGCTTGCGGGTGATGTCAGAGCAGGAAATGCAGGACACCACACTGGGGTTGAATTATTAAACAAAGGGTTAAACAAATAAAACACAATAAATCAAAAGGCACGATAGCCAAGATAGACACACAACAAACCCACACGGTGAACAAGCACAACACAAGGGTTAAAGCCAGCATGAGCAGCAATTGTTTTCGATAGTATTTCATTTCACTCATGACTCGCGTCTCTCGTTCCGCCTCTGAACCAAACCAACCTCATTCAGCCAAAGCTGCAGGTTTTTAGACATGTGACCGTCTCCAGATTAGCAATAAGTTAATCCATCTGGAGACGGTCACATTCTGCACCAGTTTAGCATGGATGGGGAATTTTAACCCCATCCATGCTGCAAAATAAAACAACATGTTTTAAACACTGAACCATACATTTAAATTAATAATACAAAATACACACAGGGGAGGGGTGTACCCCGTCACAAGGCCACATAAGGTAAAGGGTGCTGATGGGCCCAAGCCGCACAGAAACACAATCAGGAATTTAAATTAAATAGTGAGGTTGTACCTTTTTCACATTGACTCATACAAGTATTTAAAAAGGAAGTACCGTAACTTCAAATTACATTTGAATTGCTCTTTTGTATGGTGTTTGCAAATGTTCTGAGCGGTTCTGGGTTACAATGACCTAATATTGAGTTATCTTTTTTTTTTAACCACTTTGTTACTGACAGACCTTAACTCTTTTCTGTTACTATGTATACTCTCTGGCTTCATATCTCTTCTAATTTCTGTATGTTCAGCTGCTCTGAATACAAACTGCTTTCAGCTGTCTCTGCTGTCCCCCAGCCTTCTGTTTTGCTGTCCCCAGCATCATGTAGAATGATCATCATTCCACAGCCTGCTACCTCATTCGGATGAGGTCAGGACCTCTGCTGATGCTGCTGCTGCAATGTATCCAAAGTGAAAATTAACAAGGAAACACTGGCTTTCACCTATATACCCATTATGGAATGGCTTGTAAGTAAAATCACAGACTTCTTCTTCTAGAAGACAAAGAAGAACAAGAACCATATAGTTTACGTTCTCCTGTTCAATTCACAAATATTAAAATAGCACATTTCCCTGAAACTATTTGTTTAGATACTACTGTTATTTAATTGCCTAAATCAATGTTCTAAATTAAAGCACAATCGCATTGACTGGATAACTTTGAGACACTCAGCAGTAAATTAATGTGACTTTTCAATTGTGTGAGCACTGAGGTGCCCAGGGACCCCCTTGTTAATGAGATGTTACATTTAAAGAGGGTTTGATCCTGGAAATCAAGCATGACCAGAAACCTCAAACCAATCAGGAAAGATTCTTTGAGCATGTTACCTATTGATCATGTGACTATGAAAGTACTTCCTGGTTTTGATATCTGTGAATAGCAGTATTGGTTAACATAACATTAAGGATTTCTCCCATTTTCTGATTATATAGCAGGAGTAATCACATGTGAATCACAATCAGTTTGCGAACATGTACCTCATTGCAGCCGTTTTACATCCTCTGCCTTATCTGACCCACTTCTGCTATTTTTGCTTTTTGTATACTTTGAAACATGCATTTTCTTTTTAACATTCATGAACTAATTTACATTTTCTACCCATTCCTCAACCACTGAAAATATTATATTTTCATGTACTTCAATTTCCTAAATTCCAGTACCTCTTGTGTACTGATGTCATCCCATGCATTAAATATATGACCCAATTCTTAATAGTAGTTCCTGAGTACAATCTTAGTCTGGGAATGTATAATAAGTTGATACGCTGTGTATAGGGTGATGCTTTTCATAGGAGACGTCATTTTGCACAGTTTTAGCAGCTAGAACCACTCAGCCCAAACTGCACAAGATGAAATCTGATATACTTCAAGAGACACCACCCACCAACCACATATATTATAAAAGACAGAAATGGAGTGCTGGGACAGACTGGTCGTTCATAGCCTTACTATCCTGCTATGACAGATCCCACTAGGGAATCAGCTTTACCTGTCATCCCATAAGGTCTTCCAGGGTTAGAGAGGCATGTGGACTCTACTCTGCATCCTTCGAACCAGGACCTGACCCCTCAGAATCAATAGAAAAATGCAGTGCTGTCTTTTGTTAGCAAAGACATGCGGTGCTGCAGATGGAGCATCGCGATGCTCTGGGAGGACTGTCACATACCATTGGCCTGCCTATCCACCTGGGATTGCATACTCGCAGTCTTTGGAAGAGCTCTGATGCCTCAAGGAATGTCTTGTCATGAGCCTCCATTCAGGGTAAAGTGTACCTAAGCTGTGATCGAGCCAGCTAGGTGTCTGATACACAGGGTACAGTTTGTAATGTTATACAGGCAGCTCACAGAGATTCTGCTGTAATTTGTTTAATGAAATTCTGATGACAAAGCGGTGTACAGGGCCAGTTTGTGAATGAGGGAACAGTGTTGCGTAACAAAGGCGAGGAATATGTAAGTTGACTGCTGCCGAACAAGACTGTTGACCTGGTTCAGACTATCATTGGATGACATCTAATTCTGTCCGTGGTTGTTTTTAGATTTACTGTTTGTGTATGAAGGCTCAGTTATGATGTTCATTGCCAATGCATATAACATGAATTATCCGTTATACAAAGTGTTGAGTGAGTATTGTTTTTTTCTCATTTTGGAATCTTGTCAATCCAATGACAGAATGACCAGACGAATCGTATTGTTCCAAACGAGTGTTGTGACGCGGATGCAGAGTTTGGTTGAGGGAAAGTAGTTCTCTGAATGCAGCTATTTCATTTCGGTTCATACACACTTTCTTTTCCGTTCATTGTACGTTTTATTTAAGGTGTATACTCCACGAGCGTTGTGGTTATTTCACTCATGTATTGCTTGTAATATGTACCATATTAAAAATGCGTTGTCTAGGGTTTTCCATAAAACTTCTATTAAATAAAAAAAGAAGAAACCTTTCACTATACCAATACACTGCTCTATACATGTGCACTCTAGCTCGCTGTTTACATTAATATTTCGACCTATGTGGAAATTCAATTTCTACAGCTGCATTACATTATGATAGTGGGGCTCAGGTCATAGAGCATTTCAAAATCCTCTATGTTTTGAGTCTGCAGTTTACCAGTTCACTGTTCCTGTTAAAATGGGCTTTTGCTTACAATACAAAACCTGCCTATGGAGTAAAACCTAAAATTGTTAACACAATCCTTAACAAAATGCCTTCTTGAGGTGTCGTGGGCTAGTCAACGAAACACCAAGGATGGAAGGTGCCCACTTGAAGACCCCAGAGATGTACCCTACTTGGCTCAACCCAGATGGTTGTCATGTTGATGCGCTGGGGAGACCGCACTGGGTTGATCCCCGGAGCCAGCATCACAGCCGTTGTGTATGCTGATGCGCTGGAGAGCAAAATAGGCTGATCCCTGGAGCCAGCATTACACTTCAGCCATCAACACCTGACAGAAGGATATCTACATCTCCAAATGGAAAACAACGCAAATGGATGGAAATGCAGATGGATCACATTAGTTTACTGCAAAGCTACGTCTTAGTTGGTGTTTATCTTGGCAAGAGCCGAGTTCAAATCAGTATGAAGTTCAATATCTACTCTCATGAAATGGAAATCATAATCATGAAATCCTAAAATTGTTAACAAAATCATTTTGGGCACATGTTTATTTAGTCTGGTGGCAGAAGGTCCATGACTAATTGAAGGACCTTTCTTGATCTCCTAAGAGTCTATAAGCACAAAGCAAGCCGTGCAATAGAAAATAATAGGAATTCAAATAAAATTATGTGCTTCTAAACATAATCAGTCCAAATCAAGTTATCTCACAGGTTTAGTTCATCTCTGCATTGTTTTTTTTCCAAAGGCAAACACAGCAGTAGTCAATTTCCTCAATTAAATTAATGGCCACCAGTAGAATAAATGGGTGCAGCCAGCAATGTATGTGCTTGGTTATGTTTCTCTTGGTAACTGTTGGAACAAAGCACTAAAGTGTGGGAGAAAGGACATTCAGGACAACATGGTCAGGTAAGGTAAGGTTAAACTGTTACCACTGATACACGCCACAGTTATCACTGATTCACACCATTGTTATCATTGATACACACCGCTGTTATCAATTTTACACGCTACTGTTATCACTGACACACGCCACTGTTATCATTGATACACACCACTGTTATCACTGATACACATCACTGTTATCACTGATACACTCCACTGTTATCACTGATACACATCACTGTTATCACTGATACACACCGCTGTTATCATTGATACACACCGCTGTTATCACTGATACATTCCACTGTTATCACTGATACACATCACTGTTATCACTGATACACACCACTGTTATCACTAATACACTCCACTGTTATCACTGATACACTCCACTGTTATTACTGATACACACCGCTGTTATCACTGAAACACTCCGCTGTTATCACTGACACACGCCACTGTTATCACTGATACACACCACTGTTATCACTGATGCATACTACAGCCTTACCGGGCTTCAGCTATCTCCAGTCTAGCTACACAATACCACTCCCTGTATAGAAATCCCTTGCAATTCCATCTCATCAGATGGTGGAGCAAGCATGGTTGCGCAGTTGACAGATATACATGTCCTTTAAGTGTCACTGCCTAAAACTAACACACCTGAAATTTACTATACAAGAAACTAGACAGATTATGCAATTGGCAATGACTAATTAGCACAATGTGTCCTTTGTCTTTAGATGCGCCATTTAAACTGTGAGAATAATTTCTAGTTTCTCCAAACCCTGTGTATATACAATCGAGCCTTCATGTACTCTAATATAAAGAGCTACTGATACTGAAACATCAGAGTTGAAATAATTAGAATAATTTTACAGGCTGTGTGGTGTGTTATTTGGTTTGCTGCACAAGTTTAATTAATTGAGTTTACATTGAATTAATAGTTTGATACAAGCTTGCTGTATTAGCCCCAGAGACTGTTATATGACTAAAGGAATCTCCATTTGCTTTCACTGGCATTCCAATGAAAGTGCCTCATTCACCACACAGCATTGCTTGTCATGGAAGTGCTGCCTTTAGCATAAATTCAAACTATAGTAGATATAGAGACAGTCATCTCCCTCCCTAGTATAAACCCTTGACTCAGTCTTGGATTTGATTTCCTTGGACAATAGTACACTTTGTGAGCATCCTGGAATAAATAACACCACCTTGCTTAATATTCAAACAAACAATGTATCTCAGGGTCCTGGTGACAAATGTAAACCAGATATTTGCCCTTGTGGTTTGTAAATGTCACCGTATGCCCTTGATAAAATGGTCTCCTTATTATGTACAGTCAGTTACATGTAGAATAATCAAATAGCAGCTGTTTGCCATGGGAATATGTACATGCGGCCAGCAGGAAGCACAAGCCGATGGTAACCTAAAATTACAAAGGTAATGTTGCCTTTTACCCCCTGAAAATAATTTTTGCAATCTGTTTTAAAATTACTCTCAGACCCAAAACTTTATCTGGAGCGCTGGTTATAATTAACAGTGTGAGAAATCATTCGGATAAAGCTTTGTTATATAAAAAAAAGAACAACAAATTGATTAGTAACCTTTGTGCTCAAGCTGCTTTGCCAATTCATGTGACTGACGCATCATGTTGAGGAAGGTCAGCACGTGATCCTATAGCTTTGTTTCCCAATATCTCACACTCTGCTTGTGGTGTAACGCCTTGTGGCAGGCTGGCGAGTGGATAGAGGCCCAGAGACAGACTGCAGTTCAAAAAAATAACTATTTTATTATAAATAAACACAAAATGAAAGGGCACAAGGGCCAAAACAAAACAATTTAAACACAAAGAAAGACAAAAAGCAAAATTTACAAAAATAACAATCTCCAGGCTGGGCAATGCCTTCACTGGATTCAAGCTCTCCAAACAACCAAAAAAAAAACCAACCTGCTTCCTCAGCTCCCTCTCTCCAAATGAGAAGCAGAGGCCTCCTTTTATATCAGGTGGCTGGGCGCTGATTGATCGTTAATCAACCTAATCAACTAATCAACCCCAGCCACCTGAACATAATAAACCCAGGCAGGTAGGGGAAGTTAACCCCATCCCTGCCAATTTAAAGGGCAGAGCTTTGCTCTGCCACACGCCTCTTTAAATATTACATGTAACAACACAAGCATCTTGATATGCTGTATATTAGGATTGCTATGAAGGGTTCAGATATATTCATTTATTTAGAAATACTGAAAGAAACAGCAATGACAAATATTTACAATAGAAGTCATTTGAAGACATTGAAAGAGACTTCTAGTCAAAACGTTTGTCATTGAACTTAATAAGTTTCTGTTAGTATTTCTAAATGTAGCACTATGGAGTGTTTGATAGTTATAGACAAATTGTGTAGAAGTTCATCCTACTATTACAAACCAGCTTTTACAGAGGCTTGTTTAAAACATCCCTTAATATGCAAGGAAGAGCAATCTCCACAGTAACATGTAACCAAAGCAACAGATGTTTCAGAAGCCTATGGTAACTAAAGCAAAGAACAAACATGACATTTAGCTTTTGGTATAGTGTCTTGCAGAATCACTAACATTAACATTCAAAAAAATTACATAAAAAAAAACATTTAGCTTTCACATCATTATTGACAATGCTTATTAACTATTCCAGCAAACATCGTGTTGCTCTGTACACTGAAACATATTGTTTTGTGACATGTTGCTGTTCTGGCACTGTATTTTAAAATTGCTTGGAATGTTTTAAAATGATTTATTTATGTTCTAAAATGTCATTTATATGTGAGTGGATTGTAACAGAACTTCGGAACATCAGGCTTCACAGTTACTTCACAATCACATGACGTGTGATTAGTGGACTATCAGTTTTTGAGGTCGATGGTCACTTTACTATTCAACAAGTCGACTAGTTGACTATTCGGTGATACCGCTACTTCTCTCCCCTCATTCCATCCAGAACCCATTTTGGGGTGCGTTGGGTCAGTTCCCCTTCATTAGCATTCCAAACCTAGGGTCAAGGTGAGGGTGTCCCAGTACTCCTGGAGATTAACAGCCAAGGCTAAAGCTCCTTCTGTTCTTTCTAACTGACTCACCTGCATGTTCTTCATACAACTTTTATTTTGTCTTAATTTTGCTCCTCGAATCTTGTAATCTTGTCAAATTAATAAGAACACTTGTCAAGCTCATATATTTGGCTCAGATAACTATTTGAGGATATTGCCTCCTTTTTATTTCCATGTTCAAAGACATTCTTTCAGAGATCCACATTCAATGTTTCTATCCAAAGCTCTTTTAATTATAAAAGCAAAACCTTTAGATGCCAAGTTTGAGGTTGATGCTCATTAGGTAATTTACTCCATTAAAACGAGTTGGAGAGATTGTGTTCCACTGGCATACAATCCTAACTGAGGCCGACTGGGGAACGATACGACACAAACTTACTTCAAAGCGATTTCCACTTGATTCCATTGGCAATGGAAATTAGTCATTTGTCATCTTGAATCCCAGGCTGACCTGAGGTAGAAGATGAGGAGCAACACATTACTCATCTCTATGCAAATTAACGCCATTTCTCAACAGTTTGAGACCAAGGCTGGGAGTCACGGACCGAGTTATTTATTTTGTTGTTTGATGATTTGAACCAAACAGCTTTGAAAATGCAGCTGAATGTCTCAGCCTCAACCTAGTCCTAGGAGATTGTACTTGAGGATACCCAAGCAGTGTTGAACAGCAGAGTTAAACTAGGATATAAGAAAGCCTCCTCCAGCAATACCTCAAATAAATCAGCGTTAATGGTATAATAACCACCCCCCCATCCCTAGAAATCTGCATCCAAAAGTCTTATAAAAGAGGAACATTTGTTTTTTGCAACCGGAAGGTATCCTAATGCTGTAATTGTTTTTTATTTATATATAGTTTTTCAGTCTTTATAGGCAAGAAAAGGAAAAAAAAACCTACAGTTCTTTAACAAATACGCTGATAAAAGTAGTTAAAATTCCTGTAGATCCTGATTGCATCTCTCTCTGTTGCAGTGAGGTTTAATATCATACTCGATGTATTTGTCAAGGTCTACATTACTGACACAACCCCACCGTCCCACCCCACACACACACACTCACTCAGACGTGTGCACCTCTTGCAGGATTGTCTGGTATTTGTGAACACAAATTCTCAATCATTGCAGGTTTCTGCAGTCTTCTGAAGCAAGTTATATTCTGTAAATAAAAGCTTCTGCGCTCTGTTGTAGCGGCTGTCTGCTTGCACAGGACATTTGCAGTGGAATTCCTGGATTGAAAAGACAGACAGGAGCGTTGAAAGTTTAATGTGTAACAATATGATTACACATAATGATCAAGTCCCAAGGTGAACATCTAATTTACATCAGGAGTCCCTTGGCAGTTGAAAGATTAATGATGTGCACACAGTTAGACTCCTGGGAGACTGTTCAGTGCGGAAGCACGCTGTAAAATCTGTTGCAATAGGGCCTGAAGTTAATAATATATGCATTTATTGAATATTTTATTGTGCAAACTTTACCGACACTCCCTCTTTATCCCAACTGTCAATACCTGCAGATTGTTCATGAGATAAAGGCTTATCACTGGAATTAATGAGCAGAGAATGGATGTAATGATGACAGGCATTGGATGAAGGTTGAATGGATTTTCACAGTGTCTTAATCTGAGCACATAAACGTGGTGAACCATTCTCAGTGATGTACAACTTGGAGCCCACTAGTAACTACCTAGAAACGTCATTTAAAGCAATCTTAATGAGTCCTTAAAAGGAGCAAAGTCTAAAGGTTCTGTTTGTTTAATACACAGTTGTTCTGTTCCCTAGAGAAGTTGAAATGAGCCAGATTATTAGTTGACTGAGTACTGTTGGTATTCCATAAATGAAGAATGCTGAATACTCCACAAGCCCCCGAAGGGGGAAGGATCCTCATAAACACAGCACCCCATGGACCTCTATGGTGTATTCTGTTTGTATAACAAGTACAATGTATGTAAAACAAACTATATTTTAGCCTAAAGCTGAAGATGGATCACGCAGTTCAATCCTGGTTATTCCTTTGGGAGATAGTGGGTTATCTCCATACGCGAAATAACCACAGCACTCTGGGAACATTCATAGACAGATTCCACAATAAGAAAACAATGCTCAACGCTGAATATGAAAAGGTTATTTCATGGTAGATCTCACAGCACTTATATTAGTATATTAGTGACTGTTATACAATGACATTCAAAAGCATTTACCCATGGAAAATGTGCCCTATATCAACTCTGTTTTTTTTGTTAATAAACACACTAAACAAATATACATACAGCTGGGTAAGCGATTTTCAAAGGCAACTTAATGGAAAATAAAGAGATTTTAATGGATTTCACTTGAACTGTTAGAAGCAGGCTTTAAATTAGTGTGATATTTAAAGGCAGAGTACTATTATTAACAGTTTTCTGTTCAACAAGCAGGATGAAGAGGCCAAAGTCAGTGTTTGGGTCCTTACATATACAGCACTAGTAATGGGGATTTAAAGTTTATAGATCCTCTTTGAGCTTCTCTTGTCCATGATTAGTTGGAGGTTAAACGGCTTTATTTATGCACGCAGTCTGCATTTTGGAGGCTAAGAAACATTTTCTCAAGTGAGAGATGCTTCCCACTGGGCATTTCTGTGATCCTGTGCTTATTTTTTTCTTGACATACAATGCAACAAACCAAAAAAAAATTTGGCTGTGAAATTTTAAGCTATCAGATTATACATCTCAGTTAATTAGTTTACATTCAGCCTACATTTGCACAGAGAAGTCTATAAAGTGCATGCTTTCCCTTGTAAAAGTGTCTTTTTCTCATGTTTTTCCCGTGGTTATTCTATGCATTTATCATAGTTTCCCATGGTTTGCCATGTTTTTAAATATGCTTTACCATACCTCGCTGTGCTTTACTATGGTTTCACTATGCTTTATTAGACTTGCCATGCTTTTTCTATGGTTTCACTATGCTTTATTAGACTTGCCATGCTTTTACTGAGGTTTCACTATGCTTTATTAGACTTGCCATGCTTTTACTATGGTTTCACTATGCTTTATTAGACTTGCCATGCTTTTACTATGGTTTCTCTATGCTTTATTAGACTTGCCATGCTTTTACTATGGTTTCACTATGCTTTATTAGACTTGCCATGCTTTTACTATGGTTTCACTATGCTTTATTAGACTTGCAATGCTTTTACTATGGTTTCACTAGGCCTTAATAGACTTGCAATGCTTTTACTATGGTTTCACTATGCTTTATTAGACTTGCCATGCTTTTACTGATGGTTTCACTATGCTTTATTAGACTTGCCATGCTTTTACTATGGTTTCTCTATGCTTTATTAGACTTGCCATGCTTTTACTATGGTTTCACTATGCTTTATTAGACTTGCCATGCTTTTACTATGGTTTCACTATGCTTTATTAGACTTGCAATGCTTTTACTATGGTTTCACTAGGCCTTATTAGACTTGCAATGCTTTTACTATGGTTTCACTATGCTTTATTAGACTTGCCATACTTTTACTGATGTTTCACTATGCTTTATTAGACTTGCCATGCTTTTACTATGGTTTCACTATGCTTTATTAGACTTGCCATGCTTTTACTATGGTTTCTCTATGCTTTATTAGACTTGCCATGCTTTTACTATGGTACACTTATGTGTGTTCAGCAATTTCCATGTCTGCAATTTAAAGCCCTAAGAATCGCCTCAAAACCTGAAATTCAGAGTACCCCTGTCCTCTCAACAGAGCTCTCACAATCACGTCTAACCTACAATGCTTCTTGTTTAGATTCAGTCAGTCTATAATTTTCTGTGTCATCACATCCTGGTGACTTTTTAAAAGCACCCATGTGACCCCAATAGAACTCTCAGACTCATGTCTAATGTCCAAGTACATCTGGCACACCAGAGTGTAACCATTAACCTGTCCCCCTGCAACACCCCGCTTCTATGTGGTATTTCTTACTGGTGTATATCTTACTTTGCTTACTAACAGAGTGTTGCAGGGGTACAGGTTAACACTAGAACCGCCACGACAGTCATTTTGCCGGTTTGAGGTTTTCAAATGAAATTACTCTGCATGTCTGAAAGTTATGCGGTTGTCCGTTTATGACATTTCCAAAATACATGTATTAAATACCCTGACAGTGTTTTAAAGGCAGGATCACGGAAATATGGAAGTTATAATCATTTTGACTGCTTTTTACAATACATGTTTTTATTTTGAATATAATTTACAATATTGATAAAATATATATATATATATATATATATATATATATATATATATATATATATATATATATATATATATATATATATATATATATAAGCCTGTTGTTATCTTTACTGGACCGGCAGCCATCAACGCCTTCATTTTGTACAAGGAATGCACCAGGGAAAATGTCAATGCGATGCTCCCTTCAGAATCTCAAACGAAGACCGGCTATTTAACACAGCCAGGAATGAGCCGGCACTGTGTGACTCTCCCTGCACGCCACGCAGCTGCACTTCTACCAGGAGAGCCATTCAGAAATGCTGGTCTTGGAATTTACCTTCAAAAGAAAATATACTGAGTAACATTGTGTTTTATTTTAGGCTCCAGTGTGGAGCACTTTAACATATGCTACAATCATAACACAACGCACAATAGATAATTCATCAATAAGCTATAATTACCTACACAAACAGATCATGGGTTGATGTATCTCAATTTGATTGTACTGTAGAAAATCAGACAAAAAGCCACGCCAACCCATAAAACAGTACAGAAAATGGAAAAGTGCAATTAAAATGACTTGTGAAGCAATTTACTTAAGTTTAAGGATTCGGATACAATTGTCATATGTCAAAATTCTTCTATAAATGTTACCTGTCATGCACTTCTACTCACTATGTAGGTTTGAAATGTGCACTTTGGAAAGAAACTTATGTTATATCAAATACGTATTTGAATTTTAAAACATGACACCTGGTACTACACTAGCTTAAAGACAGGTCTCAGTTTGCTTTCCTTGTCTTCCAAGGAAGCCTTTTACAGCTTTATATCCATTTCACCCCAGCTGTGTTTTTGGGGTCGAAGCATTTACCTGGCTACAAAGCATTCCAGTCACTAGGGGAAGCAGCTAGTTGGGTACTGACAGGAACGACGACCTGTGACTTTGATATAAGTAGAACTCAGGTTTAAAATGTTTGAAGACAGAAAGCATGTACAGAAATGTGTGGAAAATAAATTAACCACAGTAAATTAACCACAGGGCTCAATTCTATTGATAATTAGTAAACAAAATAACAAAAACAGACTGTCACGTATGTCCTGAGCCCATATGATATTAATGCTGGGCAGGGAGGCAACACAGACAGAGAAGCCTCCAATACCTTCAGGATCATAGAGGACCATCTGTGAATCAGGCTGAGGGCTCTCTCCGGTGATATAGGTAATGTGATCAATCTCTGTTAATAGTAGTGGCACATATTGATTCTAAACAATAGCCTGCAATGTAGAATGTAATGTGGGTATTTGGAACCAATACATGGCAAACAGGTGAAACATGGTCTGGTCTCATCCTTGTAGCTTATCAAAGTAGTTAATTCCATGTTTACCTTAATTTCTAAACCTTACACAATCAATTTAAGGTCAGCATTAGGATAATGTGTAGATGTAGATGTTCCTTCTACGTGTGAATTAGACAACTACTCCTGCACTTACACTTTAGCAGGCCCTGTGAAAGAGACCTGTTGCGTGGCATGTTTGGATGAACTGCAGAAATAGAAAAAGAAAAGGCAAGTTATTGAAGCCAAGACTCGCACGCCCACCACAGTGAAGATGAAGAAGTGAAATCCTTCAGTGTCATGGCAGTTATTTATCCTTCAAAACACGGGCCGACGCTCGCATTCAGGGAAAAAACAAAGGCTGAGACGGGAAGGAAAGTGTGAGAAAGTGTGACACTGAGAAAGAGCAGCAGACATCGAGACTGATAGAGCTGGCATAATCTGAAAGAGAAGCCGACACAGCTCTGAATGTCAACACGATTGGTCTGACCTACCTCTGTATTATGACAGTAATAGGGGAACTAACTCCAAATATATTCTTACAAGCTGCTTTCTTGTTCATTTTCTCAAGTGAACATCACAATAATGGACAGCTGTGCTTTTTCAAGCAACGGGAGCTGATATTCTCTGTGTGTCACCGTCAGACTCTCTCTGTGCTAGCCATGCTGTAAAGTGCTGTCTTACATTGTGCTGCTAAAGATGAATGTCACATTTCATCACTTGTTATCTTCACCAGCATTTAAAGAAAAATATGCTTGGATAATAGTGATGAGGTTTAGGGGTCCACCAGTAGGTGGAGATACTGAGTAAGGGGATTCGATACAGCATACAGTATATAGCCTATACAGATGAGAATGACAGGCAACAAGAACTTAAGAACAGCGCCAGAACTCTTAGTAAAAGCACGTCAACACTGATTTATAATCCAAAAAATGAACATGCAATAAAAAAAAACATTTAAAAAAGTAAGAACAGGGGTATGTGAAGCAACTAAAGCTGAGGGAACACAAATAGAGATCAGAATACCTAGTTTGAGGCAACTTTGCTATAACCTGGAGTCTCCCCTGGGGTGCCATGCAGTGGCCTGAAACCTAGTCTCCTGAAACCAAGTTCCAAGCCTTCATGTTCCCTGAGCTTTAGTCTTTAAAACAGTCCTTTGATTATGTGGCCTAATATTGCATTAACAATATAATACTAGGTTCTAAGTTACAGTAAATAAAAAAAAAATCACTACAAGGAACAGCGGCTGTAAACCTTACCCAACAAAAGAGGCCCAAAAACATGACCAGATAAAAGCAGTGTTTTTATAAAGAGCCCAACTTTACTGTTGATTCCACTCTGCTACAGCCTTTATTGTAAAGAGTTAGAAATTGAAGGTGTCATTTAAACAGCGTTTTTACATGCCCTTATTATTTCATGGTGTTTGGAATAACATTGTTTTAGGTTTTGTTTCTCCCATACTGACTACTCTAAATCTGTCCCAGCCTGGCTTTGAGCTGTTTGGAGCTTGCCTGGAAAATTTTAAATTCCAGGACTAAACAACCTTCTTCATTCCCAAGTCATGTGACAATGTGACTCTATGGCTCCACTCATATATACGGGGGTTGTAAGTGGGACCAGCCAAGTTGAAAGGTCAATTAAATCACATGATTTGAATGGAATGGAATCAGTGCCAGGGAGTTAGGATTTTCCAGACAAGCTTGCAGACAGGTAAAGACTGGAAATAACACAACATGAATAATACATAAAATAGAGTGGTGAAAAAAATACTTAAAAACAGATTTGAAGGTACTTGCTTCTAAACAAGAAGTCTTACAGACACTATAAGGTTAAGCTCTAAGCCATGCATTGGCAAAATGCTGACACTGCATTCTGCTAATTATGGCTAAGTAAAAGGTATTAGCTTTGCAAGAATCAGATTTCTCTGGGTTTTTTTATGTATTTTTGTCAAACCAGATGCACACTTAAGTTTAATTGGCTACGCTGTAATGGGTTTGAAACAACAAGGGACACCAGGAAAGGTTTCAGGTTTTGCGAGGTAAGCACATTAGCACTGCTGTCCGTTGTGTCCCATCTCCTTTCTCTGACATTAACAGTATTCTATGAGAAATGTGTTCAGACATCCTAAATCTAATTCTGTAGTGGTAATTGCTTTTTGAATATTGATCCGATTATTAGAAACATGGTTGTAAATACTCCAAATTGTGAATGTTGCAATATGTTCCCTCACAAAGCCTTCATAAATATTCCACTTAAGTTACGTAACCAAACTGCTTGTTGTTGTTTTTAAATTTCATCTTTTAGGCTTTAGTCCTGCTACCCTTTTCCTGAGGATATGACCGTAAAGGGATTGTAGCCAACAAAATAATTCTATAGAGCTTGCCTGTTTCAAAACATTATGTCCGGACGAGCTGATATGGGCCTAATGGCCTCCTCTTGTTTGTACATTTTCTTATGTTCTTACCACGTTAGATTAAAGAACACTTTACATGAATTATCTCTAATTAAGGTGTATTTACATAGTAATTACTTTGTAAATACTTCTCTACTTACACATAATTACAATGTTATTATTCATATTTAAAATGTACTTAATGTGTACATCTTTGAGCATTATATATATATATATATATATATATATATATATATATATATATATATATATATATATATATATATATATAGTATATATAGATAGATAGATAGATAGATAGATAGATAGATAGAGTAAAACGACTGGCACTCACACGTGTTCGTTGCCCCCTTAAAACAGGACCCAGGACATGGAAATGGAAGTTTATAGTGCATGCACTTTTTAATAACACAGAATAAAAAATAAACAAACACAAAGAAAACCGAACTCCATTTTGGAGCTCTGACTATACATTTAACAGGTCCCTGAGTAACACGTAGGATGGCTAAGCCGTTTACCTGTTACAAAACAACACAAACCACACAGGTTTAACACAGCACTTACTTTACTTCTGACTGCTCGGAAACAGAGCACACTTTCTGCTTCTTACTACTCAGCAGCCCTGAGTATACTGGCTGCTGACTATTTATACCCTGCACCTGGTCTTAATTTGCAATAATCCCCAAGTTCGGGTGACAGTTAAACAATAAAATAATCAACAAAAATGTACATTCACACCTGTTTTTGGCAGGGAAACTATTAACCCCTTCCCTGCCATATTACTATATATATAGGGTTGGGTTAGAGTTACATAGATTTAGGGTTAGGGTTAGGGTTATATTGTGCAAAAAGATTTACACATTAAGTACATTGTAACTATGCAAAATGATTTTGTAATTATGTGTAAGTGCACGTGTATTTACTAAGTAACTATACTATGTAAAGACGCAGTAATTAGAGTCATTTAATGTACAGTGTTACAAAAGAAAGCTGTCAGTTTGCTTCCCTTACTTTCAGGAAGTCTGTTACTGTTTCACTTCCTAGGTCATTTTACCTCGACAATTTCTTTGGGGTCAAAACCCTGACTGCAAAGCATGTTGAGTCAATAGGGGAAGCAGAGGAAAGCAGGCATTCAAGGTGGAAAGTCATGCTGCAGAAACAAACCTTCGGACATTGATAGTAAAGCAAAAATGTACTTAGTGATTAGAAACTGTATTTATAATAGACTTTGAATACAACATGGGTGAGCTCCAAGGGGCTTAAATGACCAATCGGTTAGAGGTTAGAGACCACACTTTGTCTGGACAGCTGACAAAAACAATAGACTTTGTTTTCGGAGCTCTTATCCTTTGGCGTGTTGTTGTGCACCACTGCTGGAGATTGGACAATACAACCACTTCGAAGTTAACTTCGAACTCAAGCCTGGTCTAATAGGGCAAAAGTGGCTTCCTGCTGCCCTACAGCTCCTGCCTGGCTCCTGTCCTGAGGGACCTGACTGCCCAAGAGTTTGTGTTCCTGATGACTTTCATTTGGGTTATTTTTTTTAGTCATCGCCAATGGTTTTTACCTCAGTTTTGGAATGCCCAATTATTATTTTTATCCCGGTACAGCATTGCAACCCCCCTGGTGACCCGGAACGGAGGCTGAAACACACGTCCTCCGAAACGTGCTCCTGCCAATCCATCATTTTTCGTACAACGGATCAACAGCAAGGCCACCAGACCTATAGTGCCGGAGGACAACACACAGGAGCCCTATCAGCCACAGTGGTCACTGTGTGTGGTGAACCATGGATTGCCCTGCCGACCTAAGCCCTCCCTACCTGGGCAGCACTCAGCCAATTGTGCGCCACCCCCTGGGAACCCCTGGTCACTGTCAGCTGTGCATAGCCTGGATTCGAACCTGTGATCTCCAGGCTATAGGGCGCATCCTGCACTCCACGCAGAGCGCCTTTACTGGATGAGGCACTCAGGA
Organism: Polyodon spathula; assembly: GCF_017654505.1. Taxonomy (NCBI): domain Eukaryota; kingdom Metazoa; phylum Chordata; class Actinopteri; order Acipenseriformes; family Polyodontidae; genus Polyodon; species Polyodon spathula. Next base: position 17,402,841 of record NC_054545.1, read on the forward strand.
GCCATGAATTCTTTCATTTTGAATCATAAAACAGTTCTTTCACATCTAGAGATTGGGACCTGCCCGAGGCGACGGCTGTGTACCAACACTTCAGCAGTACCCCACTCAGCTGCCCTACAAGGCATAAGTATTATTTTATTTTGAGTTGGTAAAAAAAAAAAAATCAAAGGGGAAAATTGCGTTGTGTAACTTTAATGAGGTTCTGATATTATGATTTAATGTTTCAATTTTAATAATGCTGCAACAATTATTTGATAACATTTTAAATACTGTTTAAATCTTTGTTTCATGTGGAATTTGTGATTTATATTTTTATTTTACAGTGTTTTTCTCTCTCTCTACTCTTTATCATTGTATTAACTTTTCTAAATAAAGAAGCACTTTTTCAGTCAAAATTCAAGTGTACGGATGTTGACCGTGTGTAGCACATGTGGCACAATTTAAAAAACAGTAACAGTTACGATGTCAGAGTCCGAACAATTACAGTATTGCACATTTCATGCATAACAGACTTGCAATTTCAGTTTAGCATTTCATTTCGTTAAAGAAAAGTAATACAATTATACATTAAAAATGTTTTTAAAAGAAGTTTTCGTAATTACAAATTCATTTTCACATAAATATCCCACCATCTAACTTATTTCACATTTCTTCTGGACAGGTTCAGAAACAACAGCAATGCAATCATTAATAAATAACTCTTCATCCATCAATTACATAGACATGAGGTGCAAATTAAGCTTAGACATTTCTTTCGTTTAAAGATTGTTCAAACAAGCTTACAGACCACTTACATTTAGCCTGAGTACTTCTCGAAAACCAATTGCTGGCAGTGCTATTCAGGTTCAGCAAAACTAGCAATAACTTGACTTTCCATGACTGGTTCACATTCCTTAGTTTTTTTTTTTTTTTTTTTTTTTTTTTTTTTCTAATGCCACTTTCTTATTCTAAAACATAGTCTTCACTACTATCTTCACTTACAATGGATACATGTGTCTGTGTGAGGGATTTCAAACTCAAACTCTGAGGAACTCCTGCCAGCATTGCTACAATGTGAGGCACCATTAAAGGCACAAAAAACTCACTGTTGAATCGGTAAGAAAATAAGCCACAGAAAATAAGCCACAATAAGCCACAGCACTTGAAAACAGTGATTATTTTTTTTACAGACTCAACACTTATCATTGTTTGTCCCTCACTTAATGTGTCTTGTGGAGTGTGTCTCTTATTATAATACAAATCATTTTGCTGCAGCCAGAGCCCAAACTGCACAAAATGACCAGAACACTCTTATTTGATAAGAGACAACCTTCACATGACTTATTAACTCATAGAAACGATTGAACAAACTTTTTTGTGCAGAACATGTTGGGGGAAATCAAAGCTCTCCAATGCCATTGAAGCATGACCAGTGTGGTGATCTGCACACAAGACACTGGCTGACACTGTATTCCCCTGGTGCTTTAATGTACCCTCTATGGAAAAGAACAAGGTCAAGGAATATCAGCCACAAACAAGGATGCTGTTAAACCATTTAAGGGTGAGTGAAATGCTCCTATCACAAAAAGTCCAGGGAAAATTCACATTTCTGACCTTTACCAAGGGCGTTCCAGAGACACTTGTGCCTGTTCTTCATAATGTAAAGGGATGCATTATTTTACGATGTTTAATTTCTCTACTGATGTTTCTTCAAACGTATTGATTGTTAGGAAGTGAGATGGGGAAGCATATCAGTCTTGCACAGTTTCAGTTCACAGAGGATCACTAATGGTCTTCAATGCACAGTGCAACCCTAGTAAGCTTCCCCATCCCACTTCCCAAGCTTTGAGCCATCTTTCTAGAAGCAGTTTTTGTTGGAATAGTTAGTAAGCAAATAATGATCTTCACTGAAACAACAACCGAGAATCATATAACACATCACAATGTAAACAAACTGCACTGTCAGCAAGGTCTGGATAGGGCAGCGTCTTGCTCTGTTTTTCACCTGAGACGTTCTTGTAAGTGACTGTGCAGCTGATGCATAGTTCACATACACTAGTCACGTATCTTGTAAAGCGCTTTGTGATGTTGGTCCACTATGAAAGGCACTATATAAAAATAAAGATTATTATTAGCGTGAACACAAGGCAAAACTATTGAGAAATATAACACAGATCAAGCCGTTGTATTTTACTGTTAAATGAAACAGGATCGTGGGTTACACTGCTGTGGCATTGAATCATTGCCAATTATTTAAAGCAGTTGATTTGTGTTTTCTATGTCTTGTGTCTGGTATAAGAAAGAGAGCCAATGGACCTTTCAGGGCAAACCTACATGCAATCTTTGACACTGACTGAAAGCTACTAATCAGTGAAATGACCGTTTGGTTGTAAGCAATGCTATTGGTTTGCTGGTAACCTGAAGCATCCCCAATTTGGCACTAATCAATTGATTAATTTGACAGGGAAAAACACTCAACACCAGCAAGGGTCTCCGGGGAGTTATCAGTTTAAGCTTTCGAAGTAGAAACCTGTTTTTCTTGACACTTTTTAATTCCCTGCAGCTGACCCCAGTGCTCTGTATAATTTTCAAGGGGTCAATGCATCATCCTCCAGGGGGCTGACATCAGTTCCCTGAAGATTGTGCTGACGTGTTTTATTCCTTTTAATGTTTGTCTTTTCTGGGGGGATATGAAACCCAGTGACCCTGCACTTTTACACTTCAATAAATGAATGATCCACAAATAAATACAAGGGCCTTTTTCGGAAACAGACACTTCTACACAAATAAATGCATTATTAATGGAGAACATCTTCAAATCCCAGCTCAGACTTCAGCTGGTCGTTCAATACAACAGGGGGGCAGGCACGTGAATGGACAAAATAACATTACAAGTCAGATTCATCAAATGGGACACAATCAGCATAGTAGTCGATTATAATGACTTTAGTTCTAGTACTACTGTATACCATTATTGCAGTATTCTTTATTATATCAGTTGGCATTGCTGGCACGTTTCTTTCTAATGTCTTACATTCTTCCTTATTTTTAAAACCTTTTACTCCAAAGAGTAGCTTACTGTTTTGTTTTGTTTTGTTTTTTCCGAAAGGAGAAAAAACACCTGCTCAATTTACAAAAATAGCAATAATATTCAGCGGGTATTTAATTAAAGGCAGTTTAAGTAAGTTTAAGTTTTCTTACCTTTTTGAAAAGAATTACACTTGAACAAAAAGCTTAGTGTCGTTATCTATTTTAGAATAATTTCTTCTGATTTAGCAACATGAAGCTACTGTAACAAAAATGATGTATGCAAAATACATCAAATGTGTAGATTAAGATTTTTAAAAAATCAACCAATTAGGTGTAAGGATTTGTCAAAATTCCAGTACAATATGCTGTGTACGGGAGTCCTCCCGTATATGAAATTTTCAAATTCAACAACAGAATGACCGGGCGAATTGCACTGTTCCAAATGAGACCACCTAGCTAAGCAGATCAGAGGATGATGGAACGGAATTCAGTTGTCAATTACTTGAGAGTCCACCTTCTTTCTGCCTCAGTGTTTTTTATTTTTTTGCACTCTCAGCCCCTAGCGTGCACGTTGACCGGCAGCCAGCTTGCCTTGCACGGAGACTTCACTGTATCACCCAGGCACACACTCCTATTATATTACACACAAATCATTGCTGTGATACGTTTGCACATTTTGTATTTGAGTGTATATAACACATTTGACTTCCTACAGTAATGTAAGGCCGTATCTTGTTGATTCAATCTTTTGGCCACTCCTTTATTCCTGTTCTACAAGTTAAAACAATATGTATCCACCCTTGGAGTTCAAAATATATGTTTGTATGGCTCAATCATTAATCTAATAGGTACTCTTTGGTGTGTTTATATTGCTTTTGATCCACATATCGTAAAAGGATTAGGTTTGCCACTGCTGCCATATCCTATTGCTTATAATCGCTTCACTTCTATCAGATGATTCCACCCTTCTGTAACAGAGGCAGGTTTTGATTCTTTCCAGTGACACAAAATATTTTTCTTTGCCAATATGCTTGCTGCAAGTATTACCCTTTCTTTTCTATCATTCCACTGAAGAGACACTGGAGTGTAAATTGATAGAATGATTGATTGAGGGTTGCTTCTTTTCACAAACCATTTCCTTTTGGTCTGATTCGACTGATTCTGCACAACAGAGTCTTTTGGATGACCCTCTTGTATTATTAGCGCACATCATTGCCTGGGTGCTGTGCTATAATTAAGGTTTCTGATTTTTGGTTTTAACCAATAAAACACAATAAAACACGACAAAACACGATAAAACACCCTGATACAAAAAAATGAAATCGGTGGATAGCCAATAAACACCAGAAAACCCTGGAAAAACTGTGGAAATGGTTAATCAATTCACGCTGACTTTACCCTTTACCCATTAAAAAATAAAAATACATTTTCCAGTGTTGCTGGGCAATGTCCCGCCTTCCTGACTTGCATCTATCATTGATTCGTTCTGAATACTTTAAACCCGCCCCAACTGAGTGACACATTCCTACATTTCTATTGGAGACTCTGCTTGCGAGACTTAAAATGAGATTACAATCAGGATGGAGGCTTGTTAGCAGGATTTAAAGCTGTATTACAGTTAAGATATGGAGAATTTAAAACAGAATTGTGGCAAAATGTAAAAAACTGGCGCCACACAAAAACCCCAGAAGAATGTACCCGTGACCATAGGGATTTCGTTGTGGAAGACAGCAAAGGAAAGAGGGTACAACTTAAGTGTGCAAGTACTGTCAAGTTACTATACATATTTTGACAGAAAAAAAATGTTCAAGCATTTTGGAAAGTAACAGATAAAACTAATAGCTAAAAATAAGCACCGAAAAATACAATTAATAAAAACTAGCTATAATTTACATTTGTAATGATGTTTGCCAAAAGCAAAATCTTAACTACAGTTTTTACTGATTTTCACCCTAAACATGGTTGGATCGGGTGAAAATACAGATTCAGATCAAGTAATTATCGGATTTTAAAGAGCAACTTGGTGCAAGTCTGAAATGTTAACTAATGTACTCTTCTTTGGATTAATTTTGTGTTTTCATTTTCTCTGTCATCACATCTTATTAAAAAAAAGATACAAATTGTGGTTTTAATTGTAAAGAAAGCTGTAGAAATAGAACAATTAAAAGAGTCTAAAACAACATTTGTATAAAATTATAATTTAAAAAAGAACAGGCAATCAGCGCCCCTGCAATGCTCTGCACATACTAGATTTAAGAAATTCCAGATGTGTTCTATTATTTATGTATTTCTTACAGCGACTAGATGCATTGTTGCAGAGGGACAGATTTGTATGATTATTATCCAAAAATGATAAGCATAACTGCACTTTTATTGATAACATTTAATTTTGGTAAATGTTCTTCAGAAACAAGAAAATGAACACACTTTTAAATAAAGGCAGTATTGTTCTGTACGGCTCCTTGTGTCTCCCCTTATAAAAGTGTAGCATAGAAAAGCATAACACAGTGTAAAAGTATAGGTAAGCTGACCTCTTTCCCTGATGGTCTTCTCTTATCCAAAAACCAGTTGGCTTTTACACCAGCTGGACACAGCTTAATCAGCTGCACCTGTTACCACTTTGTTTAGTCACAGACAGGCTGTTCTGGCTCCACATGTAGCTTCTTGCTGGAGCCAGAGTGATCGCTAGCCACAACTCTCCAAGGTCCTAATGCCCTTAAGTTCTGGTTGCTAACATACCCCCCATCACAGATGGTAAACGATGGTAAATGAATAGCATTACAAGATTGAACAGCCTGACTCAAGTGCCAGAAGCACTTACAACTCCTCCGACCATGTTATTGACCACCCATTGCTGCCACTGTACATGTTGCTGGAAATATTGAGAAAGATGTGTTTGTGTGTAGTATACCTGATTAGACCTAGCTCTGAGTTTACAATTTGAAAGCTGATAAGCGTTCCCCCCAATACTGAATCAGAGCCAGCCTGTTAAATGATCTCCACCTTCCAGTTTACTGGAGAGGGGTCATGATGACCTCGGATTGCTCAATTCCATTGTATATACAGAATAGTATAGAATGCGAAAGGATTTGTTTAATGAAAATTTGATAGTGTATAGATCATGGGATTGTAGTGAGCTAGACTGGAACTTGTGCAATATGCTTTATTGAACCGGAAAAAGCAGGGGAACAGAGATCAGCACTAGGGATAGCATAGCAATACAACAACTCCCAAACAGCAACTGAGTTCAGCATCAGGGACAGCATAGTAATACAACAACTCCCAAACAGCAACTGAGTTCAGCACCAAGGACAGCACAGCAATACAACAACTCCCAAACAGTAACTTAGTTCGTGCCAGGGACAGCATAGTAATACAACAACTCCCAAACAGCAACTGAGTTCAGCACCAGTCCCACTGCCAATTAGGGGAAAGGAAAGTTACATGTTCCCACATATTAAAATGATCAGATTACAATATGTGAATTGTCTTTGTGTTTGCGTTCTTAAAATACATGTTAAAAATAGGAAAGTGGTCATTAAAAGATTCTCCCCTTGGTTTACTGAATCAACAAATATGTTAAACGAATGCATCGTAAACTGGAACGTAGATGAAAACTTATTAAATTACAGGTCCATTATCTTGCCTGGAAAGATAATCTTTTGAAATATGGGGCTGCACTGTTTTCAGCTAGATCAGCCTACCATTCAAATATTATAGAAACAAATAAGGATAATTCTTTTTGAGGCTATAGCTAAATTAACAAATCCGCAGAGGGAGCCTGCTTTAATACTTTATCATCAGCAAGCTGTGATGATTTTATGAATCATTTTCATTAAAAAAAGAATTGATATAAGAAAACAGATGTGTAACAGTTCTTTCAATTTGAATATGGAATCCAATAATATTGACACAACTCCCACTTTGGGTCTTGCTACATGAAAACAAACCCTTGAATCTTTCCTCTTGATTAATCAACTAGATTTAACTAACCTAATTATGAAGATGAAATCCACTACGTGGGTTTTAGACCCTATTTCTACTACACTATTGCAAGTATGGTATAGTAGGATTAATACTGCTGTTTTAAGTATTGTCAATAGTTTCCTTTCCTCTGGTACTCTTCCCCACTCCTTTATAGTTCCTGTAGTAAAACCACTGCTTCAAAAACCTACTATGGATTCCAAAGTTCTTAACAAATTAAGGCTTATTTCTAATCTCCCCTTTTTATCCAATGTTTTAGACAGAGTAATAGCTAACCAACTTAATATATTTCTTGCAGTACATGATATATATGAAAAATTTCAGTCAGGCTTCCAAGCCAGGGTCATAGTATTGAAACTGAACTTATCAGAGTGGTAAATGATATGCTGTTATCTTCCAGTATGGGCTCACCCTCAAATCTTATATTTCTATATCTATGTGCAACACTCAACACTATTGATCATCTTATTTCGATAGATCGTTATGAGAATCTAGTAGGATTGTCAGGTTGTCTCCTGTCTTGGTTTAAATCCAGGTTTCACTTTGTTAACATTGCAGAAGAATTCTCTTTTTTATCTGAAGTTACATGTGGTGTCCCTCAGGGTTCCATTCTTGGTCCAATTTTGTTTTCCTTGTATATGTTACCCTTGGGTGATATTGTCTGTTGTTATGCTGACGATACTCAATTATGCTTATCTCTAAAACCAGGTGACACCTCAGCTGAAAATACTCTGACTATCTGTCTTGCTGACATTCAGCACTGAATGTCAAAAGAAATATTGCTAAACTAAGACGAGAATGACGCATGCTTTTATAACATCTAGGCTTGATCATTTTAAGCTCTTTTTTCTGATATTTTAAGTTGGTTTTATCTCGATTGCAGCTTGAGCCCATATGTACCTAATCGCTCTCTTAGATCACAGGATGAAGTTTTACTTAGTATTCCATGGATACAGAGAAAGAAGGCAGGTGGTAGAGCATTCCGCTTTGGAGCCCCAAAGTTGTGGAATGATCTGCCAAGATTTGTAAGGGAGGCACCATCTGTGCTGCTTTTAAATTAAGATTAAAGACACATTTTTATAATTTAGCATGTGAATTTTAAAGGGGACATTTTATCAGTCTTTTCTTGATACTTATTTTTATGTATTTTGTATTCTTATACTTCTTATTTTTATCACTGCTTTTTAAAGTGATAATTAAAATGACTTGTTTTACTGTGTATAACTTTGCGTGTGGGGGTTGTATTTCGTCATCTTATCTTTTACTCGTTTTGTATGTTGTTCATTTTTTTATATATATATGTAAAGAGCTTTGAGGCGATTTATTGCAAAAGGCACTATATAAGCAATAAAGACTGACTGATTGAAACAGACAGATGTACAGACAGAGACATACACCCCCACAATCTGATACTCCCAATAACATATTCTGCTAGTTCAAGATAGACAGACACACCAGCACATCCCTGGAATCTAATACTATTAATAACTTATATTTACTAATGTTAATGCCAATTTTCATCACAACTAGATAAGCAATTTTACAGACATACAGAGAAATGTAAAGTTTGACATGCATACTGTATTTGTTTTCACTTCTAACTGTCCCAGTCTCCTAAGTGATCTCTCATGGCTCATTCTGGAAAACAGATTTTTCAAAAACATTCCCTGAATACAGAATAGTGGAATGGTCACAGATCCATAATGAACACATTTTTTTAAATTAATTTTGTTACAAATATTACCTCCAATTTTCTGCCCAACTTAGAATGTCCAATTATTTTCCCCTCTTTGTTGCAATTCCCCACACAGCTCAGAGGAAATGGACCAAGCCAGCTTCCTCTTCTACACCTAGTAGCTTGAGAGTAAATGTCAGCGAGCTACTGGACCCTGAAGGACAAAGGCCAGCCGGTAGGATCCACTGTAGCGTGATGAGGAGAAACAGTCCCTGGCGATTTTGCATCCCTAAACCACAGAAGCATCAAAGCCAATGTGACGTTCCCTCCAGAATCTCCAGCATAAACCAGTGACTTTGCACAGCCAGGATGCGAACCTGTGCTGGCCTGATTGAATGACTCACCCTGTACATCATTCAGCCGTGCTTTTACCAGGGGAAACACTCGGGAACCGTTCATCTTCAACATTTTGAACACCTTGCAAACAAATCGCTGATATATTTATTTTTGTCCATGTCTCCCAACCGTGTGTTTGTACAAAATGCATCAGTATGAAATGCAAAATAGAGCAAATGTAATGTTTTTTACATCCATTGTATTGCAGGGGGACAGGGTAATGGTTATCCTCTGGTGTACCAGCTGCACTTGGAGAAAAGACTTGCTTGAGCTGTACTGAGGACACAGGGTTGGCTTTAAACTTCTTAGTTTTTTAAGTCACTCAGATGTGACAACTGAAACAGAAAGTAATAGACAGAGTGAATCTAAACAAGAAGAAGAATACATTGGTTAATATAACTGTGCTATTCCATGCATGCACTTAAGTGTCAGAGACCAGACTGCCCATGATGGCCCTACACCTTATATCTAGTGTTATGGTGAGTGTTTCAAATTTTTGTCCTGTCCCTATTTCCATGTCTCTAAATTCTCACTGTACTGAAAAAGGATGAACCCATTTTGATTGTTTCCTATGGGGAAAGGGTAATATTAGTTCAATAAATCCCTTAATGTTGTTTCAGACAGTTATTATAATATCATAACCAAACACTTTAATGCTGGTTATTATAGTTATCTAAAAGATTTCACAGATTTCCAATTTGTGTACCTTAATTGTATAATGAAATTGCATCATTGCAGAAACAGTTTAATCATTTTTAAAACGTGTCGCTGGCTTCAGCTAAATGAAAAATAATCTTCCTAATCATAGATATTTGATTGCAGAATCCCCAAGACAAAAGGTACCGTTATTCTGAGCTGTGCTAGTGAGCTGGGAGCGTGTGCTCAGGCACACTTCATTGCTTCAGCCCTGATCATTTGAAGAACACTACTCAAGTGGCTTCAGATTCTGTTTTTAATAAAAGCTGAGTACACCTTATCTTTCATTTTGCAAAACCCCACAACGAAGATCAATAGCCTATTGAAACAACATTACAGAATTCTGAAATAACAAACTGCTCTGATAGAAATCAGACTCTTCTCCAGAAAGTTTGTTTTAGTTCTCAGTGCTCTCCAAGCATAAACACAAATCTGGAAACTGGCCAATAAAGATCAAGTGTGTTAGCATTCATCCCCGGGCCGTCACAGCAGCAAATACTACATTATAGACATTAGTATGAAGCTAAAGTGACCAACATCAGAGCATTAAGATGTAACACAGAGTGACATAAACTGCCTGGCCACTTTATTAGGACCGGTTTACCTCAATTTGGTTTGGAATAGCCCTGAATTAACGATGTAAATGAAGCTGATCATGTGATGTGACAGGGGCGGAAATGATTCGAAACCACAATAAGAATACATTAATAACAGTGGTATTTCAGACTCGTTTCTTTCAAAAAAAGTTTTTGCATCTTAATTTTTACTAATAAAGTTTCCCCAATGCATTTAATATTGTAATGGAGTGGTGGCAGAGCAAGAAAGGATGGGGGGGGCGGGGGGGGAGCGCATGGCCTTGGTACTCTGAACTCCTCTACATAGATACCATTGGTTGTTTTGTGTGTCTGTGTCTATTGGTCTGTGTTCTAGATTTGCATACACGTGTTACTTTGATTATCATGTTGTGTCTGTCTGTTTTCAACAACTCTATACGTGATAGAGCTGTGGTCTGGTTTGGTTTAGTCGTTGGTTCCTTTACTGTGTGTTTGAATTTTAAACGCTGTTTCCCGCACGTTCCCCCACTGCCACTACACCATGTTACTATGTGCAGTACAGTAATATGAACATGCGTGTTCAGTTGGGTTTGTGAAGAGTATGTGTTCATATGTTGCTTTTTTAATAATACAGCGTTCTCAACACATCCATTATTGTCGATTATTACCAGATATTGATTGCCCTCTACTGCAGTGATTTTTTTTTCTTCGATATCAACGTTCACACAAAAAAAAACAAAGCTCCAGCACTTTGTCTTTCTGTCCCAGTACTCTAATCCTGCTGACGTGTCTTCCACAGTAGCTCTAAGCTCTGTGGTGTTGACAGATAATGTACTGCCCTGTGGATGGAATGATATGAAAGGCGATCATACGTCACACAAGCATTGCGCCAGCAATATGACAGGACTTGCTCACAGCCAAGCCTAAACAGACACTATAATGAGTATTTAACATTTTCACTACCGAGGAAAACGAAAGATACATGTCACTGTAAAACATAGGTTTCTATTATTTCACAGTGTCTGCAATCATGTTGAGTGGTCTGAGGTTCTCCCATATTGAGTTATTGCCCTTTGTCTCTGACTCTGTTAGGGGTTATTTCACACAGTTTGCCAAATGAAAAGAGATGCGTACACCATAATAGAGAGCATCAGGTGTACTACCATTAAAAAATGTCCCATAGTAAAAGCATAGTAAACTGTAATAAAGCATAGTGAAAGCATGGTAAAACATAGTTAAGCATTATTCTAAAACCCAGAGAGATATGGTAAAGCATGTTAAAAAAAACATAGTAAACCCTAACCCAAACTTTAATAAGGGTAACTTATTATAAACCATATTACCATTATGTTTTAATAAAAAATCAAAAAAAGTCACATCCAGCAGTTAATGCCATTATCCACGTCTTTAGATTTGTCAGCTGGCAGCCTGCCATGCACAAGAGGATGCAAATTCTGAAATCTGGAGTTTTGATTAACTGAGAATGGCTTTATGGTTTTTAATTAGAATACATGGCTTATGAAAGTCATTAGTCATTGGTACATTGGTAAACAGAATAAATAGACTCTCTAAAGGTCACATTATTTTTATAAATCATGGCATTCCTCTTTTATTATTAACTGTATAACTTCCTTTTTTCTTCTGAAATCACAGTGTATTGAAACACTAGAGGAGGCAGGTTGCTTCATTATTCAGGTCAAACATTTTGAGCTTCTTGTGTCCTGGAGGTGATTTGATTACACTATGTAACACAATTTTTGTTCCTGGGTAGTAAGTGTTATTTCCTAATTGCTTATGCCTCAAAAGTATAGAAAATGGCTATTATTCCTCACAAACTTTGCTTTTGTGACTAGGACAGTGATATTTTGAAATTTACGTTTTTTCCTTCACATAAAGTCAGAAAAAATCAACATATGAATCCAAATTAACATGTATTTTTACTAAAGTAATACAAAAGTGACTACAAAAGATTTAGAAGTGAGAAGTTTTTCGAGATTTACGATTATACTGTAAATCACTTTTACGAATCAGCCCCCAGATGTAGTCTCCCATCATGTTCTCTTTATACTGTCCTTGGTAGCGGCGTTCAAAGTCCAGTATATCCTGGTGGAAGCACTCGCCTTGCTCCTCCGAGTATGCTCCCATGTTTTCCTTGAATTTATCAAGATGAGCATCAAGGATATGGACTTTGAGGGACATCCTACAGCCCATTGTGCCGTAGTTCTTCACCAGAGTCTCAACCAGCTCCACATAGTTTTCGGCCTTGTGATTGCCCAGGAAGCCCCGAACCACTGTGACAAAGCTGTTCCAAGCCGCTTTCTCCTTACTAGTGAGCTTCTTGGGGAATTCATTGCACTCCAGGATTTTCTTTATCTGTGGTCCGACGAAGACACTGGCTTTGACCTTTGCCTCAGACAGCTTAGTCTTGAAGGTACTTGAAGGCTGCCGACTCCTTATCTAGAGCTCTGACAAATTGTTTCATAAGGCCCAATTTGATGTGCAGTGGTGGCATCAGCACCTTCTGGGGGTCCACCAGTAGCTCCCACTTGAAGATTGTTCCTCCCCACAGAGAACTCGGTCTGCTGTGGCCAGTCCTGCCTGTGGTAGTGCGCCTTGGTGTCCCTGCTGTCCCAAAGGCAAAGATAGCAGGGAAACTTGGTAAAACCGCCTTGGAGACCCATCAGGAATGCCACCATTTTGAAGTCTCCTATGACCTCCCAGCCATACTCATCATACTTCAAGGCATCCAGCAAGGTCTTGATGCTGTCGTAATCCTCTTTGAGGTGCACCGAGTGAGCCAAGGGAAGAGACGGGTATTTGTTACCATTATGGAGCAGCACGGCTTTGAGGCTCCTGGATGAGCTGTCAAAGAAGAGGCGCCACTCATTCTGGTTACAGGCGATTCCGATTGCCTCGAACAGACGGGTGAAGAAGCTGGAAAAAGGTCGGTGACGCTTCCTCTGATCTGCGACTTGCACACTTTCATCCAACAAGTTCCATTGCTTGAGCCTAGACGTCAAAAGCTCGGCATTGGACTTGGTGAGACCAAGATCTCTAATCAAGTCGTTGAGGTCTTTTTGGTTGGGATAGTATGGGTTTCTCTCCTCAGCTCCACCTCTGAAATTGTCATCTGGATCTACAATGTCTTCCTCGCTCTCTGACTTGCTGCTCTCTTCTAAAGACGGCTGCTCTCTCTCCGGAGGAGTGGGTACGGGGAGCTCATGGCAGTGTGGCACCCGGGCGATGGATGAAGGAAGGTCCGGATACGTGATAGCAGGTGCATTCTTGCCAGTCCGACGTTTGGAAGGGTCCACCATGCAGAAGTAACAGTTGTTTGAGTGGTGAGTGGGTTCCCGCCAAATTCTTGAGATAGCAAACTTCATGGCTCTCTTTTCCCCTCTGTACCATCCTACAAAAATATATTTATTTCACCCATGACTAATGTGTAAGAGATTCTCGCAACATTTTTCATATATGATATATTTTTTCAATAACATTGAAAATTGTAAAACATTTTAAAATTAAAAACTTTTACAATTTTAAAAATTTTAACAAATTTTATAACATAAAATTCCGAGCAACAATTGTCCATCTTACCTTCCAGAGTTTTTTTGCAGTGCTCGCAGGTGAAATGAGGTGCCCAGGGTTTGTCTTGATCCTCGACAGGCGTGCCGAAATAATAAATTGGCCGCAGACATAGCAAAATGCGTCTGCTGGATGCTTGCAGCCTCTTGATGCCATCTCAGAAAAATGCAGATATGTATCCACTTAGGCAGCTGGAACTAAACTGAACTGGTGGGCTTAAGGCCCCTGTATTTATACTACTATGTATATTACTGGAAAGTTCTAGAAAGTTCTAGAAGTTACTCCAAGTTTACTCAGCACTGAATCTATCTAGAATGTTCTGGAAAATAGGAAAATTTCAAAATATCACTGTCGTGGTCACAAAAGCAAAGTTTGTGGGGAATAATAGCCATTTTCTATACTTTTGAGGCATAAGCAATTAGGAAATAACACTTACTACCCAGGAACCAAAAAAAAAAAAAAAAAAATTGTTACACGGTGTTATTACTAAAATGGCATCACCTAGAACTGTAACTGCATTTGAAGCAGTGTCTCATGTACTGTATAGTACTGTATGTAAAGCAATACAACATAATCTAATTTTCCGTTTCAGCTCATCAGCCAACGGTGAAAGTATGAGAATGTTTTACTTGACCTACACTGGAATGGTGACTATTATTATTATTATTTGTTTCTTAGCAGACAACCTTACCCAGGGCAACTTACAGTTGTAGACAAAAAATACATATCAAGAATTACAGAACAATTAAGAGCAAGATACAAAATACAGTGACATCAGTCCTAATAAGAGCAAATACAAAACAAAGTACAATTTGATATCGAAGCTGTTCAAGAGCAGATAACAGTGTTGATAGTTACATCAGGGTGGGATGTGCCTGTCATGCTACTTATCTCTCCAGGACAGTGTAAGTCATAACCACATCGGTAAAAAAAAAAACAAAGTCGGTCTGTGACAAGCAAACAACTGCCAATGAAAGGAAGCTTATACATCCTGGCAGGCATGTAACGAGTTTGTATTGCTCCAGAAAAATGGCTTTCCACAACAGCAGGTCAGGTTCAAGCAGAACTTGACAGTGCTTTATTGAACTGAAGGGCAAAATAATCAATGCTCTATAGTTGGTGACTGCACTGTGCACAGGACCTACACACTTGATACAGGTTTCCCTATAGTTGGAACTTTATTTATGTACTGAATCAGAATTGGTATATGCTGCAGATTCACTAGTCTGCGGTCACATTTCAAACTCCAAGCATTTTACTCCCTGTTCAGTCAAAGAGTGTTGCTCTGTGTCAACACCATGTGTTCCATAATTGCTATACCTTTCAGACTGATTGTGTGCAACACTGACAAAAAATTGAAAAAACCCAGACAAAGGTAACATTTTCCATGGTGTCTATAGTTAATGTTCATTTACATTTATGTGTACTTACATTGTAATTGTGCATAATAACATTGTAATTATGTGTAATTACACCTGTATTTACTAAGTACAGACACTTAGAGGGTGATTAAGTATAGGCGCAGTGCAAATAATTGAGGATGCAAAACTTGAGTTTGTTTTGTTATATTTATGAGGGTTGATCTAAGTATACCTTGGCCAGTTACGTGGAATATTTTTGTCACGCGACCATGATCTTTTCTTCATTTCAATGCATTTCAATACCATTTTAATGGATTAATGATGGCAAAGTGCAAATTTCATATCAGGTGTAGAACGCCAGGTGAACACCATTCTTTACATCCTTACATCACCCCTTAATGTAAAATGTCACCAAAAAAGGTCTGAGGTTAGTTTATATGCTACTAGTGTTGCTATAATCCAAACACAGACTCTTGCTGTCCTTACCGTTTATATATACACTACCTAATCCATAACATAACAAACACGTACAGTCCTGTATTTACAGTTTAGCTATATTTAGGTTTGTTTATGTTTTGAAGGGAATTCCATCAAGTGTGAGAGGTTCTGTTTTGACTTGAGGTATGATTGGTAGAAATGCAATATGGTGCAGTGCAGTGGTGAATGGGGTTAGTGTGTGATTGGTAGAAATGCAATATGGTGTGGTGAGTGGTCAATGGGGTTAGTGTGTGATTGGTAGAAATGCAATATGGTGCGATGCAGTGATGAATGGGGTTAGTGTGTGATTGGTAGAAATGCAATATGGTGCGGTGCAGTGATGAATGGGGTGTGTGTGATTGGTAGAAATGCAATATGGTGCAGTGGTGAGTGGTGAATGGGGTTAGTGTGTGATTGGTAGAAATGCAATATGGTGCGGTGCAGTGATGAATGGGGTTAGTGTGTGATTGGTAGAAATGCAATATGGTGCGGTGCAGTGATGAATGGGGTTAGTGTGTGATTGGTAGAAATGCAATATGGTGTGGTGAGTGGTCAATGGGGTTAGTGTGTGATTGGTAGAAATGCAATATGGTGTGGTGAGTGGTCAATGGGGTTAGTGTGTGATTGGTAGAAATGCAATATGGTGTGGTGAGTGGTCAATGGGGTTAGTGTGTGATTGGTAGAAATGCAATATGGTGTGGTGCGGTGGTGAATAGGGTTAGTGTGTGATGTATAGTGACATACAGCATATACTGTACATACATACAGCAGTCTGCATTATTTACAACTTTTCACAACTGAAATATTGTGAAACGTGAAATATATTTGAATAAACTGTATTATGACATGTATTTAAATATATTGTCACATGTAATGTCCAATAATGAAAAGTGCTAATTATCTGTAATATGGTCAATATATTTCAATATTATACTAATATTTCCATGTTTAACTAATCCAGTGTTGGTATATATTGGTATTGGAAAAAAAAGATTTGGAGGTACAGCAGGTTCCTGGAGCAGGACATCTCTTTTAGTGAGATTAGCACTGTTGGTACCCTAGTGTCAGGGCCTGTGTTGTGATTAAATATGCCCGGTTGTGTGGTGTGTAAACACCCAAGGCTCTGTGTCTGATTAAGTGTTATTCAGCGATGACCCACATATATAACATTGCCCCCCTGTTACAAATACAAACCTGGCAATGTTAGAAACACTGCACTCACAGTAAAGCTATTGTTAGTATGCCTCGGTTGCACAAATCGAGTACAAACCATGGTATGAGGTGCGTGTGCCAAAGTGGCACAATGCTAAATTCATGTTTTGCCCACAGCATTACTTAAAAGTTAATCTGAGGAAACTGCTTCCTCAAAGGAATACTGTACCAATTAATAAACATCTTCAATTATTTGAAAAAGGTCAGCAGTAGTAATGAGCCCTTCTCACAAATCTTTAACTTTAATTGAAATCAATTTGATTTCCTGCTGATGGAAATGAGCAAGTTTGATTTCAAATCGTTTTCAAGGCAATTCCAGTGGCAGATGGAAATGTTACAAGGCTTGTAGAACACTGTGGCATATATATATATATATATATATATATATATATATATATATATATATATATATATATATATATATATATATATATAGATAGATAGATAGATAGATAGATATACACACACACACACACACACACACACACACACACACACACACACACACACACACACACACACAGTACTGTGCAAAAGTTTTAGGCAGGTGTGAAAAAATGCTGTAAAGTAAGAATGCTTTAAAAAATAGACATGTTAATAGTTTATATTTATCAATTAACAAATTGCAAAGTGAGTGAACAGAAGAAAAATCTACATCAAATCAATATTTGGTGTGACCACCCTTTGCCTTCAAAACAGCATCAATTCTTCTAGGTACACTTGCACACAGTTTTTGAAGGAACTCGGCAGGTAGGTTGGCCCAAACATCTTGGAGAACTAACCACAGTTCTTCTGTGGATTTAGGCCGCCTCAGTTGCTTCTCTCTCTTCATGTAATCCCAGACAGACTCGATGATGTTGAGATCAGGGCTCTGTGGGGGCCATACCATCACGTCCAGGACTCCTTGTTCTTCTTTACGCGAAGATAGTTCTTAATGACTTTCGCTGTATGTTTGGGGTCATTGTCATGCTGCAGAATAAATTTGGGGCCAATCAGATGCCTCCCTGATGGTATTGCATGATGGATAAGTATCTGCCTGTACTTCTCAGCATTGAGGAGACCATTAATTCTGACCAAATCCCCAACTCCATTTGCAGAAATGCAGCCCCAAACTTGCAAGGAACCTCCACCATGCTTCACTGTTGCCTGCAGACACTCATTCGTGTACCACTCTCCAGCCCTTCGGCGAACAAACTGCCTTCTGCTACAGCCAAATATTTCAAATTTTGACTCATCAGTCCAGAGCACCTGCTGCCATTTTTCTGCACCCCAGTTCCTGTGTTTTCATGCAAAGTTGAGTCGCTTGGCCTTGTTTCCAAGTCGCTTTTTGGCCTTCCATGAAGGCCACTTCTGACCAGACTTCTCCGGACAGTAGATGGGTGTACCAGGGTCCCACTGTTTTCTGCCAATTCTGAGCTGATGGCACTGCTGGACATCTTCCGATTGCAAAGGGAAGTAAGCATGATGTGTTTTTCATCTGCTGCAGTATTTCTTGGCCGACCATTGCGTCTACGGTCCTCAACGTTGCCTGTTTCTTTGTGCTTCTTCAAAAGAGCTTTTTACAGCACATCTGGAAACCCCTGTCTGCCTTGAAATTTCTGCCTGGGAGAGACCTTGCTGATGCAGTATAACTACCTTGTGTCTTGTTGCTGTGCTTATTCTTGTCATGGTGTATGACTTTTGACAGTAAACTGTCTTCAGCAACCTCACCTTGTTAGCTGAGTTTGGCTGTTCCTCACCCAGTTTTATTCCTCCTACACAGCTGTTTCTGTTTCAGTTAATGATTGTGTTTCAACCTACGTATTGAATTGATGATCATTAACACCTGTTTGGTATAATTGTTTAATCATACACCTGACTATATGCCTACAAAATCCCTGACTTTGTGCAAGTGTACCTAGAAGAATTGATGCTGTTTTGAAGGCAAAGGGTGGTCACACCAAATATGGATATATATATATATATATATATATATATATATATATATATATATATATATATATATATATATATTAACATTTTTCTGCACCTCAGTTCCTGTATATATATATTGCACAATAAAGAATGCCATTGCCCACTCACACGCATACGCCCACTCTACCAGTCTTATCGGATATTCTGAATTGCACTGGGGGCGCTGTGTTGTGGATGTGCTTGGCTGCTGTTTTTTCCTCTGCATTGCTGCTCAGTTGCTGAGAGGGGGATTCCCTTGTCCCTACATAGCAGTGTTTCCCTATCTTCCTCTCTCTGTTTAATGATCTGTGGTCTCCATGCTTCCCTGCATCTCAGTACCAGTCTCTCTCTTTCTCTCCCTCTCTCTCTTTCTCTCTCTCTGGCTTTCTCTTCCTTTCTTCTGCTTATCTTGATCTGCAGGTCCAGCCAGCAGCTTTTCTTGTATCCCTTATATTGTGCAGTGTTCCGTAATACAGCAGTCTCATCATATAACAAGCAGTTTCATTTAACACCCTTTGTAGGGCCCACCATTGTTAAATGCATCCCCCATTTATAACATGCACCCCAGTGTATAACACACACTCTTTGCTCAAGTGTAATACACAGCTAAGGCCAAACATTTTAGGATTGAGACATAATAAAAAAAAATAAAAATTAAAATGGAACACTACAAAGCAGTATGTAATTCAATATGCTAACTAAACATTAGTCAGCAGGTTTCATTCAACTTTCGGAATCAAAATGAGTTAATTCTATAGGGTTTTGCAAAACCTTTAGCCATAGCTGTAAGTTTTTGCTGGCATCTGCAACAAAAATGGGTTAATATTCAAGGATGAGACTTGCTATACACATGTAACTACACTCAAATATACCATTCTGCTCCTGTGTATAGTGCACAGCAGTGCTTCTAAAAATTGTAAAAGGGTGCACAAGATATCCCTAAATTATGCAGGGACACCCTATGGATTTAGCTGCCTCACCTGATATCACTGGTTCAATAAAGAGGTAAGTTGTCCTGTTCACATGTTCATTTTCAGAGCTATTTAATTAATTAATTAATTAATTAATTCAGAAAGGAAAAAAAGACAAATAAAGTGATCTAACTTGAAATAATACTATTCACACATTTATTGAATGCAGTTCAATGTGATTTCCATTTGCTTCAATTGTTTGATCTTGTCAAGGTGTTCTGAATAGCTGATTGGAGCATCATTACTGCAAGGGCCTGGTGGAATTCTTGATTCCTGATGATAAGCGCCAAGTTCCAATGACTGCCTCCCCTCCCTCTGCAAGCAGCTTCATTCAGGTCTCAGTGCAGAGAATGGTTACCAGTAAAGTATTTTCAGGGTAGGTTGAGTGAGCACACAGCACAGCTCAAAACAGAGAAAAACAAGATAGGTGCTGAGGGGCAAGATCATTCCCTGCATGGAGTGACAGAGAACCAGTTCTTTCTTTGGTGGTTTCAAATGTCCTTAGCAAATAGTTAGAAGATGATGTTGCATGTTTGCGAACCTAAAGCTAAGCGATTCTGCTGCTTATTGAATAATGTAAGTATATAAACATTCACTCTTCAGTGACTGTAATTTGTGAGGCAACACCAACAGTGTCCGAGAAGCCAGTGAAAAGTCTTGGGAGATGGTATGACGGGGATCTAAAGGACACAGTTCATGTGGGAGAAGTTAGACAACTGATTGTGTACAACCAAGGAGTTTAAGTGTGCCAAGGTCCAACTGGAAATGACATTAGTAGATTCACGTGACAGATGCGTAAAGGAGGCAGCACCTGTGTTGAGCACTGGAAGAAA